>NC_057754.1:235835-308593 GCF_004010195.1 Chiloscyllium plagiosum
CATGAGGGCAAGGGGGAGGAGGACAGAGTGCCCACACGCAAGAGGGGGAGGGGACAGATCGCGCATGAAGGGAAAGGGGAGGGGAACAGATTGCCCACGCGCACGAGGGGGAGGATGCAGAGCGCCCATGAATGCGAGGGCAATGGCTACAGAAGCTGCACGCACGAGGGGGACAGAGCACAGAAGAGACAGCAGGTTGGTTGGAGACTTTCACCTGCCTCCAACTACCACCAGTCCTTCATCCCATAATGTCCTTTCTCTGCCTGTCAGCCTGAGTTTTTACAATGCCAAGCCCTGCATTGACACAGGTTTCGGTTTCCTGAAGGCGCTCCATACTATCTGGAGAATCCAGTCTTACAAGTATAATCGATCTCTCTCCCCCTATTGTAAATGCATGGCTTCTTTTATAAATGAAAAGATTACATTTAAAACCAGCATCGGATAACAGCCAAGGATATGGTGTGTTGCTGCCAATACCAAGTCCTTCCCTTCAAATGGGGAAGACTGCCTTTGTAAAGTTAACGCTCTGTTGAGAGCACTTATGTAGCCATTAAGTCCCGACAATACACACACATTGATCTGAAAAGTGACAGAAGCAGAGAAACTAATTCACGCAGATCTGTGAAATCTTCAGAGTGTGAAAATTATCATACCCATGTACCTCACTCATCCAAATATCTATGGAACGTGATGGCTGTCCTACGAGAGACTATAAGACTATAAGACAAGGGAGCAGTTGTAAACCATTCAGCCCATCAAGTCTGCTCGAGTCAGACGTCTTTCAATTAGCATTGTTGAGAAGTGTGTTTAATTTGCCAATGTGAGATAGTGGGGTTAAAGCTGAACTTCAAATGATGTCACAGGATCCATTACTGTTGATTCAACCGACTCTGAAACCACTGACCGTCATCACCCCCTCCTCAGCACTCACCATCCAACAGTGCAGCACTCCCTCAGTGGTGACCCTCCGACAGTGTGGCACTCCCTCAGTGGTGACCCTCCGACAGTGTGGCACTCCCTCAGATCTGACCCTCTGACACCACCAGCTCGCTGTGCTGAGCCTGCAACAATGCAGGGCTAATCAGCACTCACTCTCCAACAGTGTGATGCTACCTCAACATTGAACCTCCACAAAGAGATTCAAACAGGTTTTACCATCTTCTTCACATTACAGTGAGACACAAGCAATTTTTACAGTGCTCCTCACACCGCAGGGAGTTCAGAGTGAGTTTTACAGTGCTCCTCACACCGCAGAGAGTTCAGAGTGAGTTTTACAGTTCTCCTCACACCGCAGAGAGTTCAGAGTGAGTTTTACAGTGCTCCTCACACCGCAGAGAGTTCAGAGTGAGTTTAACAGTTCTCCTCACACTACAGGGAGTTTTTTTAGATTAGATTAGATTACTTACAGTGTGGAAACAGGCCCTTCGGCCCAACAAGTCCACACCGACCCGCCGAAGCGTAACCCACCCATACATTTACCCCTTTACCTAACACTACGGGCAATTTAGCATGGCCAATTCACCTGACTTGCACATCTTTGGAGTGTGGGAGGAAACCGGAGCACCCGGAGGAAACCCACGCAGACACGGGGAGAACGTGCAAACTCCACACAGTCAGTCGCCTGAGGCGGGAATTGAACCCGGGTCTCTGGCGCTGCGAGGCAGCAGTGCTAACCACCGTGCCACCGTGCCGGTGTGAGTTCCAAGTAAGTTTTACAGTGCTCCACACACTTCAGGGAGTCCTGAGTGAGTTTTGCAGTATCCCTCTCGGTGAGACATATGGTACCCCTCACACTACAGACAGTCCTGAGTGAGTTTTAGTGTCCCTCACAGTACAGGGAGGTCTGAGTGAGTTACATAGTGTCCTTCATGCTATAACGAGTCCCATGAGAGTTTTGCGATGTCGCTCAGTGTACTCAAAGTTCTGACTGAGCCTTACAGTGCCCCTCACAAAGTTCGGAATGAGGCTTAATGTATCCCTCTCAGTACATTGATTTCTTAGTGAGACTTACAGTACCCCTCAACACGGAGTTCCGCGTGAGTTTTACAATATCCCTTGCACTAGAGAAGGTCAGAGCTAGTTTTACAATGCTACTCACTGTACAGGGAGTTCAGAGTGAGTTTTAGTGCCCCTTGCTGTATAGGGTGTTCCGTGTGAGTTTACAGAGTTCCTCGCTGTACAGGGTGTTCTGAGTGAATTTTGCAGTGTTCCTCACACCACAGGATGTTTCGTGTGAGTTTTACAGTGTTCCTCACTGTACAGCGAGTTCAGAGTGAGCTTTAATGCCCCTTGCTGTACAGGGTGTTCCGTGTGAGTTTACAGTGTTCCTCGCTGTACAGGGTGTTCTGAGTGAGTTTTACAGTGTTCCTCACACCACAGGGTGTTTCGTGTGAGTTTACAGAGTTCCTCGCTGTACAGGGTGTTCTGAGTGAATTTTGCAGTGTTCCTCACACCACAGGGTGTTCCGTGTGAGTTTACAGAGTTCCTCGCTGTACAGGGTGTTCTGAGTGAATTTTGCAGTGTTCCTCACACCACAGGGTGTTTCGTGTGAGTTTTACAGTGTTCCTCACTGTACAGCGAGTTCAGAGTGAGCTTTAATGCCCCTTGCTGTACAGGGTGTTCCGTGTGAGTTTTACAGTGTTCCTCGCTGTACAGGGTGTTCCGTGTGAGTTTACAGAGTTCCTCGCTGTACAGGGTGTTCTGAGTGAATTTTGCAGTGTTCCTCACACCACAGGGTGTTTCGTGTGAGTTTTACAGTGTTCCTCACTGTACAGGGCGTTCAGTGAGTTTTAGTGTTCCTGGGAAGTTCAGAGTGAATTTTACAGTGCTCCTCACTGTACAGGGTGTTCAGAGTGAGTTTTACAGTGTTCCTCGCTGTACAGCGAGTTCAGAGTGAGCTTTAGTGCCCCTTGCTGTATAGGGTGTTCCGTGTGAGTTTACAGAGTTCCTCACTGTACAGGGCGTTCAGTGAGTTTTAGTGTTCCTGGGAAGTTCAGAGTGAATTTTACAGTGCTCCTCACTGTACAGGGTGTTCCGTGTGAGTTTTACAGTGCTCCTCACTGTACAGGGAGTTCAGAGTAAGTTTTAGTGTTCCTCGCTGTACAAGGTGTTCTTCACATTACAGTGTTCCAAGTGAGTTTTACAGTGTTTCTCGCGGTACAGGGTGTTCCGAGTGAGTTTTACGGTGTTTCTCACACTCCAGAGTTCTCTGAATGAGTTTTACAGTGCTCCTCTCACTGCAGGGAGTTCAAGGTGAGCTTTGCAGTATCCCTCTCAGTACACAGAGTTATCGGTGAGACATACTGTACCCCTCACACTACATCAAGTGCCAAGTGAGTTTTCATGTCCCTCACAGTACAGGGAGTTCAGAGTGAGTTACAGAGTATCTTTCATGCTACAGGGAGTTCCATGAGAGTTTTGCAATGTCACTTAAAGTACAGAGTTCCAAGTGAACCTTACAGTATCTCTCACACTACACAAAGTTTGGAGTGGACCTTATGTATCCCTCTCAGTACACAGATTCCTTGGTGAGACTGACAGTACCCCTCAAACTACAGTGAGTTCTAAGTGAGTATTACAGTGCTCCTCAACATACAGAGAGTTCCCAGTGAGCCGTACAATGTCTCTCACACTACAGGGAGTTCCAAGTGAGTTTTAAAGTGCCCCTCACAGTACACAGAGGTCTGGGTGAGCCTCACACGGTCTCTCACATTACAAGGAGTTCTGGGTGAGATTGATCCCTCAGTTCCGGGTAGCTCTGGATCAGTTACAAGTTTCCAGGAAAATCGGCGTCACAGATTAAGTGACATTTGCCGCCCACTGTTTACATTGTGCCAAGGGCAGGCAATTTTACAGCAACCTATGCATTCAGTAAACACTATCAGACAGGTCTTTTGCACTCCTCTTGCAGGACAATAAGCCCCTTTGTCACACGGTACAAACCATAAACATGTTAAAAAGCCAGGTCTTTCTACCGAGCTGCCTGCACAGATGTCAGGTTGGTTTTCAGGAACAGATACAAGCAAATGTTATGTAATATCTTGAAAACATTTCACACACATAAGGTGTGGTACCATTTAACTCAGTCACTGGCAGCGAGATGCTGAGGTCATTTAGCCACGTTGAATTGCTGTTATTTTATAAACCAAACTTATAAATTGGCATAAGTTAGCCATTTGGCCCCTCAATACTGCTCCACCACTCAATAAGATCACAGCTGATCTATTTGTTTCGAACTCCATAGTCCCATCTACATGTGCCAATCTTTAATTTGCTTGCCTAACAAAAGATTAACTAACTCTGCCTTAAAAATGAACCAGGTCCCTACTTGCACCGTCTTCTGAGGCAGTACGTTTCAAACCTGCACAACCCTCAAAAGAAATCTGCATTCTTACCTCAAGGCCAACCCATCTTTTTTTTATAGTGCCACTCAATCTGGACTCAGTGATGTCAGGAAACATCCATCCCCAGCCAACCTTATCAAAACCATTCAGTATCTTATATCCTTCAGTCAAGTCACCCCGCACACTCTCAACTCCAGTGGAAACAAGCCCAGCATGCCCAACCTACCCTTGTAAAACAATCTGCTCGTTCCAGGTAGTATTGGAGCAAACCTCCTCTGAACTGCTTCCAACACATCTATGTCCTTCCTTACAGGAGAACCAGGTCTATTCATTTTTGTGTTTTTTAAATTGAGGACTAAAATGAGAAAAGAATGGTTTTAAAACTAGGGATTACAAGGATTTCTGTAAGATTTGAAAGTAATCTGACACTCAGTGAACACTTTGTACAGCTGTGGGTTATAGCAGAGTTTGCAGACACACTGGAACAAAGGGTTGTGCACAAAAATAACTTTGGTTGGTAACAGGAATTGAATTGGTTTATGGATTAGTGGCCAGTTATCAGTCACAAAGGCTTCCCCCCCAACAACAACTGCATGATTGGTTCTCAGGTAGCTGAACAGCTTGGGGCTGTGAACAAGATACAAAGCAACCTTTGGACCACCAGCAGCTCCAGAAGTTCTCTCTCTATTCGCTGCAATAAGCCTCTTTAAGATTAAAAGAAAAATCTTATCTTCAGCAGTTGTTATAAGCTGAGACTTCTAATTAATAAGCCAGACGCATTCCATAAGTGAACCGGCCACTCTGTGCCTCTTGCAAACCAGTAGAAGCATCCAGACAAGGATGACTCAGAAGCAGAGCCTCACCAGGACAGGAAGCAGCTCAGCAACTCTTCTGAACAGGAACCAGAGAATTGCTTTTCTCCCTCAGTCAATAACCCTATGCCTTTTTTTTCCTGTATCTATCTTGCAGCATACATAACCAACGTATCTTTAAAATGGATCATCATTTTCCTTGGTTGAATAACTGCATGGGCCATTTTAATCACCAATACTTTTCCTTCTTATTTATGACATTGGGCTATGGGTACTGTAAAGTGAGCAGCAGGGAGCGGTTTGTGGATGCATACTTACCAAAGTAAGCTGAGAGTATTCACATTAGTGTGCAGGAATGATGGGTCTCAAGAGAAATGTTCCCTTGTGTAAAATTTATTACGAGAGTGTTTAGCTGTGTTTGCGTCCCATCAGAGCATCCCACCATCATCTTCTCATCCAATCAGTAAATCCTGTTCCTTTTTCCTTCAATTATGTTAAATAACTGCACAGAAGCCTGCATCCCGGTACAAAGTCACCCTTTATTTACACAGAGAGTCCTTGACAGTGATCCAGCTTCCTCAGAGCCTGCGCTCAGATTGAACAGAAAATCTGACACTCTTGTCAGCCAGGCTTCCTGATTGGACAGATTAACAGCCCCAACCAGAGAATTCATTTCTGAGGTCCACCTGGCTGACCTTATTACAATCACTACATCCCTCTCCCTTTGAACCCAAGGATATGGGCCAGTTCTTTTTTTTTTGGAGCTCTCCTGGAGTGTTTTACCACTGGGTCAGGTACCTCCAACTCTGCCTTTGATACGGGTGGTGTGTACCATGCAGTAGCTCGCCTCCTGCCCCTGAAATGACTCAGAAGAATTCCATTCTCTTCCCCAGGTGGCAAAGGTGCGAGGCAGCGACATCCATCATGTCCACGTCAGATTCTGGGGTATCTTCAACACTTGACAGATATGGAAAACCCATGGGCTCTGGAACAGTCAGAAAGGCTATCAAGGAGCAAGGCACATTTTGCTTCTCACCATTTGCAACTTTCATGTGGTCCACTTGCCTGTTCAGGACCATTGCACCTACCCAAACTTGTAACATCACTGGACCTGACCTTGTGTTGACCATGCCTCTTACCAAGGCAGGGCAATTCCCATGGTTCCTACACCAACCTCATACCCGGAAGTAAACTGCCTTTCTTGCTGAGCGGAGTTGTGTCCAGCATTGATATTCCTGATGCCGTTTCACCCTACCCCTCCACAGGTCCAGGAAGATCAGGTTTAACCTGGTGTGGAGTCTTCCCCCCATTAAAAACTCTGCTGGATGTATCCCTGTAGTTGCATGAGGGGTGGTCCTATATTCAAATCGGAACCTGGACAGTTTGGTATCAAGTGAAGCTGTAGGCGGTTTCTTTAAGCCGGCCTTCAAAGTCTGGACTGCTCTTGCTGCCAGATCACTGGATGAGGACTGGTTTGGAGCTTAACATATGTGTCAAATGCCATTTGACTTTATGTGCTGGTAAACAGTGAACCTTTATCTGTGATCAACACTTCAGATAGTCTGTGTATTGCAAAAGATCCGTGCAATTTTTTTCTCACCTCCCTAGTTGATGAATAAACACTATGCACGTCCAGCTACTTTGAGTGGGCATCCACAATGAATGTGAACACTGAGCCCATGAAAGTAATGCATAACCAACGCATAACCAAGTCCAGGTTTACCCAGGCATGGGAGGTTTACCCAGGCATTGGGGGGGGGGGGGGGGGAAGAGAGAGAGAGGCAGGTTTAACCAGTGGTAACTCTTGTTCATGTTGGCATTCTGGGCACTGTGGCAACCTTTGCTTGAGACAATCACCTTTGCTCCCGATTACAACATGCCATCCTCCACTGTGATCTGGTCTCTCCAGGTCCAAAGAAATTTCAATTCTGGTTGCGACGGCCCTTTGGTTTCTCCCATCACCACCAGCTGTTTCAGTTTTGCCAGGACTGAATCTTTCTGCATCCAAAGTCTGATACTGTCAGCTGTGACTGGAAGTGAGGGGACAACATTTAAAACTACTATGCACTCTTCCAGGGGCAGTATCACCAGTGGTATATCGATCAGCAGGAAGCAGCTCAACGCATCTGCATTTGCTATTTGGTCTCCCAGACAACATCCCAACTTGAAACTGTAGACACTTAGAATTAGAGCCCATTGCTGAATTTGGCCTGAAACTATGGATGGCACTGCCTTGTCCTCTTGAAGTAGACCCGGCAAGAAATTGTGGTCTGTTATAAATTTACATTTGTACGGATACTAGGAGATCTTCCCAACTCCAAATCCTCCTTCACCTTTCTCAGCGTATTTATGCTCTGCATTAGCCAAAGTCCTGAATGCATAAGCTACTGGATGTTCCTCTCCATTGGGCCACCTCTGAACTAATACTACCCCAATGCCATAGGGGGAGGCATCGCATGTCATTACCAGATCTCCCTTGGGATCATAGTGTGCCAGCTCTATCGAGGATGATTGTTATTTCTTCACTTCCCTGAAATCTATGGCTTGGTTACATGTCACTAGACCTGACCTCGTGTTGTCCATGCCTCTTACCAGTTCCAATGCTGACTCTTTTTTAAAGAGTTGATGCAAAGGCGCCAGGATGGAGGCCAGGTTACATATGAGTTTTCCATAATAGGTCTTTCCTTTGACTGGAACTACGTTCTGGTACAGACATGAGCGCTGGACACCTTTGATCACTCTTTATCTTCCAACAAGTGTACACAGTCTTCTCAACTTTGTAGCCCAAGTAGGTCACTTGCAGTGCCTGGAGCACACATTACTTCCCTGCTCAGGCTTACACCCACCCAGGAGAAACTAAGGACTATTTCCAAGTTTTTCAAGTGCTCCTTATTGCTCTTCCCTGTTATTAGGGCATTGTCTTTAATAAATGGTGACCCGGAGTAGATTTTGTAAAATGCTCTCAATCATCCACTGAAAAAAGGTACAGGCTGATGATATCCCAATTGGCAGTCTCATATGTTGGTACAAACCCTTATGGGTATTAATTGTAGCATATTTCTGGGAATCCTGATCTAACCACAATTGCAAATAAGTATGGCCAAGGTCTTGAACAAACATAAGAGTTTGAGTCCAGTGCAAATTTTGTGAAGGAGGAGAAAGTGAGGACTGCAGATGCTGGAGATCAGAGCTGAAAAATGTGTTGCTGGAAAAGTGCAGCAGGTCAGGTAGCATCCAAGGAGCAGGAGAATCGACATATGCCCGAAACGTCAATTCTCCTGCTCCTTGGATGCTGCCTGACCTGCTGCGCTTTTCCAGCAACACATTTTTCAAATTTTGTGAAGGACTTGTTCTGTGATCACTGAAATGGTCAAACCAGTAGCAAGCTTCATTAGAATCGGGTGACCATTTAACCAGGCAGTTATTTTGATTGGTTTGGATTTGGATGTTACTAAGCATTTTAACTGTTCCAAACCTATGGACTTTCCAACGAGTGCACTCACCTGGACACCAGCCTATGAGTTCTCTTACTCAATTTGGGTCGAGTGGGACTTTTGCTGTCTCAAATCTGGACACTGGCAAGCAACCACAATGGCTTGCTAGCCCATATCCTGAAAAAAAGGTTAAGTGTTTGGCCAAGGCTTGGCTTTGTTTTGGGGTTTTGCTGTGGATTGATCTAGAGTGCCTCTGTACAGGATATTCCCTGAGTGAGGTTATGCAATTACCTTCCCTCAAGTGGTGTTCCCTAAGTTCAGTTGGACTGGTGAGGGTGCACACTTCTATCAGAAAAACCTGTAACTCATTTGTTCCACTTGCTGCATTTTCCAATGATAAAGCCAATTGGAGTGCCTGTTTGAAGTCCAGTTGGGCTGCATCTAGAAGGCATTTTTGCAAGGTTACATCATTAATCCTACATATTAAAAAGTGTCTCAGCATCTCATTAAGAGTTAAACTAAAGTCACATGCCTCTGGCAGTTGTCAAAAATCCCAACACAAATTCCCCCGGTTGCTGAACCAATAGCATCTCAGAATTAGACAAGGCTGGGATTGCAATATTCCTTAACTAAATCCGTCAACTCTTGAAAGGTTTTAGTCCTGTTGCCTCAGAAAGTTAGATTCCTGATAACTGAAAAAGCTGTAGGTTCACAAGCTGTCAGGAAAATTACTGATTGCTTTTCATTTGCATGGAAAAATAATGCATTGTTTCCACATACTGGACCCAGTCTTTGACGGCAGGATCAAACGAGTCAAGTTTCCCAAATAACGGCACGATGCCAGAAATGCTTACTCCAACTTAAAGACAACTGTTGAGAGCTAATTTCTTCAGGAGTATGCTTTTCTCTCATCGCACTGAAGTAACTCCATTGAGGCCAGTGTCCCGCTACCAAGCTACCCTTTATTTACATGCATAGTACTTGACACTGATCCAGCTCTCAGAGTGAACAGAACCTATGACACTTTTTTTTATCTGTCAGCCAGGGTTCCCTGACTGGTGCTGTTAATCTGGTACAAACAGGAAACTCATTGAGGTCCACCTGGCTGACCTCATTACAATCACGACAGTATGCATCTCAAGTCCTTAAATACATTTGCACTATTCACCTCAATACCTCCCTCATAGAATCCCTACAGTGTGGAAATTTGGCCCATCGATTCCACACCGACCCACTATTGAGCATCCCAACCAGACTTATCCTCCTACCCTATCCCTTTAACCTTGCATTTCCCATGACTAACCCACTTAGCCCGCACCTCCCTGGACACTATAAGCAACTTAGCATGGCTTTGGGAGGAAACCCATACAGACACAGGGAGAATTAGCAAACTTCACGCAGACAATCGCCCAAGGCTGGAATCAAATCTGGGTTCCCAGGGCTGAGGGGCAGTAGCACTAACCACTGAGCCACTGTGCCACCTCTATAGTAGCGATTTCCACATTCTCCCCATTCTGTGTGAAGAATTTCCTCCTGAATTCCAGAACGAAGGACCCGATACCCAACATGAGCAAGACGAATGTAGTGTACAAAATACCATGCAAGGACTGCACTAAACACTATATAGGACAAACAGGAAGACAGCTAACAATCCGCATACATGAACATCAACTAGCCACGAAACGACACGACCAGCTATCGTTAGTAGCCACACACGCAGACAACAAGCAACATGAATTCGACTGGGACAACACTACTATCATAGGGCAAGCCAGACAGAGAACAGCCAGGGAATTCCTAGAGGCATGGCATTCATCCACAAACTCCATCAACAAACACATCGACCTGGACCCAATATACCAACCACTACAGCGGACAGCTGAAACTGACAACCGGAAGCGGCAGGGACAGACCACTATAAACACCGGAGGAAACATCAAAGAAGCGCTTCGCAGGAGGCTCCAAAGCACTAAGTGACACTGTTATCTTACTTCTCCAAAAATGGAAATTCAAAAACATCTGTGGTTAAACTGGGGCCTGTTTCTAAACCCATCATTTTGATCAAACTGTATTTACAAACTTAGTGCAATCATCTCCCTGCTGATCAGTTGATGGCTATGTCCCAGAATCTCAGAATGAGGGGTAATGTTTATCAAGTAGAAGTGGTGTGTGTAAAAAAGAGCTGCGAGAGCAAGTGGTTGAGGCAGGTAAAATTACAACATTTAAATGGCATCTGGATGGGTATATGAATAGGAAGGGTTTAGAGGGACATGGGCCAAATGCTGGCAATGGGACTAGGTCAGATTGGGATGTCTGGCTGGCATGGAAAAGTTGGACTGAAAGGTCTGTTCCGGTGCCGTTTGACTCTATGACTCCATGAGCACGTAAGGGAGATTTTAGAAAGGGATTAGAGCTTTAATTAGTAGGGTTATATACCAACAGTTCAGAATTGTTTACCTAGAGCTTATTTACTTGTAATAAACAGTATTCTTTGTTAAGTACAGAAAGCTGGTGCATAGGTTCTGTCCATCTGGCTCTAGAACACAGGTAATCTGGGGAAATCTTTGTGTACTTATTAAAATCTGTTGTCACAACTCCAGCATCAGTGGGGTTTGACTTTCAGCGTGCCATCCCAGTAAGTCATGACACTTAAACAAGGAGACCATAACAGCATGCTATATTCGAGGGGCAGTCACACCAGTGCCCTGTATAAATAAAGTATAACCTCCTTACTTTCACGTTCAATCCCTGGTACCAGCACTCTGTCTGTGAGCAGGTACCATCATGGAGGATTGCTGATAAGATTTGTCAAGGAGTTACAGTAGCAACATAAATTAACTTAAAAACTGATGAAGTGAAAGGGGAATATCAAAGATTTTCCATTAAAAGGAGTTTCAGTAGGATTTTCCAGCTTGCCCAGGAGCAGTGGAGGGTGCAAAGTACATGATACTGTTTTTAAAAGGTGAAAATCTCAAACAAAGGAATACTGCAAAGGGATACATAGAGGATCACAATACCGGTGTTTTTGAAAACTGATTATAATATTAGTTTCTCCCAAGGACCTTCTTGATTCCATCAACCACCCAATCAGATCTCCCCAACCCCTTTGCTTCACTGAGAAAAGGCTGCACTCCTCACAACTGTTTCTTTCTATCTTGCAAAATTAAGCAGTTCCTACACCCTTCCAAAACTTCACAAAAATGCAACATAACATTTTATAACACACTGGGTCTAACAATAAGCCAGGAGTTCCAGACTCCCAAGTCCGGTTCCAGGGCTTGACTGCTGAGAAATAACTCAACCTAACTGTCAACCTGAAAATACTTCCAACACGGGTCCGAGGTGGAGAGCACAAGCGATTGCTGGCAAGCCATGCTCTGAACTGGCAAGCCTCTGATGTGAGGCTATCAGGCTACTCCAGGAAAAACAAGCTGTAGAAGACAGATCAAAGCATGTCTATCTCATGATTCTCTCGACTCAAAATCTTCAAAGTCTAGCAGTGCAACAGAGGCAAATCACAACACCTCTAATTTGCACCTTTCTGATTTGAACTGAAGATGGAAATGGAGTCTTTCAAATTTTTAAAGCAGGATACATAGCTTCTTCAACAAAAGCACACTGCTGGAGAAAGTCAGCCGGTCTAATGTTTCCAGTCCAGCGACCCACTTCTGAACTAACTCAGATCACCAGCGTTCACAGTTATAGAGTCAGAATCATGCAGCACAGAAACTGACCCTCCTGTCCAACTGGTCCATGCCGACCAGACATCCTAATCTGACCTAGTTCCATTTGCCAGCAATTGGTCCATATCCCTCTAAACCCTTCCCATTCATATACCCATCCAAATACCTTTTAAATGTTGTAATTGTACCAGCCTCTACCACTACCTCTGGCAGCTCATTCCATAAACGCACCACCCTCTGCTTGAAAAGGTTATCCCTCAGGTCTCTCTTAAATCGTTCCATTCTCACCTCAAATCTATGCCCTCTAGTTTTGGACTCCCCGACCCTAGGAAAAAGATCTTGGCTATTCACCCTATCAATGCCCCTCATGGTTTTAGAAACCTCTACAATGTCACCTCTCAGCCTCAGACACACCAGGGAAGAAAGCCCCAGCCTATTTAGGCTCTCCTTATAGCTCAAACCCTCCAACCCCAGCAACATCTTTGTCAATCTTTCTACACCCTCTCAGGTTTAACAAGCTCCTTGCTATAGCAGGGCGACCAGAATTAAAAGTCGCCTAACCAATGTCTCATACAGCCGCAACATGATGTCCCAATTCCTACATTCAATGTTCTGACCAATGATGGCAGGTGTGTCAAGTCTTTGTTTTACTTTAGTAGATAAAGCAAAGGGGTCGAAGGTTATCTGAGGTAGCCAGGGACATGGAGACAAGGTTATAATCGGTTCACCCAACATTTCCTTGAATGGCGAAGCAGGCTTGAGGGGCTAAATGGCCTATACCTGCTCCTAATTCATAAGTTCATACATAGTTTCACAAGTAGTACACTTGCTGCAAACATCCTGGTTATTAGTTAGTACTTTGTTTTGCCTCTATGTAATCTTATAAAGAAATCAAGACTAGTTGCTTTAGCCTCAACTACATATCAAGACAATGAGGAACTTGCTGCCTCAGGAATGGATAAGAATCTTCATAAGGGAATCCAGAAGGATCTGGTGGAAAGGGGCAAATCCTGTGCACCATACAGATATGGCGAAAATGATTACAATGAGAGAGATGTGAATCTGGACATGGAAGTCTAGGTTGTTTTGCACTGAATGAGAATAAAGTCCTTTGGGAGTTAGCCCAAATTGCAGCTCAGTGTAAACAATTTCAAGGAGAAAGATAGAGGTGAGCACAAGAAATAATGATTTATAGTCGATTCTGAAATTTAGGTTTCAGTGAATAAGACAGGAAGTTTAAGTTTCTCTCAGTTCTGTATCACCTTATAACCTTCACAATGAAAACCATACCAACATGCTGTGATGTAAAATGGAAATGCAAAGTTTGAACAGAACTGTATGAGTATTAAAAAAATCATTGCCCCATGGCTAATGAATCCACACTGGATACAGAGTGATTGACAACAAACTCTTTTTCTAATACTGAATTGCCAATCAGATGTCATTAGACCCAAGGACTGATTCACCTGGGAAGCAAGTTACCAAAATATGAGCCCTACCCTAAGTTCCACCGTCCACCCAATGCCCAAACAGTATTGTGATGCACTGTCTTAACATCTCTGGCAGGGCTTTCTTTTGTCTGCCTTCCACAACGAGGCAAAGCATTGCAACTCTCCTACCTCGCCCTCGCTGTAGTCAATGTTCCCAATTAGGAAATGATTAATAGTCCCATTATCCATACAGCTGCAATTTTCCAGACTGTTGAGGGCAGGTCTGCCTAATGAGGACCCAATTTTAATCAAATCTACAAGCCCACAGGTTACATTCTCAAATTCTCACAATTAATGGCTCCTTCATTAAAACCCAGCGTGCACCAACACTAAGCGCAAAGCATTTCTCTCTCAAAAGAATCCTCTTGCCTGTCAAGACTCCGAACATTCACAAAGCAGCTCGAGCCTGGCCACCAAACACACCGGAGTCAAAGGAGCCTGCTCTGCCTCTCACAGGAAGCACTGAAGCAGCAGTGAGTGCCCCTATTGCAACATCTATGGAACATAAGCTCACAACAAACTGAAAGTCATCTCTTATCGGGTCAATGAAATCAGGACATGACACAATCCTGACGTATTTATAAACCTGTCTTCATTCTTCCCAAACTGTAGACAGAAATCAGAAAACCGCTGAGCAGCTGATGCTGACAGTGGGGAATTTAGCAGTGGTAGTGCCACTGAACAGTATGAGGTGACAGTTAGTTTCTTTGTTTCTTGTGGCACCATAACCATCTTCAACAAATACTAAGCAACAGTCATCACTAACAAGAGAAAATCTAGCCAAAAACGTTTGACATACAAAGGCAATGCCAACACCAAATGTCCTACTATCAACATCCCACGGGTTACTATTGACCAGAAACTAAACTGGACCAGTCATATAAATACTGTGGCTGCAACAACAGGAAACAAGCTGAGAATTCTACAGCGATTAACCACCTTCCCATTGCCCAGAGCCTGTCTAATATTTACAAGATACAAGTTAGGAATGTGATGAAATACTAACAAAGTGGCACAGTGGGAGGATGCTGGGCCCATAACCCAGAGGTCAATGGATCAGAACAATCCTCTGTGACTCTAAGCTTGCAACTCCACAACACCAAAGAAGCCTCACCATCCAGGACAAAGCAACCCATTGATTGACACCTATCCATCAAAATCCTGGAAATCCCTCCCTAACAACATTGTGTATATACCTACACCGCTTGGACTGCAGTAGTACAATGAGCCAATTCACCTTCACCTTCTCAAGGGCAAATAGGAATGGATAATAAACACTGGCCCAGACAACACTGGTCATGTTCCATGAAGCAAACTGTCAAATTAAAACCTGCTTTAAATTTTTAACAAGTAAAAGAAAACGATGAGGCCTGAGCTACCAGGTTAACAGTGAGAGAATAGATAACTCTCCCTGCTCATCTTCAGAGAACACTATTGCTTTTGCTATATTAATTTCATCGAGTTTAATCTCAGCTGCAGAAGTGTTTGGGATACAAATCACATTTGCTCAGTATAGGTGATCACTAACACTGAAACAGCGGTCCTATCCAGTCTTTGACATGAACCATGTTGTAGAGATAAAATAAAATATTCCATATTGCATGATGAAAAATCAAATGAACAATTTTCACACAGAGAAGCTGAAAACAGCAATTATAGTAATTTAGAGAAAATGGAGATCAAATACTGTAAGGAGATTATAAATGCATTATATTAGTAAGCAGGAGCACTGAAGAAAGCCCCTTGGTTCTAACCAACCACCAGTATATGCTCATTCATACACTCCCCCAGACTGGGGCTCACACTATCAAAACACCCTGAAGTGATCCTGAGATACAGGCAAACAGCCCCCAACCCTCTCACAAGTGAGGAGGACTGAACATACAGGATCCTCCTACAAACAGACCCAGCAGGACTCCCGCATCACAGGGATTGTACTTGAAAACTTCAATGATTTTATACTTTTCCACCTTCATGTACTCTGACTAATCTGTGGGAACAATCTTTCATCAACTAATTGGTTAGTCTACCATTCAGGCTTCCTACAGGGATGTGATTTGACCATAATAAGATGGAATTCTTTCAGAAGTTATTTCGGGACCTAGGGTATGAGTAACCTGAGTTAGGATGTGTGGTGAGTATATAGGAGTTCATGAAACTCACCTTGCCTCTAGTCTATTTGAGACTTCCAGATAAAAGATGGATTGTAGAGATTACTCAACAGCACTTTTGTAATATCACATTACTCCTTTTCGTCTTGCACTATTGTCCCTATGCACTTTGAGAACATTCCTTAAGACAGGCATGTTCAGTTTCTCCTTTACTCAGTCTCACAGGGCGTGTACACTAAACTAGGTGTGACTAGATATTATGGAAATGTCATGGTCACTAGTGTACTTCTGAACTGTAAACCACAGCATTGAGACAGAGCATAAAAACAGGGGTCTGGAAACATATCCTGTTAGGAGAGAGCTTTATCCCAAAGTAGCCAGAAAATCATGACCTCATTTTGTTCGATGTTGTATGGTTTTGGGAACCACACACTGCTTGGGGCAATGATCAGCAAACAAGCCTCTCCATGATGCACACAACTTGGAAGCATATCCAGACCTTGGATCAAGCTTCAATGTTGGGTCAGCCAAATATCGTTGAGCTAAGATGGGCAGAATGGTCGCCCACATCAGTGCCCACCTTGATCTCATTCTGTTGTTTCATCTCCGCCTACCCATCAAAGGCACCACTCCGACATGTAGAATACTGAGCAACTGGCAGCACTCATACTGAAGTCACAGAGCTGTCCATTCAAATACTATTCCAGAGTTTGGAGTACAATTTTCCAGGCTTGGTTAGAGAGCTGAAGGGAAATCATATTTTCCTAAGTGCTGCCATTCACACTGGACAGTAAACTAATTTGCTGAGTGCCCTTTTAGGTAGATGGAGAAGATCCCATGTGGGGGATGAGCAGCAGGGGTTCGGCCCACTGTTGTCAGATGAAAACCTAACCCTTAACAGATACCTGAATGAGGACAATCTGGTGAACATTGCTATTTGTGGCATTTGATTTGATTTATTATTGTCACTTGTACGGAGATGTAGTGAAAAATATTGCTTTGTATGCAAACCAGACAAATCATACCTTATATAAGTACATCAGGTTAACAGAACAAAATGCAGAATGCAGTGTTCAGCTACATGTAGAGAGAAGTTACAGAGAAAGATCAACTCTAATATATGAGGGGTCCGTTCAGAAGTCTGATAACAGTGGGGGAGAAGCTGTTCTTGAATCTGTCAGTATATATTTTAAAATTTTTGTATCTTCTGTCTGATGGAAGAGAGCGGGAGAGAGTATAACCGGGGTGGGAGAGGCCTTTCATTATGTTGGCTGCTTTCCCAAGGCCACGGGAAGTATAGACAAAGTCGATGGAAGGAAGGCTGGTTTTGGCAATGGACTGGGCTGCATTCAGAACTCTCTGCAATTTGCTATGCTCACATTATGTGCCTCCTACACCTCAGCACTATGCAAAGGCTGTGACAATATGATTAGCCACGCTTTGTGCATTGGCTTAGACAGTGAACTGCCCTGAGACAGACTGATATGGTGAGCAATAGCACTGAAGATAGATTCTGTGCCCGAGTGCTGTCTTACATACTCAGTCCTTCGACAGCATCAAGGAGCACCACCCCATGCCCCCAGTGTAATTCTCACTCTTCCTCTGAGCACCCCTGTACAGGCTGTATCGGCAGTGCCTAGCAATTCAGTCTGTCAGTGGCTGGGCTGTGAGCTACCTGACAGTTCCATTACTGACAGTCAAAGGTGACAATCTCAGCCCACTATCACCACTCTGGAATACTACACAGAACGGATATTTGGTGGGCCAACTCCTGCCAAGAATATTTAGGGTTGACACAGAGCAGAAACACTCCATGGTAAGGATACAATTATCTGCCTCCATAATGCGTAGGACTGAGAGACTGCATGAATACACATCCCCTTTAAGAATGAAAGCAGGTCCTGACAAAGTAGCATTATAACCGAGCTGCGAACTCAGCGGATGAGTGGGCTTTGTTGCAGAGTTGCCTTGGAAACCCCCAACAGTTTATAGCACTAACAACTGCTGTAGACAGCAGCTAACTCCTTCATGTCTCCACCTGTCTTCAATGCAGGCAGAGTAATTACCAGGCGAAGGATGAAAGACCAAGCAGGCTTATGATTATGACGAGTTCCACTAACAATTCTTTAATTTTTGACGTAGGCAAAAACACAGAAACCCTCAACGATGAAATGAGGAGCAGGGAAAGAGTTTCAAAATGTATGGCAGCATCAAGCAGCATTTCAACATCTCAACTGACTAACAGACAATTTCCTAACAGTCAGCTTGGAGCGGGGGTGGAAGGAAGGGAAGAGTTAAAGGAGCCTATCTCAGTCTCTTATAGAATCACTGGGGGCAAACAGAAATGGAAGCCAGTTAATTAAGCAGTGTGAAATCACAATGAGCCAGCATACACACTACAGAAACAGAAATCGCTTGAAAGACTCAGCAGATCTGGCAGCATCTGTGGGGAGAAAGCAGGGGTAACATTTCGTGTCAGGTGACTCTTCATCGCACTTGACAACTACTGACAGCTCACTAATTATGTAACCCTGTATACAGTACACAACCATCTCAGACATAGTGTTGGAAAAACTACACTGCATAGTCTTGTCATTCAAGAATAGTGTACTGGATTATGTAGGAACTGAGCAAACATCCCCCAGAAATCAAGGCATATACAGGGTCAGAGGAGATCTTGGAAATCAGTCTTTCAAAGGTGGGAAATTGGCATTCTGTGCTGGATGCTATATAAAAGGGTTCATACTCGTGACCTCAATTTGATTGAAAGCCTCTGAAGTGGTGTGGTAAACCGCTCAGTGTGAAAGCAGTTACCCACCACCAACTCAGGGACAGCCTCAACCATCTTGGCCACAACTCAAAAATACACTCTTTATCACTGCATTTGTGGTCTATCCTACACTGCCCTTGAACTGAGGGACTTGCTTAGCCATTTCAGAGGGCAGTTAAGAGCTAACCACATTGCTGTGGGTCTGGAGTGACATGTACGCCAGACTGGGTAAGGATGGTAGATTTCCTTCCCTACAGGATCATCAGCGAACCCAGATGGATTTTTATTATAATCAATGATAGTCATGATACCATCCATGGAACTGAGACTAGCTTTCCATTCCAGATTTTATGAATGGAACTCATGCCCCGCTAGCTGCTGTGTCTCAAGAACATTAGCCTGGCCCACTGACTGTCAGCTTGGACCGAGAGTGAAAGGTAACACTCCCACTGCATGATTGTTTCTGTTGTAAAGTCTATCATATCACAGGGTCTGTCAGAAAGATTAGGAGCAAGAAAGTGGTGAAATAAAAAGCCAGTCAGAGAGAGTTTACAGCCAAAGGAACTTGAAAACACAAAGTGAGGGGAGCAGCACGTCAGCAAGTTTGGAGTGGGTGGAGGGGGGAACATTGGGGGGAAAGGGTGTCAGGGAGCGGGGGTAGGGTGTTGGAGTCAGGCAGCAAGGGCTGGGGGGTGTTAGGGATATGGTGGGGGTCAGGGAACGAGGTGGGGGGGATGTGGGAGTGAGGGAGACGGGCAGAGATAGGGAGAGATCAGCCTTGATTGCATCCCTTCCCTAGTGATCAGAGCTGAGGTTCTAATCTCTGCTTCCAAACCAAATCAGCAAAAAGAAAAAATGGCATTTTATAAGCAAGCTCTGCAGCATAGCACTTTCACTGGCATTTTGATTCATTTTTGAAATCAATTAATGGCTAGGAATTCTTTTCCTGAAATTCACGCTTGTTGCATCTCAAACCGGAACACTGTGAAATATTTTTCACTGTCCCTCCAAGTGACAGAAACTTTGAAATACGACCCATGTGTAAAGATCGTACAAGCCTATTCTGCATGGTGCGAACAGACTGCAGCAACACCAAGCTGAAGGACTGCAGGTTACAGTGCAGCCTCAAACCTGAGAATGAATCACTGACCGCTGCACTCAGTCCAGGTCCTTGGGGCAATCTCAGCCTTGGTCCAGCAGTTTAAACAGCTCAGATAACAGTTAGCTTCTCAGCAGGGCAAAGATTTCATTCAGTAAAACCCTCTGCCAAGTCTGACTCTGTTCCCAAGGCAATGACAAGCACATTTACATTGGATGCCAGGAGAGAAAACCCAACAGATTTTAGGTCGACAGTTCAGCTCCCCCTGGCTGCATAGCAACCAGAATGAGGAGCTGATGGGCTGCAGGCTGACAGGCAGCCACCTCAGAGTGTCTGCTCAACCAAACATCAGCAGCGTCACCCACACGCCAACACAGGCTCGCTGTTCACCCATACAGTAACTACACATGGCCACGGAGCAGCATCAGGAAGACTTGGCAAAATTCAGCAGTAAATGCCTTCCCAGACCCTCATTCCACACCCTTTACTTCCCTGAGGGTCAGACAGCTCTTCAATGCAGTGACCAGACTCCAAAACAAGAGGCAGGATGAAAAACCCCTCTCACTCCCATCCCCAGCTGATAAGAAATGAAACCTGGGTCTTACCTTTTGCAGACTGGAAGAGTTCAGCTGAGTTTTATCAATTATTTTAACAGCAACCTGCAGCAATGAGAAAGATATCGTTAATTCCAAATTGGAGACTCTATATTTCACACAATCCAATCAGCAAATCTCCCAACTGTCTCTCGCCACACTCTGGAATCACCCACAATCCACATTCCGATCAGGAATACCATCACGCACTTTCACTCCAAACTGGAATCTTGCCCTGCACAATGCTACCGGGAGTTTCCCCACCTGCTTCCAAAGCAAAGATCAGGAAAGCCAACTCCATCCTACTGTTTTCAACAGGAATACGCACACCACACCCCACCAAATAAAACAATTCAAGCCAGAGCCCCCCACCCCCCACTACCATCTGAATGTCATTCCGCCCCCAACAATCTGAGCTGGATACACCCCAAACTCTCGTGCCCGACTCCTTCCAACCCACCCAATATTCCGAGCTGGGAACCATACCTATAATCCAATTCAGAGTCCGCCCCTGCCACCCTCATAATTCCAGCAGGGACCAAATCCATTAATCAGATCCAGAATCCTCCTCCCACTCTGACAATCCAATCTGAAATTATCTTCCCACCACCTCCAAACCAATCCAATCTGGATTCCCATCACCCCCACCCATCTTCAACACCCCGGTCTGGAAATCCCTCTTCCTCCCAAGGCTCCGACCAGGAAAACGCTCTCCCTCCCAAGGCTCCCAAGTGTGGAATCACCACTTACTCCCAATAGTCTGATTAGGAAAGCCCTCTTCCTCCCACACTCTGGTCAGGAATTTTCACCCTCTCTTCCTCGACACCCGGAGCTTTAACCACCCCAGCTCTTTGGGAGCTCTGATTGGGAATCAGCCAGCAATCCTGATGATGCGGTCTGAAATCCCTTCTCATCTCAATGTGCTGCTCAGAAATCCTCGTGCCCACCTCCAACTTCACAGTGCTTTGACTGATCCTAATCACAAACACCTACATCTCTTCCAGGAATCCACTCTGAAATATGTCTCCCCTTTTTCAAGTTGCTGGCAGGAAATCCTCCTTCTCTCAGCCATCGTTCCAAACTGGAACCAGCCTCACCCTACAACACTCATCAGGAACAACTCTTTCTTTACCCAAACTCAGACCTGGAAACACTTTTCTGTCACCCACTCCCCCATAAATCCCTCAACTCTTTCCCAGTGTCCTGCTTGGGAATTCCTCAACTCTCTCTTAGTCTGAACTGATGTCCTCTCTCACTCCCCTTCCTTCTCTTTATGAGTGTTCCAATCAGGAATCCCTCTCGTTCTCTCCTGGAGCTCAGAAACTAAGTCCCCTCCACAAGCACTCAGCCTTCTATGCTCGCTTTGAGCAGAATTTCAGCAGAAAGGTAACTCCTATTCCGACAAGTCCTGACGAACTATCCCATCAGTCACTGCATCTGAGGTCAAATCAATTTTCCTTCGCATGAATCCAAGGAAAGCGATGGGACCAAACGGAGTACCAGGCCGTGCACTCAAAGCATGCGCAGATCAACTAGCAAAGGTCTTCTCGGACATCTTCAACCTCTCCCTGCAGCAGGCCACTGTCCCTGCCTGTTTCAAAAGGGCCAACATCATCCCTGTGCCTAAGAAGGCTCATCAGCATGTCTCAGTCACTACCATCCAGTGGCCCTAACTTCAGTGGTCATGAAGTGCTTTGAAAGGCTGGTCATGCTTTAATCAACTCCAGCCTCCAGACTACTCTTGACCCACTCCAATTTGCCTATCGGACCAACAGATCCACGTCAGATGCCATATCATTTACCCTTCACTCCTCCCTAGAGCATCTTGACATAAAGAACAGCTACGTAAGAATCCTACTCATTGACTACAGTTCAGCCTTCAACACTATTATTCCCTTGAGACGGATTACTAAACTTCATGATCTCGGACTAAGCCCCACTCTCTGCAACTGGATCCTCAGTTTCCTGACCCACAGGCCACAATCAGTGAAGACTGGTTGTGTTCATCCTCTAAACATGGAGCCCCCAGCCCGGAGGGTGCACTCAGCCCCCTACTATACTCACTCTATACCCATGACTGCGTCGTCAAATACCAGACTAATGCCATTTACAAGTTTGCTATTGACACCATCATAGTTGGTTGAATCTCAGATGGCGACGAAACAGATTACAGACGGGAGGTGGAAGACCTGGAAAAATGGTACGCTGAGAACAACCTAGCTCTCAATGCCGACAAAACCAAGGAATTCATTATTGACTTTCGGCGGGATGTTACTCTTCTCCTCCCCACCCTCCACACCCCTTACACATTAACAGCACAGAGATGGAATAAGTGAAGAGTGTCAAGCTCCTGGGAGTGGTCATCCACAACAAGCTTTCTTGGACTCTTCATGTGAACGCACTGGTTACAAAAGCCCAACGTCTCTTCCTCCTCAGGCAGCTGAGGAAATTTGGCATGACGGCAAACACCCTCGCCAACTTTTATAGGTGTGCCATCAAGAGCATTCTGTCTGGATGTATCACTACCTGGTATGGCAACTGTACCATTCAAGAGCGGAGATGGTTACAGAAAGTGGTGAACTCGGGCCAGACAACCACAATGGCCAACCTCCCATCTACAGAATCCATCTACCAGGCCCGCTGTCAAGGAAAGGCACCAGCATTCTCAAAGATCCATCCCACCCTGGCAACGTTTTTCTACAACCTCTATCATCAGGGAGAAGGTACAGAAGCCTGAACACTTGCACCAGCGCAGTTTCAAAACAGTTTCTACCCTACTGTTAGAATACTAAATGGATTAACAATCTCTTAACATTCACCTGTACCTGTGGTTTTGTTTTTGCCACTTTTTACCTGTCATTTACTTGTCTATGCTACTTAACTCTGTGATCTGTCTGTATTGCTCGCAAGACAAAGCTTTTCACTGTGCCTCGGTACACGTGACAATAAATTCAATTCAATTCAATTCAAAATGAATGGTCAATTCTCTTCAACGTGTCAGCCTGCTCAACAGGAGGCAGTTTTCAGCTCAGCAGGAACACTGACCCACAGGAATCAGCAGCAGGGGGTCAAGAAGGCACACTAGAGAATGACGAAAAGATATCTGCCTTTGGTGTGCAATGCCCCTTAAGCAGTTGGCAGCACTTCAAATAAACACTGTTTATATATGTGCAGAATGAGCATTATAAATAAAGAGGGTAGTGGTTAATTTGTTAAACATGTCATGGAAAAATGTTGTGTCACGTGTCCAAGGCACCTCTTCCCACAGCAGATCCTGGAACAGTCTGGACGGTATATGCTGCTTCTCTGAATCAGCACTGACCCAGCCAGTTTCAAACTTGTGCATCCTGTTCCCCCACAGCAGCTCGATAACCGAATGCCGTTGTAGTAACTCCAACCCAGAGAAAGCCAGGTGGAAACTGGGACAGCGAGCCCAACAGAAACCAGTGCACAGCAATCTCCTTCCTCTTGCATCAGCTGTGGAAAGGGTAGGTTTTTGACTTGAAGTTCAGGCCAAAGCAATGGAATATTAGGACCGGTGAAGGCCAGAGCATCGTGCGAACAATGCAACCTTTGTGTAATACTAGATCAGGAATTCCTGGCCTTACAGGACAAGTGGACACGTCCTCCATCTCATCAGAAAGACAACACTGCCATTTTGTCAGTGCTGACCCTCTGATAATGTGGCACTTCCTTAGCACTGACCCTTTGACAGGGAAGAGATGAAGTGGGCTAGGGCGAGACAAGATGGAGAAGGAGAGTGCGAGGGTGAGACAAGGGGGTAAAGTCAAGATGAGAAGAAAAGGTCATAAAATCAAAGTGTCCGGCCATTCGGCCCATCGAGTCCACATTCCTACCCAATCCTTGTATGCATTTCTGCATTTCCCATGGCTAACCCACCTAGTCAACACATCCCTGGACACTAGGGGCAATTTAGCATGGCCAATCCACCTTACCTGCACATCTTTGGACTATGGGAAGAAACCAGAGCATCCAAGGGAAACCCACACAGACAAAGGGAAAATGTACAAACTCCACAGAGTCGTCAGGGGAATGAATCGAACATGGGTCTCTGGTGCTGTGGGACAGCACTGCTAACCACTGAGCCACCGTGTTGAAGCGAGCGGAAGAGGTTGAGGCAAGAGAGTGAGAGAGACAAGGAAGAAACAAAGGATGAGGTAAGAGAGGGGGATGAGACGAGAGAGACAGAGAGAGAGAGAGAGAGAGAGAAAGAGAAAGAGAGAGAGAAAGAGAGAAAGAAAGAGTGACACAAGGAGCAAGAGGGCGAGATGAGGCAAGAGAGAAAGAGAAGAAGGACAAGCACAGGCGAGAGAGTAGGGATAAGATAGAGAGTGCGGGAGCCAGGGTAAGGGAGCACATGTGTGAAAGAGAATAGGAAAAGCAAGAAAGAGGCTGGTTTGGGAGATTTGCATGCCAGCGGGATACAGAGGGCAGTCTCGGCACTTACCTCTTTGCCAGTGAGAACATGCCGTGCCAGCTTGACCTTGGCGAAGTTGCCTTTGCCAATAGTTTTGAGCAGCCTGTAGTTTCCAATGTGGGGAGTGTCCTCGGCAGTGGTAGCGATGGAGCTGCGACATCGCGGCATGCTGGACCTGCTGCTCGACTTTGACTGGACCGGTGGGTCTGGGTGACCCCCTGTGTGCTGTAGAAAACACAAAGGCAATCAGCAAGTGTATCCAACACAGGAAAAACCCAAAAAGCACAGGATCACATCTGGAAAAACAGATATTATTGTGGCTACAAAGAGATTGATCATAGCAGTGTTCTCAGGATAAACTTAGGGCCGCTGCTCAAGATCAAGTAAATATAAGCTTCTTAATAAAAACTGAAGTGCCAGCTAAGTGCAAAGTGACAGATAAGGAAAAGAATGAACTCTCTGTCACCTGGGAATAACTTCCAAATTTGAACTTTATATTATTAACTTCTAACTGGAAAGGCAGTTGAAGTATCTGAAACAATTGGAGCTAGCGAGGTGAAGTTAAACAGGGATATGGAGGCGCACGTGGTGGAGATACAGAATTACCTTGAACTAACTAAGCAAATGGTCTAAGAGCTTCAAAAGGATTAAACAACCTATTCCTGTTCCTATTAAACAAGTTCCAGGAGGGCTGAATGGCCTCCTGCTGTCGAGTGCAATGGGATCGAAGAACTAAGTGGCCTCCTCCTGTTCCTAACAGGCTGAATGGCCACCCTATTTCCAGTGAAGACTCAGGGAAATGGCACTGGAGCAGCAAGGTGATGGAGATGGCATCAAACTTGGCTCTGTCTCACTCATCGCATTACAAAGAGGTAGGCCATGTGAAGCAAGTGCAGGTTAAGTGGGGGGTAAGCAATGGGGCGCAGATCAGTACAGGATTGGGGTGAAGTGCCAGGTGAGGGTGTAAGGTGGTGTGCAGTCTGACATGCAGAGTAGTGCAGATTTGGGATGCGGTGCAGGGTGACGTGGGGTAAGGGGTGGGGCTGGACTGAAGTGCAGGTTGGGATAGGTGCAGGGTTGGCGTGGCGGGGGGGGGGGGGGGTGAGGTATGGTGCAGGGTGCAGACAGGGGTGGAGTGCATAGGGGTGCAGGGTGCAGTGTGATGAGTGTAAGCTGAGTTTCAGGGTTAGGTGTGACAAGAATAATCAGAAAAACCACTGCATCCATTATCCATGGAGGAAGCCTGGGTGAGGAAGCTCAGCTGCTCACACCCTCAGTGTTGCCTCTTGAGCATGGTGGCATGTGGCAGGGAAGAGGGAGTCGCGACTGCAACCAGAGACCTTACACCAGTCAACAAAACAACAGAAGAGCTGGCCATACTGCTAAGAACAGCTGTGAATCTCAGCAATACTACCCCACAAACCAGAGAGATTGTTGTCATGAGTATTCCTGAAGCAACTAGAACAAGCTTCTGATTAATTCACAGGTAGTCATGCACCTCCTTCATCAGGAAAATTACAAATTTTAAAATATTTACTTTCTTCACTTTAACTGATTAAAACATCACTCATCAAGGACTTACTTTACCCTTTTCTCAATGGCAAGGAATCTTGTGGGTAACTGTAGAATACACACACCCTGGAACTACAGGCCACAAGACAGGGTTCTCCAGTTGGGACACAGCGCAATCCAACACAGAGCATCTCTAAGTAACGTGGTCCCAATCTCTCCTCCTTAGCGATCCGCTGCCAAATCTTTGCAAGATCTGCCCAGTTGGCCTCACGCTCCCTGACCCCAGCTCTTCAACCATACCTCACCGCCCCCCCCCCAAGCCAACCCTGCACCTATCCCAACCTGCACTTCAGTCCAGCCCCACCCCTTACCCCACGTCACCCTGCACCACATCCCAAATCTGCACTACTCTGCATGTCAGACTGCACACCACCTTACACCCTCACCTGGCACCTCACCCCAATCCTTTCAGTTACACATGTGGTCAGTCCTTGGAGAAGTGGAGAGGGGGAATACCAGGGAATCCATGCTCTCACATAATGCCTTCCTTGTCAGAGATAACTCCACCACAGTAGGCTCTGTCCACTACCATTCCATCTCTCACATCTCATGAAAATTCCAAAATGAAAGGCTGAGTGAAAGAAATGGATGGCCTGGGCCTTTTCAAGACAGGCAGGATCTGTAGAGCTCGCATACACAAGGTACTGCAACTCCTTTTCTGCTCATTTAATACACATAACATCAATCCCCATCAAACATCCTTCATATAATCGATTACAAATTCTCACCAGAGAGAAAATGAATAGATATCTCCCACCAAAATCCCAGGCAACAGCACAGAGGGAACTTGCAGCTTCATAGCACAGAAATAAAAGCTACTTCTGCCTCCAGGCTGTGAGTCTTTAAAAAATACATCAGCTGAACTGGTGAAAGATTCAACTGAAGAAGTGCGGAGGTGCAGGCTGAGACTGGTGAGGTTCATTAGCTAGCCTGCTCGCATTGGACAATCTGAATCTGGTCTCATTCAAATATTCAGTCCCAGCTGGGGGAACAACTCTTGCACACCTCTGCAACAGACAGCTCTCAAAATCATTCTGAACTCTGAAAAGCCCACTCTGTGTTGGCCAAGTGCCCCAGCTTAGATCCTTTACCACAGGTCAGTCAGCTCCCAGTTTCATTTCCCTCCACTACACCAGATCATGAGATAGGGTCTCTTTTCCAGTGTGACCCAGCAGAGAGCAGTGGCAAGCTTCCTGGGGAAAAGGCTGGGTATGGTACTGCGCTGCTTCAGACATACTGCACTTGCATTCCCTGCACCACACCACTCACCCAGGATATATGCCAAGCCCACTTTTGGAGAGGAGTGCTGAGACGCATAGAACACACTCACTGTTCTGGCCACTTGTTACCATTCAGCCTTAAAATAGGGAGTGAGGCCAATAATGACTGTCTCACAGGCAGGCTCCTGGGTAAGGTACTCAACAGTAGGCCACACCAGTAACTGCACACTTCAACAGGAAAGAGTGAGTGAATGAATGTGGGTCAGGGGAAACCTTTCTGGATTCCTTTACCCTATCCTCAGATCTTGCCTTTAATCACTTCCCTCTGAACTCCGATTTACTCCACGGGTAACTGGGAGGAGAAATCAATAGTTTCATTGTTTCCCCAGGCCAGGCCTTTCCACAGGGGAACAAAGCCCCAGTACGCAGTGTATTATGGTTGGAGCAGAGCCAGTGCCCAAGCAGCATGGTTCAGAATGTTAACGAAGAACAAACAGGCACTGGCTGTCTGAGCTACTTAGCTTAACCCTTTAAAGCCCCAGGCAGTTCTCCATTCAGCTTCCCTTTTGCTTTCCCAGGGTCAGGACAAGCCTAACATTGCTCACCCAGTCGACCCCAGCACAGATGTTACAGAAAGGACCTTCACAGCTGGGTTTTGCCCCAACCCACAATTTGAGCTCTCAACCTCTGAGACCATTGGCACAGCTCAATGAGCAGTACAAGAACCTCACTATTTCTTCAACCTCAACCCCCCCCCCCACCCCAATAATTGACTGATGGGACAGAAACAACATGGATTAATGAGGTGGAAATCACATTTGACAAACCTAACAGTTTTGTTCAGGATGTTACAAGCAGAGATAATAAAGGGAAAACCAGTGGATTTAATTTAATTGGTATTTCAGAAGACTTTTTCCAAGAGTCGCAGACAGTCGGTTCACAAACAGGGAATCTGAGCACACAGGATTGGGGTAGTATACGAATGTGGAGTGAGGATTTGTTATCAGGCAAAACACAGAGTGGGAGTAACTGGGTCATTCCCAGGTTGGCAGATTGTGACCAAGGATCTGTGCCTGGTCCTCAGCTCAAGATTGATATCAATGATTTAGATATGAAGCTAACTGCATTATACCCCAAGTTTTAGATGACACAAAAACGATGGGAATGATACTGTAAGGAAAATGCAAAGAGACTTTAAAGGGATTTAGACAGGCTGTGAGAGAGTAGATGGCAGGTACAACACAGTAAGGAAAAGTGTGAACTGTAGACTATTTCTGAACAATTACAACATTTAAAAAGCATCTGGATGAGGATATGAATAGGATTTGGCCAAATGCGACTATTAATTTCGGATACCTGGTCAGCATGGACGAGTTGGACCAAAGGGTCCATTTCCGTACTATACATCTCTATGCATCTAACTGGGCGGATTGAGATTGGAAGAGAGCTGACGTACAAAGAGACTGAGTTGTCCTGGTCCAGGAGTTACTGAATGCCAGCAAACAATTCGAAAGACAAACTGTTAGTATTTATCACAAAAACAGCCCAGATGTACTGCTTCAATTACACAGAACACTGGTGGTGGTGGTGGGGAGGGGGAGGCAAGAGAGAGGGAGAAGAATGAGGCAGAAGGAGGGATTAGAGGGATATGAGGGAATGAGAAAGAAGGTGGAAGAGAACAGGTTAGAGCTGCAACAGCACATTTTTAAAATGAATTCATCTGTCAACATTTTCGCAACAGATGGCCAGATCGTGATTCCTTAAAATTATTTTTTACTGCTGAGAACGAGGTGTGAGGTTTAAAATAAATTATCTCTTCACAAAGGTTCAGGCAGGCTAATAGCCCCCTCCCCCTCCATCCATAATGAAACAGTGGTTCAGACAAATTAACTTGCTCCTCACATTTTAATTCCTAGATTACTCCATTTCTGGAATGGACCTTGTGTTTTCTGCTGTGAAGACAGAGAACATATTTCTTCAACACCTCACAATTTACTCAGTCCCCACAATAATTTATCCTGTCTCAGCTTCCAAGGGACAAACATTTATTTTTAGTTACTCCCTTCTTGTTATAAACTTCTAAAAGCTCCTGCAATCTGAAATATATTTGTGTCTTGTTCAATCTTATACTCCAGGCAAAACTGAGGACTGCAGATGCTGGAAACCAAGTCCAGATTAGAGTGGTGCTGGAAAAGCACGAGGTCAGGCAGCATCTGAGGAGCAGGAAAATCAACGTTTCAGGCAAAAGCCCTTCATCAATCTTATACTCCACCTTCTCCATTTTAGAAAAATTAACTTTATGGTCTCCCAACATTCAAACTTGTTACAGTTTGTTTTTACTACTTTATAAGAGTCTTCATGGGTTGGTCATGAATCATACTGCATGGAAACAGACACTTTAGTCCAACTTGTCTGTGCCAACCAAGTTTCTTAAACTAAACTAATCCCATTTGCCTCCGTTTGACCCACATGCCTCTAAACCTGGAAGCATGTGAAGAATCATCTAGTCTCGAAACATTAGCTTGCTTTCTCTCCATGGATGCTGTCTGATCTGCTGTGATCTCCAGCATTTGTTGATTTCAGTAGATTTTGCTCCTGTCTCTAAACCTTTCCTATTCCTGTACCTGCCCAAATGTCTTTTAAATATTGTAACCGTACCTGCAACTACCACTTCCTCTAGCAATTCATTCCAGATATGAACCATAGTGTGTGAAAATGTTGCCCCTCAGGTTCACTGAATATCACCACACTCAAATATCTTCTAAGTCATTTCCAGATAGCCACAGGGACATACGCTCAAGCTGGCCAGCTATGCAGCACCTTGAGAAACCCACGAGTGTGTACACAGAGCCTGTATTTCCTGCTTGGTTAGATATTGCTGTTTTTATTTTCAAGCCTACGAACGTGATACCACATAGGAATACTAGTCACTTCCGTCTCTCAATTCAGCGTACAGGATGATTGCTCAGCTGTGTCCCACATGCTCAGTCTCCGGGCAGGAATTTAACATTGACTAGCCCAAAATAGAACAGTCTGATTTGACCCAGCACTTTGCTGACTTACTTGCCCTGTTTCACAGTTTCAAGGACATGCCTCAAATACCCTATAAGGTAATAAATACACTTTCAGCAACAGGGAATCACATAAACAAATATGATGCAAAAACATTCCTCAGTACTGGGCAAATTCCTCAAAAGGCTTCCACACTCAACAGTGGGTAACTGGTTAGTTAAAGCAAGAACTACAAACCCTTGAGCGAGAAGGGAAGTCCAATCATAGAGACGTACAGCATGGAAACAGACCCATCGGTCCAACCCGTCCATGCCGACCAGATATCCCAACCCAATCTAGTCCCACCTGCCAGCACCCAGCCCATATCCCTCCAAACCCTTCCTATTCATATACCCATCCAAATGCCTCTTAAATGTTGCAATTGTACCGGCCTCCACCACTTCCTCTGGAAGCTCATTCCATACATGTACTACCCTCTGTGAAAAAGTTGCTCTGTAGGTCTCTTTTATATCTTTCCCCTCTCACCCTAAACCTATGCCCTCTAGTTCTGGACTAGTGCTCATCCAAATATTTTTTAACGGTTGTCAGGTTACCGGCTCCACTACCTTCCCCGGCAGTGCATTCCAGATTCCCACCACCAGTTGAGTGCAATGTTTTTTTCTTAAATTCCCTCTGAAACTCCTGCCCCCTTGTGATTGACCCCTCAACTGAGAGGAACAGCTGATGTTTAATCGCCATGCCGTTGCTCCTCACAATCTTAAACACTTCAATTGTGTCCCCCCTCACTCTTGTCTGCTCTAGAGAAAACAATCCAAGCCCATCTAGTTTGTCCTTATAGTTCAACTTTACCATCCCAGGCAACATGCTGATGAATCTCCCCTATAACCTCGTATTAGTTTAGGGGCCTGGTCCCTTGAACATTGAGCTATGAATCTCAGGCTTGTAGTCCCAGTCCTGTAGCTCAGATCCTCTAACCCTGGCAACATCCTTGTAAATCTTTTCTGAACCCTTTCAAGTTTCACAACATCTTTCCGATAGGAAGGAGACCAGAATTGCACACAATATTCCAACAGTGGCCTAACCAATGTCCTGTACAGCCACAACATGACCTCCTGTACTCAATACTCTGACCAATAAAGGAAAGCATACCAAACACCTTCTTCACCATCTCATCTACCTGCAACTCCACTTTCAAGGAGCTATGAACCTCCACTCCAAGGTCTCTTTGTTCAGCAACACTCCCCAGGACCTTACCATTAAGTGTATAAGTCCTGCTAAGATTTGCTTTCCCAAAATGCAGCACTTCGCATTTATCCGAATTAAACTCCATCTGCCACTTCTCAGCCCATTGGCCCATCTGATCCAGATTCTGTTATAATCTGAGGTAACCCTCTTCGCTCTCCACTACATCACCAATTTTGATTAAAAGGTGAGCGACAAAAGAAGCAAGGGTCATCGTGAAACCAGTGAGTGGTTCAGATTCAAGTTCAGAAAGTATTGCTCAAGGATGTGGTCAAAGTAGGTTCAATTGTAGTTTCCAAAGCAGAAATGGATAATTACCTGCAGAAAAATGATATGCAAGACGACAGGGAAAAGGCAGGAATTGAAAGCAGCTCAATGCTCTGGCACAGACTAGCATGGAAGGAACAGGCTAAATGGCCTCCAGCTGTGCTTTAACCAATGTATGATTCAAAGAAATTATCCAATGGAAACCAATATATACATTGAATAAGGGGCAAGCTAGGTGAGGAAAATGCCTAGGTGATCCTCCCCTCCACAGTTAAGTACAGGGTTCTCAGCCCAAAGCACCTCACCTCTTCCCTGCTACCCCCTTCTACCACACTCCTTAACACAACTCTTTCTACTGATCAACTGCTAACCTGAGCCCAGCAAGTCTGTACAGCTATTCTCAGTCAGCTGGTGAATCCTTCCACCGTAGGACTTGTATTTACAGAGCTCGGGAGCAAATTGCTAGAAAATTCAAGAAGCCATTCACAGCCTATCAAACCCCACCTTGCCATTCAGAATCAATTGCGTTCTCAGTTCCCAGTCTATGAAACTGCACACACGTATCTCACTAGTGACAGAAAATTAATGTTTGTTCTAACCTGTTAAATGTACTCATCACAAATACCTATCGATTCTTAGTTCTACTATGCTGCAAGTTCATTGTGGGCTAGGATCATCTGCTGCGCTTTTCCAGCGATTCTCCTGCTCCTTGGATGCTGCCTGACCTGCTGCGCTTTTCCAGCAACACATTTTCAGTTAGGATCATCTCAAGTCAATTCCAGGGTCAGGGAAATACAGATAGTAAGAAAAGAGAATGTCACTACACGAACTCAACATGACTCCTCAGACAGCACCTTCCAAATCAACAACCACTTGCATCTAGTAGGACAAGAGTAGCAGATACATGCGAACACCACCCACTGCAAGTTCTCCTCCAAGACACTCACCATCCTGACTTGGAAATATATCGCTGGATCAAAATTCTGGAACTCCCTCCCTAATGGCATTGTGGGTGTCCCAACAGTAGAAAGACTGCAGTGGTTCAAGAAGGCAGCTCACTATCACTTTTACAGGGGCAATTAGGAATGGACAATGATGTCCAGCCAATGATACTCACAGCCCATAAAATAATTTGAAAATTCAAATGTGAAATGTTGCTTTGCAGAGTGCGAGCTTTGAAAGAACTTTGAAAATGATGCAGACCCTCCAACCACATGGCATCAACGTCGACTTCCGTTTCCTCATCTCCCCTCCCCCCCACCTTATCCCAGATCCAACCATCCAACTCGGCATGACCTGTCCTACCTGTCCATCTTCCTTTCTACCCATCCGCTCCAACCTCCCGTCTGACTTATCACCATCACCCGCTCCACCTGTATCTACCTATCACTTTGCCTGCTACCCCACCCCTACCTTCCTATTTTCTCTCAGTCCCCTTCCCCCTAACCCCCCACATTCCTGATGAAGGGCTTATGCCCCAAAACGTCGATTCTCCTGTTCTTTGGATGCTGCCTGACCTGTTGTGTTTTTCCAGCTCCACATTTTTCAACGAAGAAAAGGATGCTTCATCTCAAACTCCCCACCTGCTACACAACTCTTCGTAAAATGGATGCTCTCTACTAACCTTAAGCATGTTTCTATTGGTCTCAGCATTGTTCACAGCCATGCTCAGTGACATCAAGGTATCAGACTGAGACAGAGAGACACAGATCTTGATATTGAACTCTATCTTTCTTTTCATGTCTGTGTTGAACATTTATCTTACACATGGAAGCTCAGACCAGCCAAGGCCAGAGGTCAAATAGAGACCATACAGCTTCATTAGCAGTGGGGGATAGTCACCTTGAAATGAATGCATTCACATGTCCACTGCAGCATGCAGTCCTCACCACATCTCAGGGTCAGCTGTAGCCCAGTGGTCAGCACAATCACCTCTCAAGATTTCCAGTTCAAATACCATTTCAGGACTTGAGCACAACAATCAAGGCTGGTGCTCCAGTGCAGTACTCAGGGAGCACTACACCATCAGAGATGCCAGTTTTCAGATAGGATGCATAACTGAGGCGCCAACTCCCTGCTTTCGTGATGCAATATGACACAACACAAAGAAAATTGACAATCCAGTTCACTATTTAGGTGCTGGTGGTGACAGACTGAGAAATTTACCAGATGAGTAATCCAGAGACACTGGCTAATGCTCAGGCACAAATCCCACCATAGCAGCAGATGGATTAACTTAGTAACCATGGAACTGAACGCTAGTTTCAATGATGGTGACCATGAAACTATCACTGATTCTCATAAACTCCCACCTGGTTCACGAATGTCCTTCATGGAAGAAAATATACTATGCTCATTTGGTCTGGCTGACATGTTACTTCAGCAATATGGTTGACTCTTAACTGCCCTCTGACATGGCCAAGCAAGTCATAGTTCAAAGGCTATTAGGGTTTGGGAAACAAATATTTCTCTTAGCAGTGACTGCCACATCCCACAGCGGAATATTTAAAACAATCCCATTGTAGCTTGCTGTACACATTTTACCACTTCACAACAGTGACTTAGTCACAGAGATGTACAGCATGGAAACAGACCCTTCAGCCCAACTCGTCCATGCCGACCAGATATCCCAACCCAATCTAGTCCCACCTGCCAGCACCCGGCCCATATCCCTTCAAACCCTTCCTATTCATATACCCATCCAATTGCCTCTTAAATGTTGCAATTGTACCAGCCTCCGCCACTTCCTCTGGCAGCTCATTCCATACACGTACCACTCTCTGCGTGAAATAGTTGCCCCTTAGGTCTCTTTTATATCTTTCCCCTCTCACCCTAAACCTATGCCCTCTAGTTATGGAATGCCCCACCTCAGGGAAAAGACTTTGCCTATTAACCCTATCCATGCCCCTCATAATTTTGTAAACGTCTAGGAGGTCACCCCTCAGCCTCCGAAGCTCCAGGGAAAACAACCCCAGCCTGTTCAGCCTCTCAGAGTAACTCAAATCCACCAACCCTGGCAACATCCTTGTAAATCTTTTCTGAACCCTTTCAAGTTTCACAACATCTTTCCGATAGGAAGGAGACCAGAATTGCACACAATATTCCAACAGTGGCCTAACCAATGTCCTGTACAGCCACAACATGACCTCCCAACTCCTGTACTCAATACTCTGACCAATAAAGGAAAGCATACCAAATGCCTTCTTCACTATCTCATCTACCTGCGACTCCACTTTCAAGGAGCTATGAACCTCCACTTCAAGATCTCTTTGTTCAGCAACACTCCCTAGGACCTTACCATTAACTGTATAAGCTCTGCTAAGATTTGCTTTCCCAAAATACAGCACCTCGCATTTATCTGAATTAAACTCCATCTGCCACTTCTCAGCCCATTGGCCCATCTGGTCCAGATCCTGTTGTAACCCTCTTCGCTGTCCACTACACCTCCAATTTTGGTGTCATCTGCAAACTTACTAACTGTACCTCTTATTCTCACATCCAAATCATTTATGTAAATGACAAAAAGTAGAGGACCCAGCACCAATCCTTGTGGCACTCCACTGGTCACAGGCCTCCAGTCTGAAAAACAACCCTCCACCACCACCCTCTGTCTTCTATCTTTGGGCCAGTTCTGTATCCAAATGGCTAGTTTTCCCTGTATTCCATGAGATCTAACCTTGCTAATCAGTCTCCCATGGGGAACCTTGTCGAACGCCTTAGTGAAGTCCATATAGATCACATCTACTACTCTGCCCTCTCAATCATCTTTGTTACTTCTTCAAAAAACTCAATCAAGTTTGTGAGACATGATTTCCCACACACAAAGCCATGTTGACTATCCCGAATCAGTCCTTGCCTTTCCAAATACATGTACACCCCGTCCCTCAGGATAAAAGGCCAAGAAAAGAGGAACGAAAGTGAAAATCTCCTGTGATAAACCGCAAAATCACTTCCTCATCAGCATGAAGTCTCAGCAAGGTTCGTTGGCAAATGCCTATTGAAGGTCCCACTTTGTAAAAACAAGGCCACAGTGTATTGATCTGGGGAAGAGGCCTTTCAAACACCAACAGCCTTCCTGGACCCTACCTTCATGTCTGTGCGTTGGGTCTCTCTCTTGCCCTTCGCGAGGGTTAGTTCCACGACCAAAGAATCGGTGTTTACAGTTCAGGTGAAACAAGATGAAATCTCGAAGCAGTTAAGAGCAGCCCCACCCCAGTCAGGCAGTGGAATCTCAGAGGTAAAAGACTGCAATCCTGGCTGCTGCCCTGAAAAGGTGCGGCCCTTTAGTTAAACACTTCTCACAGGATTACACGTTAACGTTTCGCGTCTACAGGTGCAGGAAGTACAAAAGGTCCAGAAACCAACATGAAAGTTCCACTTCACCAGCAAAGCGATCGGGATCCAATTACCAGCAAATCACTGAGGCTTTCACCGTCATTGTGAAAGGTGAGGCACTGAGCTCAGTTTCAAACTGCAATAATGCCTCCGAAAGTTTTATCATTTCCCAGTGTCACGGGGTCACGGCTCAAACTCGGCACCTTGGCAATACGAAAGCCCAGAACTCTAGAGATTGTGAGCGATGATAAGCTGTAAGCAGAGTGTACACTGGGTGCTACAGAGGTTGTAAAGATTGTCAGGAAGTGCCAAGAGTCGAACTTAGACCTGCCCGAGAGCACAAATTCAGGGGAAGAGGAGTACGTGTAACATTAACTCATTCACCGCCTGAACCATACAGGCATGCAAAACTTCATTACAGATAATTTCAAACATTCCTCATGGCATTTCGGAACTCAAATCAAGGCTGGTACTGCCAGTCCTGTATAATGGGGGAAAAAACATTCAGAGATTCACAACTTGGCAGGTGGAACCACAAAGAGGGTCAGTCAATAGGGTTGGGAGTGAGAAGGGGGCAGGACATAAACAACACACTGCTGAGGGATGGGGGGAGGACTGTGATAGGACAGTGGGGCAAGATACCAACAGAGGTGCAGGGCAGAGTGCTTCAAGCTGTGGTAGGACTGATAGGGGGAACTCGGCATTTCTTCAAAACTACTCCAAAACTTCAACAGTGCAAATACAACTGTATTTCGCCAAAGTGACCTTTCGTGGATGGTCTCACACACACAGTTTGACCAGGAATGGCATCACCACAGAGGCTAGCCCTTTGCTCACATTCCGAGACTGGCACTGATTGGGCATGGGGGCATATCTTTTCCTCTACAGAACAAGACTGAGCACTCCTCAAAAGAATTTGGTTGGCTACAAAGTTCAGGGACAGCAAATGGTCATGAATGCCATTCTCCAAATGTACACCTTTGCTTCTTTTACCATTAGAGATGCGGAGCTCTACTTTAGGCAGCCAGATATCAGCCAAGGCATGACAAAGGAAGGATGGTGGTGGTGGTCAGTGAGGTCGCATGGGTTTATATGAGAGAGATCAACATCAAGGTGTGTCTTTTAATGATTCACTGCAAGACTAAATCTTGCTACTGACCAGAACTTCAGGTTAAACTATCAGGGAAATGGGGGCAGCACAGAAAGAGAGGGAGGTTATGAGGAGCGGCAGGGAGAGGAGAGAGGGAGGAGCAGGGAAGGAAGGAGATAGTGAGAAGTGAAGAGAGGGAGCAGGTGGGGGTAGACAGAGACAGATTGGGCATCAAAGTGAGGGGGCAGCAAGGAGAGAGGGGAAAGTCAGAGAGTGAGGGATAAAGATAGAGAGAGGGAGGGGCAGAGATAGCGTGGCAGAGAGACAGCACCTGGCAAGAGGCAGATTGACAGAAACAGTAAGACTTCCACCTATCAGTTGCTATTCAGTAACCCCACCATGCCATGACCTGCCTGTACACAGAAGTCGGAGTTGAAAAGTGAGTCAATTCTCCTACTCTTCGGATGCTGCCTGACCTGTTGCGCTTTTCCAGCACCACACGTTTAGACTCTGACTGTCCAACATCTGCAGTCCTCACTTTCTCCTGGCTGCATATGGAGGTCAGTCAAGGGAGAATCAGCAACCTTAGAATGCCCTTTTAATCCTAATTATTTTGAACTTCTAGAAAGTGATTGATATTTGAAGCACAGACAGTAATTTGGTAAGAAAGGGAATGAGAAATGGACAAGAAGGGGAATACAAAAAACATTTGAAGTTTTAATCTGAATGATGACCGCTAACAAAGAACTTTCAGAACTGAATGTCACCATCACAACATGCATCTGTCAAGCTGATTGCTTCATTCCAGGGGTACGTCCCGAAATATCCAACCTTGGCCAGAACAGGAACAGCCAATATCCTTCCAATTGCTAATTTATCAGATAGCCCAGATTTGCACAAACCAAATCTCTATTTTTACAGCCAGAATTTCCCAAGATAACACTTTCCAAAGTACCCCATAGTGACAGAGCCGCGCCAGAAACACCCTCAACCAAGCCTGTACATTGAAACTCTCTTATCAAACATGAGAACCATTGAACAATTATAGACCATAAGACCCATGGATTTGTAGCTACTCTCCACAAAACCAGTTCACTGACTTGCACTTCATCTGCCCTAACCTTGCAAATCCTTTCTACTTCAGATAACGTTCCAATTCACTTTCAGAAGTTTGAAATTACATGGCAACTGGGTGAGAGATGGAGGGCAAGGCAGGGTGTTCAAATCCTCTTCAACTAAGCTGCCCCATAGCTCAGAAATTCAATCTACACCACTGAACCACACAAGCTCCCACATCTGGACCTACATCTATGTCAGGTTAGATGATTTATTTAAACGATTTGGATGAGAATATAGGAGGAATGGTTAATAAGTTTGCAGATGACACCAACATTGGTGGTATAGCGGCCAGTGGAGAAGCTTATCCAAGATTCCAAAGAGACATTGAGAAATTAGGTCAATGGGCCAAGGAGTGGCAGATGGAGTTTAATTTGGATAAATGCAAGGTAAAACAAACAAGGGCAGGACTTATACAATTAATAGTAGGGTCCTGGGTAGTGTTGTAGAACAGAAAGACCAAGGGGTTAAGGTACATAATTCGTTGAATTTTGTGTCAAAGATTGACAGGGTGGTTAAGAAGATGTTTAGAACACTTGCCTTCATTGGTCAGAACTTTGAGCATAGGAGTTGGGACATTATGTTGAGGTTATACAGCACATTGGTGAGGCTTCTTCTGGAGTACCATGTGCTCTCTGGTCACCTTATTATAGGAAGGATATTAAGTTGGAGAGGGTTCAGAAAGGATTTACCAGGATGTTGCCAGGAATGTTTGCATTATAAGGAAAGGTTGGATAGGCTGGGACATTTTTCACTGGAGTGCAGGAGGTTGATGGGTGACCCGACAGAGGTTTATAAAATCATGAGGGCATTGAGAAGGTGAATAACAAGGGTCTTTTCCCCAAAGTGGGGGAGTTCAAAACCAGGGGGCATATTTTTAAGATGGGAGGAGAAAGTTTTAATAAAGACATGAGAGGCAACTTCTGTTTTTACAGAGTGGTTTGTGTGTGGAATGAACTGCCATAGGAAATGGTGAATGCAGGTAGTTACAACATTTAAAAGGCATTTGGATAAGTACATGAATAGGAAAGGTTTGTAGGGATATGGGCCAAACACAGACAAGTGGAACTAGTTTAGTTTGGGAACATGGTTAGCATGAACTATTTAGCCAAAAGGTCTGTTTCAGCGCTGTATGATTCTATGTCAGGGACTAATAGTCAGGAACACTGCACTGAATTTCATTATACAGAGTGGAGAGGATCATCCCAACTCCTAATCAATACACCATCATTCTCATTTGGAAACTAGCCATCGGTAGCATCCACCCTAGACTAACCTCCACAAGATGAGGAGCTTTCCTGTATAATTGATGCTTGTCTTTGTGTGGTTTCCGGAGACCAGCCGACACAGTTTGCTCCTGCTCTCACAACTCTCAACAACAATGCTTAGCCACTGGCAACACAGGCACGATCCCATGAAGGAAGGCAATACTCACAGGGAAGAGAGGGAGGGATAAAACAGGAGGAACACCAAAACAGCAGGGAAGCTGTTAAAACTTTCCTCTTGAACAATTCAAGAGGGAATGCTGCCGAATCAGGCTCCAAATTTAAATGTATACTCTTCCATTCGGATAGCGGCAAAGATTCCTCCCTGGCTCCTTTACACAGTCCCATTAACAGCAGCCTCAAACAAAACAACTACCCGAGCACCAGTTCCCACATGAGCAGTCAGACCCAAATATCACATTATAGCATAGAACACACCCCCATAGGAAATGGCTGAAGCAAACAGATTGGATGTTTTCCAAAGGAAATGAGAGGAGTACGTGAGAGAAAGGAATATAGAGATATGTGGTCAGGCTGGGATAGAGACAGCTAGTGGAACGAGAAGAGACAGGTTTACATTAGAAATGCCAATACAGACTGGATGACCAGGCTGAATGGCCTGCGTTTATGTGGTAGAATCCATACAATTCCACTGAGGTAGAGTCTGAGAACTGATGCTAAATCAGACATGGACACAACATGTGGACAATACAAGTGCTATACAATCAACAATGGCAGGAGTGTGCAGTTACAGTCTGAAAATTGGCAGTTAGTGGAGGTTGACATTTGTAATCAAGGTGCAGGCATATCAGTGTGATCTTTACTACATGGGTGACCAGTTTCAGAGTATGACCACTGTCCTGGTTAACTGTTCCTTTGTGAGGGGAGGGAACACAAAGTCATCAAAGCAGCTTATCATTTGCTGCATTACCAAGACCAATGCTTTCAAGTCTCTAGGTCCTAAGAAATTCAAACTAGGCCGAGTTACCAGGGCTATATATAGTCTCATCATCAGTGGAGTGGGCAACTCAACTATACACTGAGCAAAACAATTTTCTACAAAATTGGTTTACAAAACAGGTTGAGGAATGACATACACATGCTTAAGGTTGCTAATGGTTACTGGGTTTTCGTCAGCATACATCATCCTTCAGAAATCTCACAGATGTATTGCTTACATCTTCTCCATAGATCACAACAACAATTCACTCACATCCTGGGTTTGAGAAAGAGTGTTTGTATATGCTTCCCGGGTAAGATCAAAATCATCGTGCAAAAACAAAAGATCAGATTACACTTCTTTTGGGATCCTGGTTTTTAGGTGGGGCTCTCACAAGCACAATCTCTTACTGGGTGGGTTTCAGTAGAGTCCCCTGTCCCAGGGAAGGGAAATCACCGACAGCAAGGGTGCAGAAGGGACAGGAAAACTGGTGGATCAGCCTGAATCCATACATTCCATGAAGCCCGAGACCTAGGAGAACGATCAAGAGTCTGTACCTACCAGGGATGGTTCAGTACACTTATGGAGCATAAAACCAGAAGAAACAGGAACAGAAGTAGGCTATATTGAGTCCATCGAGTCTCCTCTGCTATCCATTTAGAACATTAGGGACAACACGTGATCTTCCGTCTGGGCAGCCTATAGCCCTAGAAGACTCAACGCTGTTCTCCAATTTCAAATAACCGTCCCACCCATTCCCCAACTCCCTTTCCAACCAGCCTCCTCCCTTCTATTCCTCCAACCGATCCTTCCCTCCAACTAAAATATCCCCCATTCCACTCTTCTTTCCCTCTCTCAACTACTTCCCCCCACCACACTGCATCCAACCCTCACCCATCACATACTATCACCCTTACCCGCCCCCCACTCCTTTAGCCGCCCCGAGATCACTCCAAAACCCAACCCCTGAGCCTTGCCACATATTCACCACCCCCCGATCTCCAACTCTGAGGCCAAATGGTCTGTCTTCAATAAAGGGCTCATGTTTGTGCCCCTCTGCCCCCACCTTAGCGAGTTCTGTGCCCACCATGACGTGGCATTCTTCTTCTGCCACCTCCATGCCTTCGCCTTCAACAAAGACTCCCAATCACCCTCAAAAGGATCTTCCCTACCTCCAACCTTCCTCTTCCACTCCCAAGCATCCCAGCTATCTACCTATTTTAAACAATGTGCTTTTAGATATTAGATTACCTACAGTGTGGAAACAGGCCCTTCGGCCCAACAAGTCCACACCGACCCTCCGAAGATCAACCACCCATTTACCCCTGACTAATGCACTAACATTATGGGCAATTTAGTCTGGCCAATTCACCTAAGCTGCACATCTTTGGACTGTGGAAGGAAACCGGAGCACCCAGAGGAAACCCACGCAGACACGGGGGGAGAATGTGTAAACTCCACACAGACAGTTGCCCAAAGCGGAAATTGAACCCAGGTCCCTGACACTGTGGGGCAGCAGTACCACCATGCCACCCTAGTCATCTAGACAGCCCTACACCGCACCTTCTCCATTCCCTGCTACACTGCTCTAAACCCTCCCCCCTCCAAACATAATAAAGACAGGGTCCTCCTTGCCCTCACTTTCCATCCCACCCATCGACACATCCAACAGATCATCTTTAAATACTTCCGCTAATCCCACCTAGACCCCACCACCAACAGCATCTTCCGCTCCCCATTCCTCTCTGCCTTCCGCAAGGACCATTCCCTTCACTACCACTGGTTCACGCCACCCTCCCCACCAACGCCCCTGATACCTTCTCCTGCAACCGTACAAGATGCAAAAGCTGCTGGCACGTGACCTCCCTCACCTCTATTCAGGGCCCCAAACAGTCCTTCCAGGTAAGACAGGGCTTCACCTGCCTCTCCTCCAATCTAGTTTACTATATCCAGTGCTCCCAACGTGGTCTTCTCTAAATCAGTGGGACTAAACGTAAACTAAGGGCACATTTCGCCGAGCGTCTCAGCCAGGCCCATAAAAGCCAGCCTGAACACCTCCCAACTGCCCATTTTAATTCCATTTCCCATTCCCTCTCCAGCATATCCATCCTCGGTTTCCTCCACTGCCACAATGAATCAGACCGCAAACTGGAGGAACGACACCTCATCTTCCACCTGGGCAGTCTACCGCCCACAGGACTCAACATGGAGTTCTCCAATTTCAAATAACCTTCCCACCCATCCCCCGACTCCCTTTCCAGGCTCGCCACCTCTTTTCCATTCCTCCAACCAATCCTTCCCTCCAGCTACCAACTGGATTCATTCCTCCTATTGACTAATCAGATCGCACCCACTACCTGTATTTACCTATCACTACCTCACCACTCCGTCCCTCTCCACACCCATAATCTTTCCCATAACCACCCCCACCTTTTTCTGCAGCTCCTACCCCACTTCCATTCCTGAAAAACGGTTATACCTGAAACGTCAACTTCTCCACCTCCTGATGCTGCCTAGCTTGCTGTATTTTTCCAGCCTCCTGATTGTCTGCATCCAATGAGATTGTGGCTGATCTGATCATTCTCAATTCCACTTTCCTACCTTTCCCCCACAGCCCTTGATTCCCCTTACTGATTAAAAATCTGTCTATCTCAGCCTTTAATATACTTAACAACCGTGTCTCAACACCCCTCTGCAGTAATGAATTCCATAGATTCATTATGGGCGGCACAGTGGCACAATGGCTAGCACTGCTGCCTCACAGCGCCAGAAACCCGGGTTCAATTCCCGCCTCAGGCGACTGACTGCGGGGAGTTTGCATGTTCTCCCCGTGTCTGCATGGGTTTCCTCTGGGTGCTCCGGTTTCCTCCCACAGTCCAAAAATGTGCAGGTCAGGTGAATTGGCCATGCTAAATTGCCCGTAGTGTTAGGTAAGGGGTAAATGTATGGGTGGGTTGCGCTTCGGCAGGTCGGTGTGGACTTGTTGGGCCGAAGGGCCTGTTTCCACACTGTAATGTAATCTAATCTAATCTAATATACTGAAAAGAGATAGAGATCCTGCCTCCTGTTCCTACAGGCTTCCACAAATGGAAGCATCTTTTTCACACCTACCCTGCCAAACCTCTTAAGAATCTTGCATATTTCAACAAGGTCTCCTCTCATTCTTCAAAGCTTCTAAAATGAGTACCCAACTCAACCTCCGCTCATAAGAAAATCCCTCCATGCCCTCCAACTTGGTGAACCTTCTCTGGACTGACTGCAATGTCACTACACTTTTCCTTAGATAAGGGGTCCAAATGTCCACAATATGCCTTGCATAGCTTTAGCAAAACCTCCTTATTTTTGTCTTCCTTCAGTTTTTTTGTCTCTATTTTTATATTCCATACCCTCTGAAATAAAGTCCAACAGTCCATTTGCCTTCCTTATTACCCAATGAACTAGAATATTAACTTTTTGTGATGATGCAAAACCTCAGATTCCCACATTATATTCTATCTGCCAAGTTTCTGCCAGCACACTTAACCTATCCATATCCCTATGCAGACGATGTCATCCTCTCTACTTGCCTTCACACCTATTTTTGTGACACGTATCTCAGTCTTTTGCACATTACCCATCCAAGTCATTAATATATACTGTACATAATCGTGGCCCTGAGCATGCTCCCTGTGGCATTCTAATAGTTACAGGCTGCCATGCTACTGACACCACCTTTATTCCAACTCTGTCTTCTATTACCTTCACTCTAATAGCTAGCAAGTTGTCTATCCATTCTGACTATACTATGTTCTCTTACCTTATGAAGTGGTCCCTTATCAAAGGTTTTTTAGAAATGCAAATATATTCTACTGTGTCCTCTTTATCTATCCTACTTGTTGGGAGAAAGTGAGGATTGCAGACGCTGGAGATCAGAGTCAAAAAGTGTGGTGCTGGAAAAGCACAGTTGGTCAGGCAGCACCTGAGGAGGAGAGTCGACGTTGAGCATAATGCCCCTGAACAGCTCCTACTCAAAACATCGGCTCTCCTGCTCTTCGGATGCTGTTTGACTGGCTGTGCTTTTCCAGCACCACACTTTTTGACTCTATCCTATTTGTTACCAACTTAAAGAATTCTAATAAACTTGTCAGGCACTATTTCCTCTTCATGAAGCCACGTAGACAATACTCAATTACATTATGCATTTCTAAATGCTCTGCTATTACATCAGTTATAACAGATTAACGTTTCAGACCTTATGCTAACTGGCCCATAGTGACTTTTTTTATTTTGTCTCTTTTTTTTTGAAGTGAGTGACATTGACAACTTTCCAACTATCTGGGGCTTGATGACCACCAGTGCATTCATTGGCTCCTTTAAAATGCTCGGATGCAACTTATCAGCACCATTGATTTACCAGCTTTCAGCAGAACAGGGCTCAACAAAAACTGATTTTTGGCAGGCAAGCAGAATCCAACAGAATAACTTGGCTGCCTCAAAGATTTGCATTTATATTGCAACTTTCAAGTCCTCACCATTCCAAAGCACCATAACCAGTGAAGAACTTTTTGAAATCTAGTCACTGCTGTAATATAGGAAATGTAGCATATAATTTGTACACAGCAAGCACCCACAAACAGCAACATGAGAATGAACCAGATCATCTGCATTACTGAGGTTGGTTGAGGGACAAGCATTGCCCAAGACACTGGGAGAGCTCCCCTGCTGAGTGAAGTTAAACTTGGAATCACCACCTCCTTCAACTCACTGAACAGCAGCGAACATGCACTGAGCAGAAATCAAAACACTTCAAACATGGGAAAAAGACATTAACCCCAACAACAGCCACAAAGCTCACACCATGAGCCAAGCTCAGGAGACTAAATCTTACAGCAGCAATCAGCATGGAGGTCCCTCTGCCTTCTAACCTCACCTGAAGACATATAGAGAAAAATGCCAGCAGACTTTCACCACTCACTAACATCTTGTGCAAGTGATCATCCTTCTGGACTGCAAAGAATTAACAGATTCTTCAATCAAAAGACATGGCTCAGATAAATGCACAAACATTCAGATATTTTCATTTGCTGACAGCAAACAGGAGAGCAAATCCAGGGCAAGATTTCAACACTTCCTAAACCAGAGTCACTGAGGCTGTCCACCTCAGCAAACTCACAATGCAAAGTTTTCCTGTTCTGAACACCAGATGCACAATGATCAGCTAAGCTATTAGGAGCTCTGTGTTTTTTATATTCAGTCAGAGTCTAACAAACAAGACAATTCTCATGGCTTCAGTCATGTAACTACCATCAAACAGATCTGAATCTGTCATCAATAAAATGCAATGGTCTGGTTAGTGTGCCAGCTGCTAGAGGAAGACACCAAGTGGGGCACAGCTCGAACGTAGGCAGTGTGTATTCTGCAGACAATGCTGTGATAACAGACCACGCAGATAGATGTATTTTTAGTCTTTTATGAAGTCTGACGCATGTATTAGCTGAAGAAAGAGTAACCTTTGAAGACGACAGGCAAAGTAGAGGAATCAGGGTAAATATCACTCCCTCTAGGCCTGGGATTTTAATCAGACACAATTAGACAGACCAGAGATCACAGGAATGATTCACAGATTCTACATGGGAACAGGAGTCCATTCAACCCCTTGAGCTGGTTTTGTGATTCAATGTGATTATTGATCTGTAGTCTAATTCCACTTCATCTCATTCCCTTGATACCAGACACTGTCTGCCTGCCTGCCATCCAATCTTTTAGGGTATCTTCCAAATGCACCATAACCAATTTGCCCTTAAGATCTTCATAAATTCTCATCTTGAGATTTAAGCTACAAGTTCCAGAATAAAGTATTACACATTCAAACTTAATGCAAAATTCTATCTTGGCCACCCTATAGCCACTTTAAAGCAAGGGTGACTGGATGGAGATGAGCAACAGAAATTGTGTCTGATTCCCACAATACATCCAGACACCAGCTGAGGTCAGCTAACAGCACAAGTGATTGAATCCGATCTGTGTTTGTTTCTATTTGTTCCTCAGAGTATTGGGGTTTCACTGACTTGATCCTCATTTATTGCCCATCCACTGCACTGGAGAAGGTGGAGGTGAGCTACCTTCTTGAACCACTGCAATCCACAGGCAATCCAATGTGGGAAGAGAGGGACTTCCAGAACTTTGATGCAGTGATACTGAAGGCACGGTGATATATTTCCAAGGCAAGAAGATGGGACCATGTCCCCACAAGGACTGTGCCATGAAGACTCATTTTAATACTGTCAGATTAGCTTGCGTAAAGATCCTTTTCCCCCCACTGCTTCTCTCACCTACTTACACCAGATTGAGTCCAGCAGCTGTGTCCTTTAAGAATTAAACAGCTTGGTGAATAGTAGATTGGGCCTGTATTCCCAGCAGTTTGGAAGAATGAAAGGGAATACAATTGAAATCTGATGCAGGAATGATGTTTCCCCTGGCCAAGGGGCCACACTCTCAGAGCCACACTCTCAGAGGACAGGGTAGGCCATTTCAGACTGAGATGGAGAGATAGGTCTTCACTCAGTGGGTGGTGAATCTCTGGAACACTCAACCAAGTCACTGAACAGGAAAGGTTTAGAGGGATATGGGCCAAACACAGGCAAATGGGACAAGTTCAGTTTAGGAAACTTGGTCAGCATGCACAGGTTGAGTTGAAGGACCCGTTTCCATGCTCTTACTTCTATGTCTCTGTATATAAGAAACAAACAAAAGTTCCTAGAGGGTCGTGTTGAATAGCAAAATGGGCTCAATGGGTTGAATGACCTACTCCTGCTACTATCATCCGTGTTACTAAAGTGTAACAAGCTGCCTTTTAAAAAAAAAATCAACATTGAGTCAAAGTAAAAAGGATGAGTGTATAGTCACATAAGCAAGGGAGTGAAAGTTCACTGGGAGTTGGCAGGAACATGGAGTCATCAGATCAGCCATGGTCTGATTGATGGTGGGACAGGCTTGAGAGGCCAAGCAGCCCATCCCTACTCGTAATTCATATGTTCCTATGTTAGTGAACAAAACTCAGTCGAAGGAGGTTTCAAGAAGCATGTTGGAAATGGAAATAGGGCTCAGAGAACTGAAGCACAGCCACCGACGGGTGGAGCAATTTAAAATCAGGGAATACTCAAGGGACCAGAATCAGAGGAACACAAAGATCACAGAGGGCCAGAGGAGATAACACAAATAAGGTGAATTTTTCTATGCAATATCCAAAACAAGGCATTTATGACACAGCCAGACAATGAGTTGGCACGGGACTCCTCAATAAACATACAGAAAATTAGCAAGTGAAACATTGGCTCCGTGACTGAGATGATCTGGAGATGATCTTGATTGAGATCAGGCTGAAATCCTGAGTGCATTACTGCCCAGCAGCAGCTTGCTCCTAATTGGGCACACATAGTTTTCCAACTCCATGCTTGCTGCAGAGAACAGCAGGCAGGTTAGCACCTTTCCATGGCAGGGGCGGGGGGATCCCCTGACAGTTACTGATGCAACTTGTGGAACTGGGGGAAACAACAGCATTAAACCAGATTGCTACACACAAATGGCAATAGTTTGCTTTCAGATGGAATGTGCAGAATAACCACTTCAGCAAAGGAAGAACATGGAGAATGGCCCAAAGATAGGACAAATGGAGAAGTTACAAATGAACGTTGGAAAATAAAATCAGAAAGTTGGGAAGCTTGGAGCAAATTATTAATATATTAGAGAAATACTTAATGCTGTTGTGTTCCATACATTAACTGCTTGTTCACTGAACTATTTTAGAGGTAGAGACACTATCACTGCACTCAAGAGCCTATAAAAACAGGAACAAGTGCAGTTTACGTTTCCACTCATCAACTATGTTAGAGGGAAAAAATGACCCAAGTTGCCCAGGACCACCTGACCTGCAGTAAAACCAATGTGTCTGGTCCCAACAATTCAAATGGGTAGATGCTGAAAGGTGAAAGTCCTGTCCAGTTTATCTCTCGTCACCCTGAGAGTTGCCTGATACAATGATATCGGAAGTGCTCAGTAAACAATGTCCAATTAATGAGTCTTCGACAGACACCGATGTGAAGCGAGGAAAAACCCCAGGCAGTGGACAGCTTTGAGAATCATCGGTCCAAAATTTCCTTTCCCTCTCTAGCTGACTCTATTCTCACACAATCAGGTTTCAAATTACTCCAGCCAATTTCCAAAATATTTTCTGAAAGAAATTCACTTAATTTACATTTGAAAGAATCAATACCAACTGGTTCCACCGTCTCTCTTGGGAATTTGTTCCATATATTAAACACTTGGTCACCAAAATATTCCTTCGACAGCTCAGCTTTCAATTTGCCCCTTTCAAGCACAAACTGTGTTCACTCGATCTATTATACAGACAACGTTGAACTACTCAAGATGGTCAATGTAATTCAGTTCCTTTACAATCCTAAAACTCCTCTCAACCTCGTCATTTCCAACTAGATGTTAGCCAATCCACATAACTGCCCCTCAGAATTCAGTCTATGTTGTCTAGCTGATCACAGGCCACTTTGAGTTGTGTCTTGGACAGTTCTCGATGACTCCAATTCAGAAAAGCATACCAGGCATTGTCAGCACAACCCACTGTGATTAATCCAGAGGTGGAGATGACAAACTGCCATCTGCATATGACAGAGAATCAAAATATTTAAAAGATCTGTGGCCTGGTTCCTGCTTTCCCTTGACAGTGCTCCCTCCCCTCAAGAAACTGATTCCCACTGGAGTTCTAGGATTCAAATTCTTCCCCTGGATACATTGAAGATTCAGAAAGATACAGCCGGGGAAGAATACATGTTAGCAGAGGAACATGTAGATGAAGCTGCACCATTTACAGCATGCTTCTGTGAACGTTGGCATGTTCCTTTTTATCCCTGCTAGTTCCTTTTTATCCCTGCTCTGTGAAAAGCCACAGAAATAGTTCCTGATGAAAATGTTAAAAGGCAAGCATGAGGTACTCTCACGACTGGTGATCTCTTCCTTCCTGTTTGCGCAACTATTCAGCAGGGTGAAGCTCCAAATACAGATCACAGTCCAACAACAACAAGAATAACTTATAATTATATAGCATCCCTTCACATAATGAAACATTCCAAGACAATTCACAGCAGCACTATTAGACAAAATATGATACTATGTCACATAAAGAGACAGCCTGGACAAAGTAGTCAGTTTGAGAGAGCATCTTAGAGAAGGAAAGTGAAGTAGAATAGTTTTGACAGTTGAGAGCCCATGCAGCTGAATTCACGTTTGTCAGTAGTGAGGCTACTAAAATTGAGGATACTCAAGAGGCCAGAGTTGAAGAAGCACAGTTCTCGGTGTGTCGTAAGTGCTGTAGAAAGTTACAGAAATAGAGAGGAGTGAGGACACAGAGGATTTGAAAGTAGGGATTAGAATTTTAGAATCAAGACATTGCTTGACCAGGAACTGATGTAGGTCAGTGAGCACACAGGTAATAGGGGATACTGCGTGGTTTAGTCACAGCTAGAAATCAAGGAGGAAAGAGTGAAGGTTTCAGCCAATGACCCGAGGTAGGGGTGAAGCTGAACAATATCAGTGTGGTAAAAATTGTGAAGTGAGAAAACGAGATCAGTGACTCATTTTGAGGTCAGATACAGAACCAATGTTGAGAAGAATATTCCTAATATTTAATTAGAGGACATTTCAGCATTTCAATATGGGACTTTGATGAGCAGGTGGGAATTGAACTCAAGCTCCTGGCTCAGAGGTAGGGACACTACCACAGCACCATAAAATCCTACAATAGCAAGCAGTCTCATAATTTAGGCACAGCGGAATCGCCGAGAGATGCGTTGGTGAGATAGAGTTGAATATTGTCAGAATACATGTGAAAACAACACTGTGCTACATAGATTCATGGCCACTGCAAGAAGCCAATGTACAATCTGGGACAACGATGACACAGCAGGGAATGCCATACCTCCCCAACATTAAGCAGAGCCCCAATTGTCAGATCAAGTGGCTCCAATGGATTCTCACCTACGCAGGAAGATTATAGATGAGGAGTTCTGTCGGTGTCCAGACCAATATTCCAATCTCCATCAACCTCTCCCCACTCCATCCAACAAATAAACCAAAGGCACTGACTACTTACCTCATAAATGGTTTGCAGAATCCTGTTTTGCATTTTGAAGTAATTCATGGTGTCATCAGCTTTGAGACATTTTCCACACGGAACTGAAGTCTGCTGTGTGAATACAAGTCTCTCTTTCAAATCACACGTCACTCTGTAATCACTGCACACCCACACACATCTTGCGAAATGAATCCTAACTCTAGGCAAGGTTGTGGCCAGTGTCACCTACACCTACCATTGGAACTGCATACAAGCTATTAGGAGGGATGCAGTTATCAGTCTGTGTAACTGAAACAGCATGGTATACCCTGCATATGTCCCAACAGGCGAAGAATGCTAATCAGGATAGGAGAATTGAGTGATGTAACCATCATCAACACTGAGAAAGGATTATTTACCGACCATCCAGTCTCACTGCATCATCACCACAAACTCTCTGACCAGGTAGCTGATAAAGTGACTGTGGGAAATGCCTAATTTAGCAGAATGAGAATCCCTAATTTAGTGTGACTATGCTGTTCAACCCCTCCATGGGTGCCCAAAAAAGGTACACAAAGCTATATTTACTTCCCATCTCCAGCTAGGCTAATGAGATGATGAGCTTTACACTGCCTTCGTTTTCCAATTTCTGAAAGCACTGAAAATTGACTACTTGTTGTAGGACTGGAGTTACAGTCAGGCTAGCCAGGCAGGAGCCCATGTTACCTTCTTTAAGACAAAACCATTTAGAAGCTTCAGCATCATTTCATTCACCAGTACAGAAGCAGAGAAAGATGGCAGTCTACTCTTCTCAGTTGGAATCAATCACATTTTCAAGTTCAGGAAAATTTGTTATTTTGGATTTCTGAAACCCTTCTCTATTCGGGATGAACAATGAGACACAAGAACATTGAACAGTACAGCACAGTACAGTCCCTCGATGTTGTGCCAGTCTTTTATCCTACTCTACGATCAGACTAACCGGCATACCTTTCATGTGCACATCTTACATGTTGCTGATCCAAAAGTCACTTAAACGTTCCTAACACATCTGATTCTACTACCACTGCTGGCAGTACATTCCATGCAACCACCACTCTGTAAAGAACCTCCCTCTGACATCTCCCCTAAACCTTACTCTGATTACCTTAAAATTACGCCCCCTCGTGATAGACATTTCCACCATGGGAAAAAAAGTCTCTGGCTATCCACTTTAACTATGCCGCTCAACATCTTGTACACTTCTATCAAGTCACCTGTCATCCTTCTTCGTTCCAATGGCTGAACGCTTGTCCAGTACTCACACTCTCCATTCAGGACTCCTATCTCTTTCCTCCAGTTAGCTCAGTGTTCCAACACTGCTTCAATCCCAGGGCTGCTCCAGCCCTTCATACAATGCCAACTTCCTTCCTAAAGAGACTGCTCAATCGATTGGAACAGTCAGGTGTCTCACCCCAACAACCAGAGACATCATGTCCAATCACTCCTTTAGTGACAATGAGTCATAGACACCAAGTCCCCCCCCCCTTCTCAAATCCAAACGGGATATAAAGACAAACGGTCAAAGGTCATGTGACCTCCACCACCCTGTCAGCGATTGTTCAGTGGGTAGAACATCTGCCTTCAAATTCGAAAATTGAGAGTTAAGTCTCAGTCTAGAATCTGCAGCACATAATCCAGGCTGACACTAACAGTGCAGGACTAAGGAAGTGCTGTACTTTCAGAGGAGCTGCGTTTTAATGAATAATGCTTATTCTTACAAATGGAGATAAAATATCCCACAGAGAGAGAAAGGGACTTCTTCCAGTGTCCTAAACCAATATTTATCCCTTTAAATGCTGAAGCCTTCTGTATTTCATTTGAAAAATTGGCTAGGTAGATGGAGTGGTCTAAGGATTTAAGGGTAATGCTAGTTCCGACTAAACTGGTAGGCAGTTTAATAGCTAGTGAAGTATTTGCTGCACTGTCAGATGAGGTGTCAAGAGATTATGAAGACGGTTAAACAGGCTATTTTAACTGCTTATGAATTGGTACCAGAAACATATAGACAATGGTTCAGAAACACGAATAAGGAACTAGGTCAGACTTATGTTGAGTTCGAAAGAATTAAAGGTAGTCGCTTTAATCGATGGGTACATGCTTTGAAAATAGATAAGAAGTTTGAGACTCTAAGTGAGATTATTCTGCTGGAGAGTTTTAAAAACTCACATGGTAAGAACTCGTGTGGAGGAACAGAAAGTTCATGAAGTGAGAAGGACAGCAGAATTAGCAGACGAGTACATGTTGGTGCATAAGACAAGCTTTTAATTTTGTCCTGTGAAGGATAGAAATTGGCAGAAAGGGAGATCCTACACTACTAAACCAAGAGTAGATCGCACTGATAAGAATTTACCACAGAATAAAAAAGAAGCCCAAGAGGGTGGAAAGGAGGTGAAAAGCTTCTCATGTTTCTGCTGTGGTAAAGTGGGACACGTAAAGTCACAGTGCCAGTCATTAAAGAAAGGCGCGGTGGGAAAAGATGTGGTAAAAGAAGCTAAGCCAGTGGCATTAGTGAAGGTAGTACAGAACTGCAGCCTCACAGCGCCAGGGACCCGAATTCGATTCCAGCCTCAGGCATCTGTGTGGAGTTTACACATTCTCCCCGTATCTGCATGGGTTTCCTCTGGGTGATCCAGTTTCCTCCCACAATCCAAAGATGTGAAGGTTAGGCGAATTGGCTATGCTAGATTGTCGCTGAAAATGTGTTGCTGGAAAAGCACAGCAGGCCAGGTAGCATCCAAGGAACAGGAGAATCGACGTTTCGGGCATGAGCCCTTCTTCAGAAAGCTATGCTAGATTGTCTCAGTGTTCAGGGATGTGTAGGTTAGGGGTAAATGTAGAGTAATGGGGAATGGCTTTAGGTAGGATACTCTTTGGAAGGTCGGTATGGACTTGCGGGCCGAAGGGCCTGCTTCCATGCTGTAAGGGATTCTAATTCTAAAGAAACATACAGTAAATTTTTAAAGCAGTCCCGACTGCAGTCACAACTAATCAGGAAGTTACTATGGGAAATAGACTAACAACAAGCAGACAGCACAGACAATACTGAGAAACTGGAAGTGTCAAACCGAGGGACACAGTTTTAAGATAACCAATAAGAGAGCCATTAATAAAAGCATAGTAAGAATTACAGTGATCTGGAACATTCTGCCTGAAAGGGCAGCTGCAGCAGATTCAACAACTTCCATAATGAAATTGGTAAAATACTTAAAGAGAAAAGATTTACCAAATTAGAGGAAAGGAAAAGGATAAATTTGAAAGTAAATTCAACCTGAACGAACAGGTTTGTTACGAAGAAATTCAGTGTGGGCATGAAAAGAACTGCTAACAGAACACATTCTGGGAGGGACCAGTATGATTCCATAAAACAACATTGTCAACAACAGCCAAGAACTCAAAGCAAACCCCCAAGAAACACAGGAGAGAAAAGTAGGGCAGTGGACAAAGTGAATTCCAACAATGGTTGAAAGAATGCCAGCCAGGGGAGTCATTTTTAGTGCACCCAGTTTATTGTCAGGAGGGTAGCACTAAGCAAGCAGGGGCAGTTTAATCCATTCTCGAAGTAAGAAAAAGTACAAAGCAAAACATACTATACACTGAGTCTACCAGCAGATGCATTGATTTACTGTTAGGCTAGAAGCATGTACATAATCTTGTGCAACAACGTGAACCAGGAAGTGGGTTATTATTTTCAGTCAGGGCCTGACAAGACACATTTCAACACTGCTCCCTCCCATTGCTTGCCTCCACTTGACCTCCAGGGAAAACTGGAATGGACTCTCAGTCCCCACAGGACTATTCTCATCCTGCTGGTTAACCCTGTATGACAAGTTCCTTGGTGCTATTTCAGCAAAAGGTGTTGAAATGAGCAATAAAAGTTCACTTCTCACAAACCAGTTATTATCTGGGTTCTCTAAAATAATGTACAGGAAGTTGACACAGTGTGAGTACAGAAAAAAAACATGCATTTATACAATGTCGCTCATGAGCACGGGACATCTCAAAGCACTTCATTTGCTGTCAAGTTACAAATGTCCAGTCACCAGTAAAACATAGAAACCAAAGCAGCCAATTTAGACAAAGCAAGTTCCTACAAACAAGTGGATAATGACAGGTCATCAGCTTTTGTGAGGGACAATGAAAGACAAATATCAGCCCGACCACCAGTCAGAGCTCCACAGCCTTTCTTTCAAGATTACCAGAGGATTGCTTACATTCACCTGACAGGACAGTCAGGGCTTCAGTTCAATGTCTCTCATATAGAGATGGCATCTCTGACACTATAGCGCTCCCTCAATACTACACTGGAGTGTTAAGGGTTGGGATTTGAATCTAGAGGGGAACGTGCAATAACTGACTCATATTAAAGACCTAAAAACAGTCAGGGATAATCCATAAAACAGCCAGTGACTGCTGACCTACACACTCTTACTCACTCTGACACCTAACCAATACCATTTAACCAATTTGCACTCTTTCCTTTTAAAGGGACAGCCTCATTCTTCAGTGCAATATAGATGACAGGTGCCCCAACTAAACCGCTATCTCTTCCAGAAAGACAGCAAAGTCTTGCCCCAGAGGCACGATGATCACATGTAAAACAGGTATCTCCCTGCAGTATACTGCTGTATCCTCCCTCCACACCAGATATCAACCACATTACTGGCAGAACTGCTGTCTCTGATGGGAATGACAATCAAAGAATGATAATCAAACTTCACTGTGCATTCTTTAAGGTCGATGCAAATAAAGTCTTGATTAACAACTGAGTCAAAGATTATCAGGGTTAGGCAGTAATGTGAAATAGTCCAATCAGCCATGAACTTAACAAATAGCAGACAGGCTCAAGGAGTTAAGGGTCCAATTCCTGCTCTTAATTCATACATTTCTCTCGCCTCGGATTCTGCCTTGCTGAGCGTCGAGCAGTAATGAGTGCTAATCGCCTCGGCTTGCTGCCTGAAACTGGTGAACATTTAGGGAAAATGGATTTTGGGCTACTGGCATCGAGTGGGGAAATAAGACTGACCAGATTGTTGGACAGATAACTAGGACATACTCAATAGGTCAAACTGCCTTCACCTGTGCCAAAATGACTCAAAGATCTGTGAATTATGAACCAATAAAACAACAGAAGACAGGGAGCAAGGTAAGTTTAGTTTTTAAATCCAGGTTAACAACAAAAACTTTTAGCAATGAGCAAAGTGCGGAAATGAATCTCTAAATACAATAAAGTCTCAGTCTATCCTGGGGTTGTGGAGCTCAGGCAATGTAGCAGCTGGGAAAGGATGCTTCATGTACATAGTGGCATCAACCAAAATGGAAATTGCTGAAGAAACTCAGCTAGTCTAGCAACATCTTCAGTTCTGAAGGAGGATCACTGGACTCAAAACAGTAACTCTGCTTTTTCTCCACAGATGCTGCCAGACCTGCTGAGTTCCTCCAGCAATTTCTGTTTTTGTTTGAGAGAGAATGTAAGTTTAGGCAGACAAAAGGATGGTTGATAGTAAGCCAGGAAAGAAGAAAAACTGAATGGTAATAAGTAGGCGAAAGTGTGTTGGCTAGAGAAGACAGCACAAGCCTCAGCAACTGCCTAACAGGTTTGAGGTTCTTTCTGCTTATTTGATTGGAAGCGGAGGCTGCAGGGTGAATTAGCCATCAAACTCTGGTATCATGGTACAGGAAGTCATTCAAGTGGGGCGAGCAAAAGTGTGTTAGTATGTAACAACATGGTCAGAGGGGTTGACACTATTCTTTACAGAAAACAGCAAGTCCAGACAGTTACGTTGCCTACCCAGTGCTTGGGGTTCAGACCATCTGCTCAGGGCTGGGGACAAATCTGCAGTGGGAGGGAGAGGACCATGGTGTTGTAGTCACTGTAGGCATCAAAGACATGTGGAGAACAGAGGAGGTGCTTTTGAATAGTCAGTATGTGGCACCAAATGAAGAACAACCAAAAAGGTCATAATGTCCCGAATATTACCTGAGCCAGAAACAAATTGATTTAGGGATGATCAGATTGGAGAGATTAATGCAAGGTTTAAAGACTGGAGTCGAAGCATCCAGCTCATGAGAACCGGAACCAGTACTGAGCAAACTGGAATCTGGTACCAATGGGACGGTCTCCACTTGAACCATGCTGGGGTCAGTTTTCTTGTGAGCCAAGTAACTCAGGTAGTAGAACTAAACCAAACAGTGAGTGCAAGGGATCAAATTTGGGAAGTGCAGTAAATCAAAGAGTAGTGACAAGGCACAACAGCAAGGTATTAATATGGGAAATAATTAACAGACCATGACAGGAAGGGAAAGCAAATACAAAATCTACCAGTAAATCAACAGAGAAGGCAAGAGGTTATAGAAAGAATAACAAAAAGAAAACTAAAATCTCTCTACCTGAAGACATTTAACATTTGAAATAAAACATGAACTGAGAGCACAAACAGAAATGAGCAAGTACACTTTGGTAACCATGACAGAGACAGTCATACAGTCAAAGAATTCTGTCCAACAAGTCCATACTGACCATAATCCCAAACTAAACTAGTCCCACCTATCTGCTGCTGGCCCATATCCCTCCAAAATATTTTTTATTCATGTACTTATCTAAATGCCTTTCAAATGTTGTGACTGCACCTGCATCCACCAATTTTTTTGGAAATGCATTCCACATACGAACCACTCTGTGCAAAAAGACAAACTACCTTCATACCTTTTGCAAAAACTTTGTCCTCTCACCTTAAAGGTGTGTCCCCTGATCTTGAAATCGCACATCCTAAGGAAATGACACCTGCCATTCACCTTATCTATACTTCTCATGATTTTATAAACCTCTACCAACCTCCTACATTCCAGTGAAGAGTCCCAGCCTCTCCTTATAAATCAAACCTTCATTCCCAGCAACATCCTGGTAAATCTCTTCTGAATCCTCTCTCGCTTAATAATATCCTTACTATAAAAGGACGATCAGACTGGACATAATACTCCAGAAGAGGCCTCACCAACATCCTCTATAAAGACGTGGCTATAACATGACATGAATTGGGATCTGAATACTGTAGAATATGGAATATTTTGGAAGGAGAAGAAGCTAGCGTAAGGTGGAGTGATGGCTTTGTTAGTTAGTGATATTAGCACAATAGGAGTCCAAGTTTAACAAACCAGGATGTGGAAATGGTTCGAGTTGAGATAAGATAAAGACAAGAAGTCACTCGTGGGAGTGGTATACAGGCCCCTGACAATAACCATATGGTAAAGTGGAGCCTAAAGGAAGAAATAATGGGAACCTTTCATGAAGGCACAAGAATTATAGGAGAATTTATATACAGATTTAAAAATTCAAATGTGCAAAGGGTAAGATGAGGAGTGCATAGAATGCTTTCAGGATAGTTTTTAGAACCACAAGTTCTGGAGTCCACCAGGAAGCAAGCTATTATAGACCCATTGTTATACAACAAGATACGATTACTTAATGTCAGGATTAATTAATTGAGAACACAAACAATATTCCAGAATTAACTATATATCAGGGTGTGAAAGGGGAGAAAGGGAGGGAAGTTAAGAAACATATAAAGTTAAAAGAGAAAAAATATAACATAGCAAAGATAAGTGGGAAAACTGAGGACTGGGAGGTTTTAAAAGAGCAACAGAGGATTACTAAGAAGGAAATACGCAGAGGAAAAATGAGGTACGAAGGTAAACTGGCCAATAATATTAAGGAGGATAGTAAAAGCTTTTTTAGGTATGTGCAAGGCAAAAAAATGGTTAGGACAAAAATTGGGCCCTTGAAGACAGAAACAGGGGAATATATTACTAGGAACAAAGAAATGGCAGAGGAATTAAATGGGTACTTCAGATCTGTGTTCACTGGGGAAGACACAAGCAATCTCCCTGAGGTAACAGTGACTGAAGGACCTGAACTTAAGGGAATCTATATTTGCCAGGATTTGGTGTTGGAGAAACTGTTAGGTCTGAAGGTTGATAAGCCTCCGGGGCCTGATGGTCTGCATCCCAGGATACTGAAGGAGGTGGCTCGGGAAATCGTGGATGATTATTTGGTGATTATTTTCCAGAGTTCAATAGATTCCGGGTCGGTTCCCGAGGATTGGAGGGTGGCTAATGTTATAACCTGGACTTTCAGAAATCTTTTGATAAAGTCCCACACAGGTGGTTAGTGAGTAAAATTAGGGTGCATGGTATTGGGGGCAAAGTACTAGATTGGATTGAAAATTGGTTGGCTGATAGGAAACAAAGGGTAGTTATAAACGGCTCCATTTCGGAATGGCAGGCCGTGACCAGTGGGGTACCGCAGGGATCTGAGCTGGGACCGCAGCTTTTTACAATATATGTTAATGATATAGAAGATGGTATTAGTAATAACATTAGCAAATTTGCTGATGATACAAAGCTGGGTGGCAGGGTGAAATGTGATGAGGATGTTAGGAGATTACAGGGTGACCTGGACAAGTTAGGTGAGTGGGCAGATGCATGGCAGATGCAATTTAATGTAGATAAATGTATGGTTATCCACTTTGATGGCAAGAACAGGAAGGCAATTTACTAACTCAATGGAATCAATTTAGGTAAAGGGGCAATACAGAGAGATCTGGGTGTTCTTGTATACCAGTCAATGAAGGCAAGCATGCAGGTCTTCATAACAAGAGGAATTGAGTAGAGAAGCAAAGAGGTGCTTCTGCAGCTGTACAGGGCCCTGGTGAGACCACACCTGGAGTAGTGTGTGCAGTTCTGGTCTCCAAATTTGAGGAAAGACATTCTGGCTATTGAGGGAGTGCAGTGTAGGTTCACGAGGTCAATTCCTAGAATGGCGGGATTACCTTACACTGAAAGACTGAAGCGACTGGGCTTGTATACCCTTGAGTTTAGAAGACTGAGAGGGGATCTGATTGAGACATATAAGATTATGAAAGGATTGGATACTCTGGCAGCAGGAAACATGTTTCCGCTGATGGGGGAGTGCCGAACCAGAGGACACAGCTTAAAAATATAGGGTAGACCATTTAGAACTCAGATGAGGAGAAGCTTCATCACCCAGAGAGTGGTGGCTGTGTGGAATGCTCTGCCCCAGAGGGCAGTGGAGGCCCAGTCTCTGGATTCATTTAAGAAAGAGTTGAATAGAGCTCTCAAGGATAGTGGAATCAAGGGTTATGGGGATAAGGCAGGAACAGAATACTGATTAGGAATGATCAGCCATGATCATATTGAATGGCGGTGCAGGCTCGAAGGGCTGAATGGCCTACTCCTGCACCTATTGTCTATTGTCTAAGATCTTGTAAAGCTGCAGGCTCAAGCCCTGACAGACTATACCCCAAGGTCTTAAAGGAAGTGACAAATGAGAAAGCTATTGCATTGGTTTTAATTTTCCAAAATTTCCTGGATTTGGGAATGTCACATCAGTTTGTAAGAAAGCAAACTTAATTACTCTGTTCAAAAAGGGAGACAGAAAGCACAATATCACAGGGAAGATGTTCGAAGCTATTATGAAATAATTATGAGATGAAAAATAAAGGAAAAGTTCAAGGTAATCAGGCACAGTCAACATGATTCTGGAACAAGGAAATCTTGTTTAACCAACCTACTGCAGTTTTTGAGGAAGTAATGTGTGCTCTGGATGGGGGTGGGGGGGAAAAAGAAGAATCAGTATGTCATTTAATACAGATCCACAAATGATATTGTGGAAAATAAAAGCACATGCTGTAGAAGGTAACCCCATTTTTGTATGGATAAAAATTTGACCTGTGAACAGGAAGCAGACAGCAAGCATATATGGGTCATTTTCAGTTTGGTAAGATGCAACAAGTGATGTCCCACAGGATGGTTATGGAGCTTCTGCATTCTTACCATTTACATAAATGACTTAGATGAAGGGCAGAAGGAATTTGATGAGGTAAAGATTGGGAGGAAAATACACCATAAGGAGGACAGAAAGAGTTTACAAAAAGACACAGATAGGTAAGTGAATGGACAAGATTTGAGAAATGGAGTACAATATGGTTGAATGTGTAAGTGCCCATTTTGACAACAAGAATAAAAGTACATTATTTAAATGAAGAGAGATTGCAGATTTCAGAGATACAGAAGAGGAAGGCTATTCTTCAGTCATACAGGGTACTGGTGAAACAGAGTCTGGACTACCATGAACTGTATTGGTCTAAGAGAGAATGTATAAATATTTTGGAGGCAGCTCAGAGAAGGTTTACCATAGGTTGAGAGTAGGGAGGTCCGAAATCAAGTTTCAGGGACACAAGATGGCACCGGCAAGCACTTGGTTTGAAGTGTGTCTACTTCAACACCAGGAACATTAAAATAAGGTGGGTGAATTTGCAGCATGGGTTGGTACCTGGGACTTCGATGTTGTGGCCATTTCGCAGACATGGATAGAGCAGGGACAGGAATGGTTGTTGCAAGTTCCAGGATTTAGATGTTTAGTAAGAACAGAGAAGATGGCAAAAGTGGGGGAGGTGTGGCATTGTTGGTCAAGGACAGTATTACAGTTGCAGAAAGGATGTTTAGGGTCTTGTCAACTGAGGTAGTATGGGCCGAGGTTAGAAACAGAAAAGGAGAGGTCACCCTGTTGGGAGTTTTCTATCGGCCTCCGAATAGCTCCAGAGATGTACAGGGAAAGGATAGCAAAGATGATTCTCGATAGGAGTGAGAGAGACAGGGTAGTTGTCATGGGGGACTTCAACTTTCCAAATATTGACTGGGAACACTACAGTACAAGTACTATAGATGGGTCAGTTTTTGTCCAGTGTGTGCAGGAGAGCTGCCTGCCCCTTGTTGGCCAGAATGTAGACTGGCCAACAAGGGGCGAAGCCACATTAGATTTGGTACTGGGTAATGAGCCTGGCCAGGTGTTAGACTTGGAAGTAGGTGAGCACTTTGGTGATAGCGATCACAATTCTGTTATGTTTACTTTAGTGATAGAAAGGGATAGGTGTATACCACTGGGCAAGAGTTCCAGCTGGGGGAAAGGCAATCATCATGCAATTAGGCAAGATTTAGGAAACATAGGATGGGGAAGGAAACTGCAGGAGTTGGGCACATTAGAAATGTGGAGCTTATTCAAGGAAAAGCTCCTGTGTGTCCTCGATTAGTATGTACCTGTCAGGCAGGGAGGAAGCTGTACAGCGCCGTGGTTTACGAAGGAAGTGGAATCTCTGGTCAAGAGGAAGGCGGCGGCTTATGTTAGGATGAGATGTGAAGGCTCAGTTAGGGCGCTTGAGGGTTACAAGGTAGCCAGGAAAGACCTAAAGAGAGGGCTCAGAAGAGCCAAGAGGAAACATGAGAAGTTGTTGGTGGATAGGATCAGGGTAAACCCTAAGGCTTTCTATAGGTATTTAAGGAATAAAAGAATGATGAGAGTAAGATTAGGGCCAATCAAGGATAGTAGTGGGAAGTTGTGTGTGGAGTCAGAGGAGATAGGGGAAGCACGAAATGAATATTTTTCGACAGTATTCACTCTAGAAAACGACAATGTTGTCGAAGAGAATACTGAGATACAGGCTACTAGACTAGGTGGGATTGAGGTTCACAAGGAAGAGGTATTAGAAACCCTGCAGAGTGTAAAAATAGTCAAGTCCCTTGGGCCAGATGGGATTTATCCTAGGATCCTCTGGAAAGCCAGGGAGGAGATTGCCGAGCCTTTGGCATTGATCTTTAAATCATCATTGTCTACAGGAATAGTGCCAGAAGACTGGAGGATAGCAAATGTGGTTCCCCTGTTCAAGAAGGGGAGTAGAGACAACCCAGGTAATTATAGACCAGTGAGTCTTACTTCAGTTGTTGGCAAAGTGTTGGAAAAGGTTATAAGTGATAGGATTCATAATCACCTGGAAAAGAATAATTTGATTAGGGATAGTCAGCATGGTTTTGTAAAGGGTAAGTCGTGCCTCACAAACCTTATTGAGTTCTTTGAGAAGGTGACCAAACAGGTAGGTGAGAGTAAACCGGTTGATGTGGTGCATATGGATTTCAGCAAGGCGTTCAATAAGGTTCCCCACAATAGGCTATTGTACAAAATGCGGAAGAATGGAATTGTGGGAGATATGGCAGTTTGGATCAGTAATTGGCTTGCTGAAAGACGACAGAGGGTGGTGGTTGATGGGAAGTGTCTATCCTGGAGTCCAGTTACTAGTGGTGTACCGCAAGGGTCAGTGTTGGGTCCACTGCTGTTCGTCATTTTTATAAATGACCTGGATGAGGGCGTAGAAGGGTGGGTTACTAAATTTGCAGACGACACTAAGGTCAGTGGAGTTGTGGATAGTGACGAAGGATGTTGTAGGTGATTCACTTTGGTCGGAGTAACTGGAATGCAAAGTACTGGGCTAATGGTAAGATTCTTGGTAGTGTAGATGAGCAGAGAGATCTCGGTGTCCATGTACACAGATCCTTGAAAGTTGCCACCCAGGTTGACAGGGTTGTTAAGAAGGCATACAGTATTTTAGCTTTTATTAATAGAGGGATCAAGTTCCAGAACCATGAGGTTATGCTGCAGCTGTACAAAACTCTGGTGCGGCCGCACTTGGAGTATTGTGTACAGTTCTGGTCACCGCATTATAAGGAGGATGTGGAAGCTTTGGAAATGGTGCAGAGGAGATTTATCAGGACATTGCCTGGTATGGAGGGAAGGTCTTATGAGGAAAAGCTGAGGGACTTGAGGCTGTTTTCGTTAGAGAGAAGAAGGTTGACTTAATAGAGACATATAAGATAATCAGAGGGTTAGATAGGGTGGACAGGGAGAGCCTTTTACCAAATATAGTGACGGCGAGCACGAGGGGGCATAGCTTTAAATTGAGGGGTGATAGATACAGGACAGATGTCAGAGGTAGTTTCTTTACTCAGAGTAGTAAGGGTATGGAATGCTTTGCCTGCAACGGTAGTAGAGTCGCCAACTTTAAGTACATTTAAGTCATTATTGGACAAGCATATGGACGTACATGGAAAAGTGTAGGTTTGATGGGCTTCAGATTGGTATGACAGGTCTGCAACATTGAGGGCCGAAGGGCCTGTACTGCGCTGTGATGTTCTATGTTCTATACTAATATCTGGAATGAGCAGAGATAGAAATATTGGATAGGCTAGGCTTGTATCTGCTGCAGCTTAGAACAATGAGAAGCAACTTGTTGAAGATTATAGCATCCGGAGGGGTCTCGACAGGATCAATGAAGGGAAGATCATTCCTCTTGTGAGAGAATCTAGAACTCGAGGTTTAGTAACTGTTTAAAAATTATGGGGTTACCCATTTAATACAGATCAGAGGCAAAAATATTTGCTCACAGAGGAAACTGAATTGAATTTATTGTCACATGTGCATCTTTAGCCCGAACTTTTCCCAAAAAGGCAATGGAAACTGAGTCTTTGAACATTTTTCAAGTCAGGAGGCAAATAAGGGTATCAGAGGTAGGCAGCAATGCAGATTTCAGGTTACAATCAGATCAGCCATATGTTTACATGTTCCCACCTTGCTATGTATTGTGGCTTCTCCTTACAATACTGGGTACTGTCTTAACCACATACAATCTTGGTTGTAGAATTTTTTCCCAATAATTCCTCCTTTTCACTGTTGGTCTCTTACATGTACACCTTGTCAGGCTTCAGCTCTGGAAACTTTTTTGTTCAGTGTCTATTGTTTAAAATTGAGCCCACCTGTTTCTTCATTCTTCTTCTTTTACTATCTTGTGGTTGTTTTATGTAATTTAAGGCCTGATGTGTTAGAGATGGAAACTATGTCCTCAATCTCTCAGCAATGCTGATAGTGATAGTTCATTCTGAGGATCAATAACTCAACAGAACAAGATTTCGGTCTTTATTTCTCTTCAATGAAGCTTTAATTGTTCATACCCCTCTCTCAGCCTCAGTTTGCTTGAGGACAGCAAGGTGATTCAAGTCATATTCATGTGTGAAATTTTGAAATTTCTCATCAGAAAGTTTGGGGTGCATTGTCTGACATTACTATATCCAGAAACCTATTAATGGAATAAATTCTTTTGAGGGATTGGATGACTGTAACTGTTGTGATACTATACAAAGTTAACTTCAATGCATTTTAAATAATCAATAACTACACAGAACATTTTTCCCTTAAACACAAAAGAAATTAATTTCCAGGCACACCCATAGCCTTGATGGAAAGGTGGTAATAAGTTTTCTTTATGTTCAGCACAAGGAACGTAGTTAGAAATCATTTCCTCAATGGAATGGAGAATACCTAGCCATCAAAGTAATTGTTGCACCCTTGCGTGGCACTTTGTAATCCCCAAATGTCTGATGACATTTATGAAGCCTATCAAGCTGAAGTGCTCTTCATAGGACTAATTTCTATTGGCTGGACTGTGTGCTTGACTCCTTGCTCAGAGATAAATCCACAAAGATTTTTGAACAGCCTTGGGACAGGAATACCTGTATATATTTCTTGTTGGCATGGTAACCAGTGAAAGAACTCCTTGTCGGTGAATCTTTTTGATTTCAGCTTTAACTGAAGTGTGCAGGCGACTTTCCTCAGCATGAATAAGCAGATCAATTTAGCATTGGGTGATGTGAGATTGTGTCTTCAGTTTGCCCAATCCTGACAACAGTTTTGGGAATTCACTTTAAAATTAAGTCATTTTTAGCATCAGCAATCTCAACAACCTTACAGGCCCACCTCAGCTCCAAACATTCCTTAAGGGTCTGAATGGTAGCATTTCTTCTTTAATATTTGTACTTAACCAAGCACTGGCCTTTACCTTTTAATGAAGTTGGAATTTGATCACTAATAGTGGAAACTGAATTTGCTTGAGCCATTTTAGTTGCGCCCGTAATATGGAAATGATGGCTCCTGTACCTAATCGTGAGATGTCTATGTGCTTCTAGTTTAAAACTAGAATATTTGCTTTCAGTGTCATTTTTTTTCACAAAAGAATTTGATAATTTTTTTGTCGTTTTTCAACCCTCTTGTATGGAGCATTAATTTAAGAATTTCTCCCATTATTTTCCATTGTTTGCATTTTAAAACAAACTGCTTTAAAATGACCCACTTTTCCACAGCTGAGGCACACTGCATCTGTTTGTGAGGCTTGTTCGTGCTACACCAGAGGCATTATAAAATAGTGAGTGACATGCTTTTTCCTGTTTCAGCAGGTTCAGAATTACATGCACTTTCTCCTTTGGGGGCTTAGAATGGGCCATCAATTTTCCTTCTAAAGTATACTGAATTCTGTTAAGTTCAGTTTGCCTCATAATTTAACCACATTCTCCAGAACTAAATGGTTTAGATGAGAATATAGAAGGCATGGTTAGTAAGTTTGCAGATGACATCAAGTTTGGTGGTATAATGCACAGTGAAGAAGGTTATCGACAATTACAAAGAGATTTTGATCAATTGGGTCAATGGGCTGAGCACTGGCAGATGGAGTTTAGATTAGATTCCATACAGTATGGAAACATGCCATTTGGCCTGACAAGACCACACCGGCCCTCCGAAGAGTAAAACACGCAAAGCCATTCCCCTACATTTACCCCTGACTAATGCACTTAACACTATGAGCAATTTAGCATGGCAAATTCACACTAACCTGCACATCTTTGGATTGTGGGAGGAAATCAGAACACCCGGAGGAAACCCACGCAGACACGGGGAGAATGTGCACACTCCACACAGACAGTGGCCCGAGGGTGGAATCGAACCCACGGCGCGGACAGGCAGCAATGCTAACCACTGAGCCACCATGCCACCCAATTTGCAATTTGGACAAATGCAAAGTATTGCATTTTGGTAAAACAAACAAAGGCAGGATTTATACAATTAAAAGTAGGGCCTTGAGCAGTGTTGTAGAACAGTGAGATCTAGGGGTTCAGGTACATAACTCTTTGAAGTTTGCATCACCTATAGATGGGTGATTAAGGCAGCACTAAGAACACTTGCTTTTATTGCTCACACCTTTCAGTATGGAAGTTAGGATGTCATATTGAGGTTGTACAGGACGTTGGTGAGACCTTGCCTTGAATACTATGTCCAGTTCGGGATGCCCTGCTATAGGAAGAATACGATTAAGCTGAAGAGGGATCAGAAGAGATTTACCAGGATATTGCTCGGAACGGAGGTTTGAGTAATGGGGAGAGGCTGGGACTTGTTTCACTGGAGCATAGGAGGTTGAGAGGTGACCTTATAGAGATTTATAAAATAACGAGAGGTACAGATGAGGTGAATGGCAGGTATCCTTTCCCTAGGGTGGGGAATTTCAAGACTAAGGGGCATATTTAAAGTGAGAGGAGAAAGATTTAAAGACGAGGGGCAAACTTTTTTTACACCAAGTGTGGTTCGAGTGTGGAATGTACTGCCAGAAGAAATAGTGGATGAGAGTACATTTACAATGGTTAAAAGATATTTAACTAAGTACATGAATAGGAAAGGTTTGGAGGGATATGGGCCAAATGCAGACAGATTGGACTAGTTTAGTTTGGGATTATGGTCAGCATGGACTAGTTGGACTGAATGGTCTGTTTCCGTACTGTCTAATTATGAATGCATAAACCATTTCCCGGCTATGATTTGTCACTTGCCTCCCAAACAACAATCCAGTTTGGAAATCAACTCTGTCTTCAAACCTTCCAAAGTGCAGTTCTCTGCCAGCCTATTGAGGTCATTTCAATAACATTTCCATGCTTTCGCCTGGCCTTTGCTTCTGTCAATTAAACTTTGCCCGTTCAAAATTTAAATTCTGACAAACAAGGAAATGCAAGTCAAATGCATAGAACGCTCCTTCAGAGGAAGCTGTAGTCTCATCAACTCCCTTGCTAACACCTTATTAGCAATACTGCCCACTGTAATGTACTAACCTGGCATCCCCTATTTAAGTTTGAAGCAGTTCAGTACCTGGTGAACCTTGTCTTCCATTCCTAGGCCTGGTGTGGTCCTTAAATTGCCTGGCATGTTTCTAGAAATGCCGGATTAGCTTCCACGCTTCCCCTGAAACCTCGAGTTCTCCTTACACTGCCCCACCATTCGCAGCTTTGAGTCTTTGCGAACAGCGGTTCTATCGTGGGCATTGCTTTCTAGCTCACTGCTACTGCTCCTGTACAATTTTCCCAACATCTTAGTAAATTCTGTCACTTCCTCTTAATTGCCTTACCTTCAAGGTTCTGTTGGTTTTGCCATTTATTTTGGCCTCCTCCAATACCTCCGTATTATCTATGAATGCTTCAGATATTAAACTTATTATAACCGCCCCCTCCCCCCAAGTCTTTGTCCCAATCATATTCGAACTCTATTCACTTGATACATCAGTGGTTCAACTAGAAGGCAAGTAAAAGATAAGCACTAAATACTGGCATTACCAGTGACAGAATGGATTTTAAACATACATGCATCATTCAAGCTTATAAAAATCACTCACGTAAGATTAACTGTGATTTGCAGCAAACACCATGAGGCACTCAGTGATTAATCCTTAGGCATAGTCACTTGGGGTGCTGGGACTTCCTGTCATTATTTAATGGTCCATCCTCAGCAAATAAAAGCTTATGATTAACCATTCTCAACTGCATACACACAGAGTCTTCACTGCACGTGGGCAGGTCATGAACTACAACATACATAGTTATTGCCACAAGAGCCAGCCTCTAGCACCTACTTACATATTCTGTGCTCTTTTGTAGAAACCAGGCATTGGATTTCATTAAAATATTCTTAGTTTGTTCTTTTGACATTGATCCAAACACCAGTTGCTCTTCTGTAATGCATCAATTAACTACGAGCGTGCGTATCTCCCAGCTAATATACCATATAAGGCGACACTGTGAAGGGCCCTCCATTCCATCACCCCCTGCACAAGGCCATAAGACAAAGGAGCAGAAGTAGGCCAATTGGCCCAGTTTGGCCTGCTATTTCATAAAACGGCTCATCTGATAATCCTCAACTCCATTTTCCTGCTTTTTTGCCATAGCCCTTTATTTCCTTACTGATTAAAAATCTTATCAATCGCAGCCTTGATTGTCGTTAATGGCCCAGCCTTGACTGCAGTCTGCAGTATATAATTCCACAGATTCACTACCCTCTGGGAGAAGGAATTCCTCATCTCTGTCTTAAATGGGTGACCCCCTTATTCGGAGACCACACCATTGGTCATATACTCTCCCAGAAGGTGAAACAAAACTCTACACCTGTCAAGCCCCCAAGATTCTTGTATGTTTCACTAAGGTCTCCTCTCATTCTTGTAAGCTCTAACGAGTACCAAGTCCAAGCTACTCAACCTCAGAAGAAAATTCCTCCACATCTGGTATCAGCATATTGAACCTTCTCTGGACTGTCTCCAATATCAGGACATCTTTCCATAGATAATGGTCCCAAAACCATTCAGAGGATTCTACCTTGGTCTGACTCGCATTTTGTATAGTTTTAGCACAACCTTTCTATTTTTATACACTTTGAAATAAGATCCAAAATTCCATTTGTCTTTCTTATTACCCACTGAATTTGGATGCTGGCTTTTTGACATTGATGCATAAGGACCCCCCAAATGCCTTTGTACTGCAGCTTTCTGTAGTTTTCCTCCTCCCCACCACTGAAATAATAGTCAACTCTTCTATTCTTCCTGCATAAGTGCAGAGTCTCACTTTTTCCATTCTAATGCATCCGCCAATTTTTTGCCAAATCAATTCATCTGTCTATACCCCTCTGTCGACTCTGTTATAGAGTCAGAGAGATGTACAGCATGGAAACAGACCCTTCGGTCCAACCTGTCCATGTCGAACAGATATCCCAACCCAATCTAGTCCCACCTGCCAGCACCCGGCCCATATCCCTCCAAATCCTTCCTATTCATATAGCCATCCAAATACCTCTTAACTGTTGCAATTGTACCAGCCTCCACCACTTCCTCTGGCAGCTCATTCCATACACGTACCACCCACTGCGTGAAAACGTTGCCTCTTAGGTCTCTTTTAGACCTTTCCACTCACACCCTAAACCTATGCCCTCTAATTCTGGACTCCCCGGCCCCAGCGAAAAGACTTTGTCTATTTATCCTATCCATGCCCTTCATAATTTTGTAAACCTCTATTAGGTCACCCCTCAGCCTCCGACACTCCAGGGCGATTTCTACTTATCTTCCCACCTATTTTTGTCTCGCCTGCAAATCTGGCGATATTACATTCATGGTTCTCATTCAAGTCACGAATAAGTATTCTACGTTATGGTGGCCCCAGCATGAATCTGGGGCATGCTACTAGTTATAGACTGCCACCCTGACAGTCTAATTGTAACCCTGTCTTCTATTAGTTATCCAGTTCTCTATCCATGCCAATGTTCTCTCTCATTGCACTGTTTAATAACAGTATGTGCAGTGTCCTATTGAATGCCTTTTGGAAATCCAAATACACCTCATCAACTGGCTTCCCTTTATCAATCCTGCTTGCTCCCTCCTTAAAAGGCCCGAACAAATTTGGCAAACAGGTGTGAAAGAAGTTGGAGTCACTACATAAGAAAGAGGAGAAGCCATTTTTTTTTGTCTACCTGCAGCCCCTGACCCTGAGGCTCAAAATAATGTGGCCTTTCCCCAATTAACTCCACAAAAATAACTGAGAACATCTTCAGGTTGCTATAAGGACTGACCTGTTTCATTAACACTTGACAGCGAAGGCAGCTATTCACCTCTGCCTGCACTGACACTGTCCTACATTACACGAGCTACTCAACAATCACTTCAGATCTTCCATCATCTGGATGTAGGTTTGCTCACTGAGCTGGAAGGTTCATTTCCAGACGTTTCATCACCCTCATAGGTAACATCTTCAGTGGGCCTCAGGCGAAGCACTGTACATTGACTCCTACATTCTATTTGTGTGTTTGGGTTTATTTGAGTTGGTGAAGTCATTTCCTGTGGTGATGTCATTTCTTGTCCTTTTTCTCAGGGAGTGGTAGATGGGGTCTAACTCGATGTGTTTGTTGATAGACTTCCGGTTGGAATGCCATGCTTCTAGGAATTCTCGTGCGTGTCTCTGCTTGGCTTGTCCTAAGGTAGATGTGTAATCCCAGTCGAAGTGGTGTCCTTCCTTATCTGTATGTAAGGATACTAGTGAGAGAGGGTCATGTCGTTTTGTGACTAGTTGATGTTCATGTATCCTGGTGGCTAGTTTTCTACCTGTTTGTCCAATGTAGTGCTTTTTACAGTTCTTGCACGGTATTTTGTAAATGATATTAGTTTTGCTTGGTATCTGTATAGGGTCTTTCAAGTTCATTAGCTGCTGTTTTACTGTGTTGGTGGGTTTGTGGGCTACCATGATGCCCAGGGGTCTGAGTAGTCTGGCAGTCATTTCAGAGATGTCTTTGATGTAGGGGAGAGTCGCTAGGGTTTCTGGATGCGTTTTATCTGCTTGTTTGGGTTTGTTGCTGAGAAATCAGCGGACTCTGTTCATTGGGTATCCATTCTTTTTGAATACACTGTATAGGTGATTTTCCTCTGCTCTGCGTAGGTCCTCTGGGCTGCAGTGTGTGTTGGCTCATCAAAATAATGTTCTGATGCAGCTTGGTTTGTGAACGTTGGGATAACTGCTTTGCAGTTCAGTATTTGGTCTGTATGTATTGTTTGCCTGTAGATGCTGGTTTGAAGTTCCCCATTGGCTGTGCGATCTGCTGCAACGTCTAGGAGTGGCAGTTTGTTGTTGTTTTTCTCCTCTTTAGTGAATTTTATGCCAGTAAGGGTATTATTGATGGTCTTGAAGGTTTCCTCTAATTTGTTTCGTTTAGTGATGACAAAGGTGTCATCCACGTAGCAGACCCAAAGCTTGGGATGGATGGTTGGCAGGGCTGTTTGTTGAGTCTCTGCATAACTGCCTCTGCTAAGAACCCGGATATCGGAGAACCCATGGATGTTCCGTTGGTTTGTCTGCAAGTACCATGCAAGAACTGTAACAAACACTACATTGGACAAACAGGCAGAATACTAGCCACCAGGATAGATGAACACCAACTAGCCACAAAACAACATGACCCTCTCTCACTAGTATCCTTACATACAGATAAGGGATAGCATTACAGCTGTGCTGAGGGAGGATATTCCCGGAAATACATCCAGGGAAGTTATTTGGGTGGAACTGAGAAATAAGAAAGGGATGGTCACCTTATTTAGATTGTATTATAGACCCCCCAGTAGTCAGAGGGAAATTGAGAAACAAACTTGGAAGGAGATCTCAGCTATCTGTAAGAATAATAGGGTAGTTATGGTAGGGGATTTTAACTTTCCAAGCATCGACTGGGGCTGCCATAGTGTTAAAGGTTTAGATGGAGAGGAATTTCTTAAGTGTGCACAAGACAATTTTCTGATTCAGTATGTGAATGTACCTACTAGAGAAGGTGCAAAACTTGACCTATTCTTGGGAAACAAGGCAGGGCAGGTGACTGAGGTGTCAGTGGGGGAGCACTTTGGGGCCAGCGACCATAATTCTATTCGTTTTAAAGTAGTGATGGAAAAGGATAGACCAGGTCTAAAAGTTGATGTTCTAAATTGGAGAAAGGCCAATTTTGACGGTATTAGGCAAGAACTTTCGAAAGCCAATTGGAGGCAGATGTTCGCAGGTAAAGGGACGGCTGGAAAATGGGAAGCCTTCAGAAATGAGATAACAAGAATCCAGAGAAAGTACATTCCTGTCAAGGTGAAAGGGAAGGCTGGTAGGTATAGGGAATGCTGGATGACTAAAGAAATTGAGGTGAAAAATGTGTTGCTGGAAAAGCGCAGCAGGTCAGGCAGCATCCAAGGAGCAGGAGAATCGACGTTTCGGGCATAAGCCCTTCTCCT
>NC_057754.1:312561-325355 GCF_004010195.1 Chiloscyllium plagiosum
TCCCCCATTCATTCCACATTTCCCCACATCTCCGTCCCTTCCCACACCATTTTCAGCCGGAGCCCAACCCCACTGTCTCCTCCCCCAGACCCCTTTACCAACCTAGATGTTGTGTGTTGATTTTTGCCTGATGTTATTTTGGTGGGGGGTGGGGGTGTGTGGGATGGTGGTGGCATTGGTATGGAGGAGAGGAGGCAGAGGACGAGGTGTTGCTAAGTGGGAGCTGGACCTCTAGCTGTGGATCCCTGACCTTCTCCGCTGTGCCCACCCAATGAATACTGAGGGGCTCAACTGGTTCTCATTGAGCTGAGCACAGGACAGAGGTGAGGCATGGGTCCTCCCTGCATGGTGTAGAGCATTGCTACAACATTTGGAATCTGCTAACAGCAGGCATTACTGTATTGTTCTAAATTCAAAAGCTAAGATGTTCACAAAACGTCTCAACCTGGAATTACATTCTTTTATCTACAATGTGCATGTTAAGCTGCCATGTTGACATTTCCTATTTAACTTGCCTGTCTGTACTGTCACTGTGCATTTGCAGCCCCTGGCCTCACTGGTATCTGGTGAATTTTTCACCACAATATCTTGTCCTCTGTCATTCACAAGTATCATTGTTTGTGATTTCTGTAGAGATTCTTGAGTGTTCCAATAATGATACTGCTCATTGGGATATTGGTGAAGTCACTGATATTGAAATTAATTCTGGACTAGCTATAATCTGGTTTGCTAAGTTGATTAAGACCCTAGATGTTAACCAGATGTCTCACTGTTTCTCCTGCTTGTGTTTTGTAGATAGTATCTGCTGTGCAGTACTGTCACCAGAAGTGCATTGTTCATAGGGACCTAAAGGTAAGGACCACTGTGACTGTTTCTCCTCCTATTAGCTCTCATTGTGATACGTGATGACTATGCTGGTTCATTGCTTATTTGCTAGTTGTTCTGTGATTATACTTATCCTGAATATTGTGCTTCACATTATTGACTCCTCTGAAGAGTGAATTGTACTTGGCATGCATTGCTTGATATGTGGGTGAGTTGATGCAATCCATTTAGTAGTGCACACGCTCGCAGCCTGCTTGATTGGCACCACATCCACAAATATCCACTCCCTCCACCGCTGATGCTCAGTGGCAGCAGTGTGTACCATTTACAGGAGGCACTGTAGAAATTCACCAAGGCTCCTTCCAAATCCAGAATCACTTCCATCTGGAAGGACAAGGACAGCAAATACATGGGAATACCACCCCCTGTAAGTTCCCTGCAAAGCTGCTCATTATCCCCACTTCGAAATGTATCATTATTCTTTCAGTGTCACTTGGTCAAAATCCTATGACTCCCTCCCTAAAGGTGTTGTGGGATTCCCTGCTGCAGCACATGAAATACAGCATTTCAAAAAGGCAGCTCACTCCCACCTCAATGGCAGCTAGGGGTAGGCAATAAATGTTGGCCTAGCCAGTGGCATCCATCTCTTGTGAGTGAGTTAACATGAACAGCATAACTAAAGACAGCTGAAACCCTGAGGTGTATTTGAACCTTGCTGGTTCCTACAGGCACTGTGGTCTCTCTGCTCCCCTCTTATGGATTGCTGGCCTTGTCTCAGGCTGCAGGACTGGACCCAGGCCTTCTTGCATAGAGGTGGGGCTACTACCACTACCAGAATGATCCTGCTGAAAGAGATTACGCAGACCATGCTCATTTTCCAGGTGTGGGAACCTGATCAAAATTGATAAGATGATTAACGGGTTCAGTTGAGAAAAACCATTTCCTCTGGTGAGTGGCAGAGTCCACAGCATGTGAATAATCTTACAACATGAGCCAGATCTATGAAGCAAGATGGCAGGGAGCACTTTGGCCAGGGTAATGGAAATCTCCATAATGCTGAAAGCTGATTGGTGTCCTTTTGTTCCTGATACAAATAAGTGACTTATATGTCACAACCTCCTCACTGCACTGAACTGAAAATAAGCAAATGAATCAGATTTCAAATTGTTTTGACGAACTGACCTGCCTGGAGGATGATTGTTACAGGCTGCTTGCACTGTGTTTAGAAACAGGTTGGAGTTTAGTGTTACTGGTGACTGCTCCTGCTGTCACTCTGTCTCACTATTGTCACACTCCTTTTGTGTGATCAAATAAATTAATCTGTTCCATTTTCTGTTTCTGTAATATTCAGTTAATTTTTATTTGTGTCCTTCCCATTCAGGCCGAGAACTTGCTGTTAGATGGAGATATGCACATAAAAATAGCAGACTTTGGCTTCAGTAATGAATTCACACTGGGGAATAAATTAGACACATTCTGTGGGAGTCCACCGTACGCTGCTCCTGAGCTCTTCCAGGGGAAGAAATATGATGGACCAGAGGTGGACGTTTGGAGTCTGGGAGTGATCCTGTACACACTCGTGAGTGGTTCGCTGCCCTTTGACGGACAGAACTTGAAGGTACTTGGATAGTCTGCCTTTATATAAAAGGGTCACATGGGATCATTGGCTGCATTTCTGGAGGTTTAGGCTACAGAATCAGTGGAGTGATACTGAACTGTAGTGATTAACTGGGTCAGGTCTCAACAGTGGTAGTGTATCTATTTCTGAACTGCATGCTTTAGGAACAATGTCAGGAATCGTGGGACAGCTGTAAGAGAGGTTTGTCCAGAATCCTGCTTTAGGGATGGAGAATTTCAGACCAGTGAAACTGGGGCCCCTTCATTTTTAACATGTGTATCGGGTCACCTCTCAGCCTCCTGTTTATCCAAGAGGGAAGAGCCCAGTCTGTTCTGTCTATCTTTCCTGATATTTAAAACCCTCTCAGTTCCAACATTATTTTCATTGTAGCTCCTTCAGTGTCTCATGTTCTTCTGGTCATATGGGATGAGTTGAAAGTGTAATTCCATTCCTTAGGCTATCTTGCCCAAAGCCCTGCAAGATTTTACACGTCAGGTATTAATCCTATGACCTTCTGGATGTTCCTGCTGAGTCTATATGCTAGGCCCTGTGACAGTTTAGGAAACAGCTGAGGCCTGCAGTGGAAAAGCGTAGGGTCTCTCTCCTGCTGTGTATTAGGGTGGACCAATGACTGCCCTCATCCAGAATCGGTGCCTGCTGGTATCTGTGGGAGACTGAAGCTCTTCTTGTAACAATCTGTGATATCTTTTTACTTTCCAGTTAACACTTGTTTGTTGCAGAAGGAGGTCACAGCCTGAGGTGGGGAGGGGTGTGTATATAAGGTGCTGGTTCTCTGTGTGTTTCCCACAGTATGGGGATTTACTAGGTGGGGAAGGGCATGTGACTATTGATCTGTTCCATTTTGTGTGATTATAATGGCTGAGCCTGGATTACTAGATTGGGGCAAGTTTGAACAGAGGTTCTTGTGAATCTAGTACCTTCTTAATGCTTCAGACATGGTGCATCGAAGTGGAGCAAGTGTTTGTGGACCCGCTATCTTTTACCTCACGAGATCCTAGAAGCCACATTGGGCCTGATCTGATTTATTGGTGTTGGTCAAGGGTAGAGGCAAAGGATTCTCTGCTTATCCCTCACCTCCTCCCTCCCTCTACTGGCCCTCTCCCCCTGAGCCTCTCCTGCCCACAACCCTGTGTCTCCTGGCCCCTTTGCTGTCCCCCTGCTCCTCCCCCAACCTTTGAGTCTGACTGGGGTGAAGGGTGGTTGATGAAATTGGAAATGTGCTTATTTTCAACTTATTTACTTTTTTCTATCTTTCTGTCAGGAACTCCGAGAGAGAGTGCTGCGAGGCAAGTATCGAATCCCCTTTTACATGTCCACAGACTGTGAAAACCTCCTGAAGAAATTCCTGGTATTAAATCCAGCTAAACGAGGTAGCTTAGAGGTGAGTTAGAGAGAGATGTCAGTGTACAGTCTTTGTGTAGGGTTTAAATTACAGTGCTGCTCCCACAGTGCAGCCAAGTGTAATCTGTACAGGCACAACAGTGTACTTGCTTCAGTCAGCCAGGTTGAGGCTGTGCTTGACATTCATCCTCCTGATGTACTGTTCTCAGTCAGGTCTACTGCCTGGTGGGAAGGGAGGGTGGTTATCTCCCAGTCTAGTTATCTTGCCTCTTTTTATTTGCTGCATCCCAAGAACGAGAAATCCTTGTGCCTTTGCAAACACAGTGCAGAATTAACGGCACAGAAATGTGGATTTTGCTGTGGTGTTGGCTGCTGCGATTTCTCCATTGCCCAGGTGCCTATCCAAGGTAATATCTGATTGGCCAAAGAGGTTTGGGAGGTCCTCGGGTGCTGGAAGGCAATGCAGAAATCTGAGTTCCTTTGAGACTGACTGTAATTATTATCTTGACCAGCAAATAATGAAAGATCGCTGGATGAATGTTGGTTATGATGACGATGAACTGAAACCGTACACAGACCCTGAGCCAGACTACAAGGATCCCCGGAGAACAGGTCAGTCTTTTTCTCAGTAGCCATTCCTCTAATCTTGGAACTTGGCAGTCCTTGTTGCTTTAACAGTGTATACCTTTTGCTGCAGAGCTCATGGTAAACATGGGATACACTCGGGATGAGATCACTGACTCTTTGGTGAACCAGAAGTATAACGAAGTCATGGCAACGTATCTGCTACTGGGCTGGAAGACCTCTGAGGTAACTGAGAGTTAAGAATTCATTGACAGGAGCTGATGCCAGATTCCCATAAGTTTGTCACACTCATGTTTCCCAACTGTGACAGAAGGTGTTCCTGAACCACTGCCTTCTCCCTTATTTACTGTCCCCACCTCCCCTCTCAAACCACACAGCTTTTACCAGAAACCACTAAACGCCTGGTTACATCGCACTGTCTGTGTCAGCCTGGTTGTGCCACACCTTCAGCCTGGTTGTCCTGTGGTAGTCTGTGGTTAATGCCTGAGTCCGGTTATTGGTGGTGTGATGTGGCCAGTTGATGTGCTGAGTTTCTGAGATTGCGATTGTTTGTTTTGTGCACAGTTGGATACAGATTCGCTGTCCACCAGTAACCTGTGTCTGAAGCCACGTACTGACCACACCAACAGCAACGCACAATCTCCCTCCAGCAAGGTACAGCGAAGTGTCTCATCCAATCAGAGACCACGTCGGATCAGTGAACAAGGTATTTTCAGATAGTTTCTCACTGCCCAGGAAGAGCTGGGTTTCTGTGCTAATGATTCATTGGGAAAGATTAGATTGTATATATTCACTATTTGAATGCTGTACTTCAATGACTGTAATACACTGATTGTGGCAGAGACTCCGATCTAAGCTTTAGTGATACTTCTTTCAGCGTTTTACTGCCTCATACAAAGGCAACTTTACTCTGTATCTAACCCCATGCTCTCCCTATCCTGGGAGTGTTCGATGGGTGGGACAGTGTAGAGGGAGCTTTCCTTTGTATTCCAACTCTATGCTGTACCCAGGTTGATGATGTGTTGCAGGTTCGATGTAGTCAGTTGCTGGTGGATTTTCGACCCTCAGTCTCTGGGAATGAATAGCAGGAAGGGGTGAGGGTGATGATTGAACAGTTTTCGTGCTGAAATCTGGGGGACAGTTCTGTCTTGAATACTTACTGCTGTCAGTTGAAATTCCCCACCCTCTGTCATTCACCCTGTGACTCTTTCTGATCACTTCTGCAGCTGGTCCCACCAACCCCAGCAGCAATTCCTACTCCAAGAGGAACCAGGCCAACAGCACTGACTCCAAACACCAGGATGAGGAGAAGGACAGTTCACGGCGCTCCAACAGCAATGTGAAGGTGCCAGCCAGTCCACACACTGGTTCAGACAGGAAAAAGGCAACCACACCATCCTCCATGGTGAGTTAGGCTACAGTATCATTCAGCTGCAGGGATAATATGTCACCAGCCTCATGAATGTCACTCTGCCTCACTGTCCTGTTCTAAAGTGAATGTTGTTTTTTTGTCTCTGCTCTGACCCCCACCTGTCCCATTGTTACAGAACAACGCACTGACCAGCAGCGTGAGCCGTGACAGGAACTCCCCGATGGCAGATCGAGCTGGCACAGGTCAACAAGGCAACGTACAGAACGGCAAAGACAGGTAACTGCTCTGAATCAGACCATCGTGTCATTGTGTGCAGCATCTATACTGCAGACTGTAGGCATGTCTGCAAGATTGCAGACTAAGTTCACTGTGCCTGCTCGATCCCTTACTGGGCATCCTGGACCTGTACAAAGCCACAGTCAGGATGTAGTTGGATTCTATCGACATTTGAAATCAGAGCAGAAATAGCCCATTCAGGCCCTCAAGTTTGCTCCACCATTCAATAAGATCATGGCTGATCTGTTCATAATTTGGATTCCATACTCCCATCTTCCTCAATAATTCTGATACTCCTGCATAAGAAAACTCTATCTAACTCTGTCTTAAATATATTCAATGTCCTGTGTCTCAGACCACCTGAGGCCAAGAGTCCAAAAATATGCAACACTTGGAGAAAATACTTCTCCTCATTTCTGTCCGAAGGAGAAAAATCCTAATTTTATACCGGTGTCCCTTAATTCTGGACTGTCCCACATGAGGAACCATCTTTTCCATGTCCACCTTGTCAAGACCATTCAGGATCTTATGCACTTCAATCAGGGCGTCCCACATTCTCCTAAACCCCAGTGGAAACACACCCAGTCTGTCTGACTGTTCCTCATTAGATAACCCACTCATATCAATCAGTGATAGAGAATGGTCTGCATGGGTACAGTCCAGACTGTTGCCACTCTTTCTGCTGCCTGTCAGCCTCTTCATCTCCATTTAAACTTCACCTGTCAAGTGATGAACTGCAGGTTCTCGTCAGATATCAGAGTAAAGAGCTAACACTGTCTAGTGACACAGTTTAGGAATCCTACACTCAACGATGAGACTTAATATTGGAACTCCAAACTCCACACTCAACAAGACATCATAAAGGAACCATGACCCCACACCTCCCCACCATAGCTATGTGAGCAAAAAAATAGCATCAGGAAAGCCTGGGGCGGGGCAGAGAGCCAGAGGGTGAGGGGGCTAGGGTTTGGTGCTCAGGCAAATGAGAGGAAAAGGTAAGGGGGAGGTTATTATGTGCTGCTGGGAGGGGGAATGGGGGAATGCTGGGTGAGGGGGTAGTTACACGGGCATGGGTTGAGGGGATGAGAAGGGGTGAGCTGACACAGGCATGGTAACAAGGTCGGGGTCAGTCATGAGATGCATCCTGGGTGGGAGGCTGAGGGTTGGACAGGGATATTACTGGAGTCCTTCACTATGCACAGGGCTTCACCCCCGGCTCTACTTGCTGACCGCCTGACTCCCACTCACCAATCAACCGCCCCCCCCCCCCCAACCGGCCCTCAGGTGTAGGTGGGTTGTATGGAAAGGAGACACAGGATGAGACAATGGTGGATGCAGAGGATGAGGTGGGATGAAGGGGTTTATGTGTGTATAATCTGTGAAGTAGGATAAGCAGAACTTTGCTAATTATATTTTTTATCTTCCAGTTCGTCAGTCCCAAGCTCCAGAGTATCTTCCATGTCTGTCACCTCAGCAAGAACACGGCACACAAAATCCATGTCCACCTCTGTTCACCCATCCAAAAACACAGCAACAAACAACGATGCTCAGCGTCCAAGGTTAGCTTTCTGCAGGCGGTCTTTTATCCAGTTAGAAAACTTGCTGGTCTGCTGTGATCTTGAGTTGCTGCGTACCTGGGACTGCAGTTTTTCACAGCAACTTCCATCCCAGGAGCTCTCCTGTCTTTCACTTGCACTGCAGGACTGCCCGACCCTGAATATTGAGCTTTTGTTTCCCCTGTCTTGGCTGTGCCACTCAGATTCCCAGGCACCAAAAGCTAAGAACTAGCGGGGGGATATAAAGCCTGAGGCAGACTGTGCAATACAGCCAATGGAGAGGACAGTCTGAAGCTGTCAAGGGGAAGCCCACTCCACATTTCTGAATGCAAGCATTATCCTGGGGGAATCCTGTTGTTTTTCACTGAAAAAACGTGCATGTACTGCAAAGCACTCACTGCAGAGGGGAAGCAACCACAATTAATATTCCCTGTCAGTCCTGGAGCAGGCAGGTTCCCTGAGAATAGGAGTGATTTCACTTACCGAGTGTGAGCTTCACTGGCTCAAACTGTGAGCTGAGGCCACTCGTGTATACAAGGATACCCCCATTGGAGTTAGCTCTTCTACAAAGATATCCGAATGCTTTAGGTGCATTATGGTTTGATTCAAGAGTGAAGCCACAAAAGCCACTTTGTCCATAGTCAGATCCCAGAGCAATGGTGAAGTAAGGAAGGTGTTGTTGTAGGTTGCTCATATTCAGAAATATTGGCCCTGGTAGATCAGGGAGAACCCATGCAGCTCCCAGCCACTTGTTCTGCTGTGGAGACCTTAAGCATCCACTGGAATAGATTAGTGATACAACGCCACTGATGATTCAGCACTGACCCTCTGACAGTGTGGCTCTTCCTCGATGATGATCCTCCGACTGTGTGGCGCTCCCTCGGCCCTGACCCTCCCTTGTGAAAGCTGACTGTAGTACCCAGTGTGTAGTTTGGGTTTATTGCTCGGAAGTATAGTGCTGTTTTACTGTTGCGTTTGCAGGGTATTTGTTCATATTTTTTGGCTTTTTTCTGTTCCCTCCACAGCACGGCTCCCCAGCGGATCCCTGTCACCTCGCCGTCTGCACACAACATTAGCGCTGCCACTGAGCCCAGTAACTTTCCAAGGGGTGTTGCTAGCCGTCGCACCATTGATGGGGGACAACTTCGACAATTCCGTGATCAACAGAACACTGCGTTCAATGGCCCCCCTGCCTCACCCACTCTGTCTCATGGCAACAGCCAAGCACGGAGAGGGGCATCGGGCAGCATCTTCAGCAAGTTCACCTCCAAATTTGTCCGCAGGTAAAGAGCTCATCTGTTTTTTTCCTCTCCTCCCGTTCTCCACTTGGGGACCCCTCTTTAGTGATCACATGGTGTCCTGAAAGCTGTATACAACAATCAGCCACCCACCCCTACTTTCTGCTCACCCAGTCCCTGTGGGAGACCTGGTTTGATAAGTGGATGGAGAAATTGCCAGGGCTGTGGCTAAAAGCAGCAGAAGCAGTGGGATGAACCAGGTAGACCCCACCAAAGAACCAGCATGAGCATGATGGTTAGAATGGTCTCCTCCATTTTATGACTCTGAAGTTGTCTTGGTTGTTTCCTTGTGGTACAGTCAAACTCACTCCAGCAAGATGGCAAAACTCGAGGTGAATTGTCCAGTGCCCCTCTTCAATTTCTCTTCAGAAGCCAATGCAGACTTTGTTTAGATTCCAGCTCTTCCGTCTCCAAGAGCACAGTGCCTGAACTGCCCTCTCTTATCCCAGCAATTCTGCCCTGGTCCCACGGTTGGTAGGGCTGCGTCTCCTCAGGAATGGCACCTCATTGGAGAGATAAAGGGATGGGTTGTTGCTGAGGGAGGCATGAGGAGAAACTGGAGAAGGTGCTGGCACTGCAGAGGTATTGAAAGTGCCTCAGGAATCTCATAAGCAACAAGCAACCACAACATCTCAGAACATCTCAGCAAGCTAGGATACTTTGGAGGGGTGGTTATGCTAATTAGCACAACCAGGAGGAATGAGCTAAGTTCAGGAAGTGGGTGTCGAGCCAGCTTGCTTAAAGATGAAATGCTGACTGACGAAGGCACTTGTGGGATTGTATACAGATCCTCCAACAAAGTAATCACACAGCAATGTATTCAGGAAGAAATTTGGAACTTGTCAGAAAAGCACAGTGATCATTTGGAGGATTTTAACCTGCAAGTAATAGATAATAGCTGCAGGGGTAGGCCATACGGACCTTCGAGCCAGCACCACCATTCATTATGATCATGGCTGATCATCCACAATCAGTATCCTGTTCCTGCCTTATCCCCATAACGCTTATCCTTTAGAGCTCTATCCATCTCTTTCTTGAAAGTATCCAAAGACTTGGCCTCCACTGCCTTCTGGGGCAGAGCATTCCATATATCCACCACACTCTGGGTGAAGAAGTTTCTCCTCAACTCTGTTTTAAATGGCCGACCCCTTATTTTTAAATTGTGTCCTCTAGTTCTGGACTCACCCATCAGCGGAAACATGCTTCCTGCCCTCAGAGTGTCTAATCCTTTAATAATCTTATACATCTCAATCAGATCCGCTCTCATTCTTCTAATCTCAAGTGTATGCAAGCCCAGTTGCTTCAATCTTTCAACATATGATAGTCCTGCCATTCTGGGAATTGACCTCGTGAACCTATTCTCTACTCCCTGAATAGCCAGAATGTCCTTCCTCAAATTTGGAGACCAAGACTGCACACAATACTCCAGATATAGTCTCACCAGGACCCTTTACAGCTGTAGAAGGACCTCTTTGCTCCTACACTCAATTCCTATTGTTATGAAGGCCAGCATGCCATTAGTTTTCTTCACTGCTGCTGTACCTGCATGCTTGCTTTCATTGACTGATGTACAAGAACACCTAGATCTCGTTGTACTTCCCCTTTACCTAACTTGACTCCATTTAGATAGTAATCTGCTATCCTGTTCTTGCCACCAAAGTGGATAACTGCACATTTATCCACATTAAACTGCATCTGCCATGCATCCGCCCACTTACCTAGCCTGTCCAAGTCACCCTGTATTCTCATAATATCCTTCTCACATTTCATCCTGCCACCCAGCTTTATGTCATCAGCAAATTTGCTAATATTACTTTTAATACCTTCATCTATATCATTGATGTATATTGTTAACAGCTGCTGTCCCAGCATCGAACCTTGTGGTACCCCACTGGTCACTGCCTGCCATTCTGAATGGGACCCGTTTATCACTACTCTTTGCTTCCTGTCAGCCAGCCAATTTTCAGTTCAAGTCAGAATTTTGCCCCCAATACCATGTGCCCTAATTTTGCTCACCAATCTCCTATGTGGAACTTTACCAAAGGCTTTCTGAAAGTCCAGGTACACTACATCCACTGGCTCTCCCTTGTCCATCTTCATGATTACATCCTCAAAAAATTCCAGATTAGTCAAGCATGATTTCCCCTTGGTAAAACCATGCTGACTCTGGCCTATCCTGTTACTGCTATCCAAATGAGACGTAATTTCACCTATTATAATTGACTCCAACATCTTTCCCTCCACTGATGTCAGGCTAACTGGTCTGTAATTCCGTTTTCTCTCTCCCTTCCTTCTTGAAAAGTGGGACAATATTAGCCATCTTCCAATCCTCAGGAACTGATCCTAAATTGGTAGAACATTGAAAAATGATTACCAATGTGTCCATGATTTCTAGAGCCACCTCCTTAAGTACCCTGGGAGGCAGGCCATCAGGTCCCAGGGACTCAACAGAGTTCACACCTAACAGTCAATCCAACACCATTTCCTGCCTGAGATTGCTTGTGTCTTCCCCAGTGAAGATAGATCCAAAGGACCTATTCAACTCTTCTGCCGTTTCCTTGTTCCCCATAATAAATTCACCTGTTTCTGTCTTCAAGAGCCCAATTTTAGTCTTAACCATTGTTTTTCTTTTCACATACGTAAAAAAGCTTTTACTATCCTCCTTTATATTTTTGACCAGTTTGCCTTCGTACCTCATTTTTTCTCCACGTATTTCCTTTTTAGTTATATTCTGTTGTTCTTTAAAAGCTTCCCAGTCCTCCGATTTCCTTCTCATCTTTGCTATGTTATACTTTTTCCCTTTTGTCTTTATATGGTCCTTAACTTGCCTTGTCAGCCACGGCCACCCCTGCCTCCCCTTAGGATCTTTCTTCCTCTTTGGAATGAACTGATCCTGCACCTTCTGCATAATATCCAGAAATACCTGCCATTGTTGTTCCACGGTCATCCCTGCTAAGGTATTGAACCAAAGAACTTTGGCCAGCTCCTCCCTCATAGCTCCATAGTTCCCTTTGTTCAACTGCAATACTGACACTTCCGATTCTCATATTATGGTCACGACCTCCTAATGGCTCCTTTACTTCAAGGTCCCTGATCAAATCCGGTTCATTGCACAACTCCAGATCCAGAATTGCCTTCTCCCTGGTAAGCTCCAGTACAATCTATTCTAAGAATCCATCTCGGAGGCAGTCCACAAACTCCTTTTCTTGGTGTCCAGTACCATCCTGATTCTCCCATTCTACCTGTATGTTGAAATCCCCCATAACAACTGTAGTAATACCTTTGCGACAGGCCAATTTCAACTCCTTATTCAACTTCCACCCTACATGCAGACTACTGTTTGGGGGCCTGTACATAACTCCCATTAGGGTCTTTCTGCTTTTAGAATTTCTCAGCTCTCTCCATACTGACTCTACATCTCCTCGCAAGGGACTGAATATCATTCCTCACCAACAGGGCCACGCCACTTCCCTCTGCCTGTTAGTCTGTCCTTTCGATAGCACGTTAAGTCTTGAATATTCATTTCCTAGGCCATGTCCACTTGAGGCCACGTCTCACTTATCCCCACAACATCGTACCTGCCGATTTCCAACTGAGCCTCAAGCTCATCCACCTTATTTCTTATGCTTCGTGCATTCATATATAATATGAATTTAATTTGTTACTCCCCTCACCCTTCCTGTCATTCCCTATTTCACTTGACCATACTGTATGATCCCTTGAGTTTTCTGCTCCATTGATTCTGTTGTCTTTCTTAACTTCTCTTATTATCACTTTCCCTTTAACTTCCTAAAAGTCCAGATTTCCCCCCCCCTCCCCCCAACTTCTTAGTTTAAACACCCCTGTGTTGCAGTGGCCAACCTGCCAGCCAGGATGCTGGTTCCCCCCCCTATGAAGGTGCA
>NC_057754.1:326361-329733 GCF_004010195.1 Chiloscyllium plagiosum
TGTTTTACATCAGTCTTCATAGGAAAGATACAGAGGCTTTGGAGAGGGTGCAAAGAAGGTTTACCAGGATGCTGCCTGGACTAGAGGGCTTGCCTTATGAAGAAAGGTTGAATATGCTTGGACTTTTATTTCTGGAGAGAAGGAGGAAGAGAGGAGACCTGATTGTGGTGTACAAAATAATGAGAGGCATAGATAGAGTCAATAGCCAGAGACTTTTCCCCAGAGCAGGATTGACTGATACGAGAAGTCATAGTTTGAAGATATTAGGAGGATGGTATAAAGGAGAACGTCAGAGGTAGGTTCTTTACGTAGAGAGTTGTGAATGCATGGAATGCGTTGCCAGCTGAGGTGGTGGAAGCGAAGTCATTGGGGACATTTAAGCGACTGCTGGACATGCACATGGATAGCAGTGAGTTGAGGGGCGTGTAGGTTAAGTTACTATATTTTACATTAGGATTAAGTCTCAGAACAATTTCGTGGGCCTAAGGGCCTGTTCTGTGCTGTACTTTTCTGTGTTCTGTGTTCACTGTAAAGGATATAAGTAAGATCCCCGAATTAGGTGTAAATCAGGAAGTGGAAGGGAGGAAGAAACTTGGATAAATCACAATCACCGGGGACACTGGAGTCAAGGGGTGGCAAGTCCCCAGGTTTGGGGTGAAGAGCCACAGGAGTCATTGCTGGGGCCTCCACAGCTTACAAGTGACTTTAACGAAGGGTTCAAAGATATAGTTTCTAAGTTTGCTGATGGCACAAAGATTGCTAGAAAGTTGTGGAAAGGACATAGATAGTTCCAAAAGGTTATTCATAGGTGGTGAATAGGCAAAGATCTGACAAATGGAGGCCAATGTGGGGGAAAAAAAAGTGAAATTGTCCATTTGGCAGAAAGAATAAAGCAGATTAATTAAATAGTGAGATATTGCAGAGCTCTAAGATGCAGAGGGATCTGGGTGTTCGAGTGCATGAATCATAAAATTCATAGGTACAGCAAATATTCAGGAAAGGGATTTGAATGTATCGCTGTGGATATGAGACTTGAACATGAATGAGGAGATAATGTGTCAACTATTCAGTCTGCATCTAGGGGTATTGTGTTATTATTATTCTAGGAAGAATGCAAATATGTTGGAAGCATTTCAGAGAAGACTTTCGGAACTTGGTTCATCAAAAGGCGATGGAAGCAGAGTCTTTGAATATTTTTAAGGCAAAGATGGAGAGATTTTTGATAAGCAGGGTGGGGGTGGGGGTGCGGGGGGAGGAATTAAAGGGTATTGGAGTAGATAGTAATGTGGAGTGATCAGGCCATCCACAATCTGAACAAATGGTGCAGCAGTCTCGAGGGGCTGGGTGATCTTAGCCAGCTCCCAATTTGTATGCTCATGTGTTGGCCTTTATCTCAAGTACAGAGACAAAGATGTTTGACTTGATTCTCATTGAACCTTTGTGAAGCCACATCTTGAGTATTGTGTGCAGTTCTGGGGTCCCTTACCTTTGGGAGAGAATTTTTTTCTTAGAAGGATGCTTCCGCAGATTGATTCTCTCCTTTGAGCAAAGATTGAGGAGGCTGGGTCACTATTCTTTGGAGTTCATGAGAGATCTCTCAGAAACTTACTCAGCACAGGTTATATTCAAAAAAGATGACCCTGATCCCCGTTTGCTGTCCTCTTCCTAGATTTAATTTGTTTTCTGGGCCATGTGTGTTGCTGGCTGGGCCAGCATTTATTACCTGTCCCTACTTGTTGAGAAGGTGGTGCTGTGAGGGAGGAGTTCCTTATGCCTTACAGCTGGTGGACAGACTCTGTGAAGTCGGGAGATGAGCTATTTGCTGCAGGATTCCCAGCCTTTACCTTGCTACTGTAATCACTGTATTTGTACAGTCAGTCCCATTCATTGTGTTCTAGCTGGGGTCTGGGCTGCTGAAGCCAGTCATATGGGGAATTGAACTACGGTGGCATAGGTGGGCACAAGCACACTGCCCTCATTTCCCAAGGAAGCATGGCCAATAACTTCTAGTTGACACATTTGGAATACTGTGCACAGTTCTGGTTGTTTCACTACAGGAAGAATGCATCCTTTGGAGAGGATGCAGAAGAGGTTTACCAGGATGTTTTTTTAGATCAGAGTGTATTAACTATAAGGTGAGGTTGGACAACTTAGAGTATTTTTGCTGGAGTGTTGGGCCTCTTAGAAGTTTATAAAATTATGAGATGTATAGATAGAGTAGACAGAGTCTGTTTCCCAGGGTTTAAGGTGAGAGGGAAAAGTTGAATAGAGGTGTGCAAGATTTTTACAGATGGTGATAAGTATCTGGAATGCCCTGCCAGGGAACATGGCAGACGCAAAGTTTAAGCAGCATTTAGACAGGCACACAGATGATAGAAGGATATGAACCATGTGCAGAAAGATGGGATTAGTTTAGGTTAGTATTGCGATCGGCACGGACATGTTGGGCCAAAGGGCCTGTTTCATTGCTGCACTGTTCTATGACCAGCCCTGGTTTCCAATTATATCCTGGCCTGTACATGGCTGACACCTAGTGGCTCCTGAGAGAATGGCAGAGCATTGAGCTGGAGAATGTCGGAGCAAGAGTCAGTAGTAGTTGGAAAGAAGGCTTTTCAAAATGAGCAGACACAAAACTGTAACCCACAAGAATAACTGACGTTCAGCAGTTGTAAGTTGAGTTAATCTTTGTGTCTTAACTCTGCTGAAGAATTTCCTGTAATCTGTGTGTCTCCTTTCCTGTCCCTATTGAATACTGGACAAGGACAGCAAGCAAAAATGAGCAGTCCTATAGCCAGGAGAACTTGACCAGCTCAGAGCTGCTAACTAGGAAAATGTGTGTGTGTTAGAGAGAGGGTCTGCATTGCGCATAGTGTTAGCAGGGCTGGGTCACTGTCCTTGTTCAGTGCCTGGAGAAGACGTGAGCAGGTGATTGCTATTCAGTTCGTGTGTCGGGTGTTATCATGCAAGGCAGGCTCGACAAGTTCATATTCATGTGCAGTGTTAGCAAACAAAACACAGCATTTTAACTCAGCAGGGTGGACATGTCAGACTCCTACAGAGCAGGGATGCTGTTCAGCCCCTCAAGTCTGTTCTATCCATTACTTCATTGGCTGACCTGTATCATAATTGTATCCATCCGTCCCATAAACATTATATCCTGACTCAAAGATCTTGCTGCTCCCAACATCTGGGAGGGTGTGGAGGCAAATTCTTCTGGAGGGAGTAGGGCGTGTGTGTTGGGGGTGATAGGATGTATGGGTGTGGCGGTATGGGTAGGAGTGTGGTTGGGAGTGGTGTGTATGTGGGGGTGTTGAAGGTGGGGCGTGGAGGGAAGGGGTTGGGGTGTAGATAGCTGTGTGGGTGGGTGGGGGG
>NC_057754.1:330917-380554 GCF_004010195.1 Chiloscyllium plagiosum
GTTTTACCAGGATGTTGCCTGGTATGGTAGGAAGATTGTATGAGGAAAGGCTGAGGCACTTGGGTTGTTTTCATTGGAGAAAAGAAGGTTTAGGGTTTACTTGATAGAGGTGTATAAGATGATTAGGGGTTTAGATAGGGTCGACAGTGTGAATCTTTTTCCACGTATGGAGTCAGCTATTATGAGGGGGCATAGCTTTAAATTAAGGGGGAGTTGGTATAGGACAGATGTTAGGGGTAGGTTCTTTACTCAGCGAGTCGTGAGTTCATGGAATGCCCTGCCAGTAGCAGTGGTGGACTCTCCCTCTTTATGGGCATTTAAACGGGCATTGGATAGCATATGGAGGATAGTGGGTTAGTGTAGGTTAGGTGGGCTTGGATCGGCGCAACATCGAGGGCCAAAGGGCCTGTACTGCGCTGTATTCTTCTATGTTCTATGTAATTGCCCCAAGAGTTAAAGGAGCTGCTGGGTAGTGTCAGAGGGCAGTTAAGAGTTAACTCCATTGGCGTGGTGTAGGCTCGACTGGGTAAGGACAATAGGTTTCCCTCACTAAAGGAGAGTAGTGACCCAGCCAGCTTCTTATTGTAATTAGACAGTGGTTGTGTGGTCACCATTAGAATAGCTTTTTTATCCCAGAGATTTTTATTGCATTTAAATTGTCACCATCTACCACAGTGAGAATTGAACCATATACAGAGCTTTTCCCAATGTTTTAATTGAAACTTGGCTCCGTTTAACTTTGCTCAACACCCAAAGATGTGTGTTTGCATCGGATGTTTGGGTTAACCTGTTCAGTGTTAACCTGTGTCCTGCCTGAAAACAATAATCACTTGTTAAACGTTGGGATCTGGAGGAAGGTCACTGCCTTTGATTTTCGGTCCTTCCCTAGAAGAGTAGAGCATGTACATAGTGAGTTATCGGAAGAGAATACCGCACTTACTGCTGTACACTGTCTCCATGGCAATGTCAGGATGTGGGTGGTCTGTGACTGTTACCATGGTGACACATTTAACTCAGAGTTCAGGCAAAGCTCCTGAGCCGCATCTCATTCACTGTGAAAGGGTACCACGTTGTAATGAACTCCACACCGGCTCCCAGTCCCCAGCGCACTTCTCCAGGCAGACCCTCTCACACTCTTCTTGCCCCCCTCCTGCCCTCCCATCTTTTGCCCTCTCGCCCTAATCCTTTCCCTGTTGTTTTGTTCCCCACCCCTGCCTTCCTTTTTTACCATTGGCAATGGTGTTGTTGTAGCTGCTCCATTGGTGGGAGGGTGGAATTATTTTGTGACTTGTTTATAGAGGAAGACTGTGTGTTAATGGAATAAAGTAGTGTGATATGTGGCAGGAAGGAAGCACGCACAAATAATTGGTTTTACAAATTAAATGAAGAACACACTACTATGAATTTGGTGCAAAACCAGCCATCCGGCCCCTTGAGTCTGTTCCATCCTTCAGTAAGATCACAGCTATCTTTTACTTAGAGTGTCACTTGATTAATTCAAGGTGGGGTGGGGGGGCGGAAGCGTGCTTTATTATTGTGTGTGCAGCAAGAGGTGGTGGCCTCAGGCATTGGCTGATTATTGGAGTTAGTGTTGCTGACTGTAGAGTTTTGCCTGGCCTCGTCCTCTTTCTGATGCTCCTTTCCTTTGCCCCTGATGCTGTATGTCACTGAGTCATCTTCTCTGTGAGTCATGTATGTTATTGCTGTTTCAAATGGGGAAACTGGTTACACTTGCCTGACTCTCTCCATTGAGACATGGCGGTGTGTTGGAACATCTCCACGTGTCTGTAGGGTCAGAGAAACCGGTTGACCTGGTCGCTTTTAGATTCTCCTTCCTCACCCTCCAAAAAAAACTCATGTCCTCCTGGATTTTAGACTGTCCCCACCATGCTTTTGTGTAATGTTTCAGTCTTAGGGCTGGAGGTGACCCCCTCCCTCCATCAATCCCTGATGCTGGGGTGATTCACCTCTTTTCTGTGCCATTGGTATGGATGGTGCTAGTTGATAGGTTTATAATTGATTGTCACATTTTGGGAAGGTTGAATGTTACATCCTGCAGATAAATGTAACCATCTTAGCTGGTTTCCTATAAGCAGCGAGTAACCTGCCAATTGTTTACTCGCTTACGAGCGTTGGTATTGACACCAGCTCTTCCTGTGAAACCTGTGACAGGAATATGTTCCCCACACCCCCTAGATTTGTCCCCACCAGGTCAGGCAGCTGTGTGCCAGTCAGTCACCGGGCTCGGGAACTGTCCTTCTGCCAGTGGAGGCCTAGTTCAGGCTTGGGGGCTGGGGGTTTGCTGGTATGTGGAGATGCAGCAGCCTGTCTTTTGGAGACTAGGTCAAACAGTGTCCTAAATCTCAAACCTATTGTTCAGCTGATCAGCCCTTTTTGTCTGCACTACCTCCTGTTCTGAACCATATCCATGGATGTAGCTGAAAGTGGGCTGTGACGGCCAGAGATTCCTCAACTGGTTCCTGTCCAGTGAGCTCTGCCTCTAGGTAGATAATGGGCAAAGACTATAGGGCACCTTATAGCCAGCTAGCTCCTGAGTGAAGGTCGTGGTGAGAAAGGGAATGGTGTATAGCAATCTGGAATCTCTGAAATGCTGCTGGTGATTGTAGCAGCGTGCACTGCATCATGTCGACAATGGTGGCGTCGGTCATTGTGACTCATTTGCCCTTCACACCTTTCTTCTTGTTTCTGTTTTTAGAAATCTGTCTTTCAGATTTGCGAGAAGGTAGGAACACACACCCATTGTATGTTTTCATGCTGGTTATGTTACTAACACCTTGGCCTCTCTTTCTGTCATCACTGCTCTTGCTGTCTTGTCACTCAACCTTTCCTTCTTTGTTTCCGTCACTGTTCGGTGTTCTTAGGGCTAATGTGGGATATGTTGTTTTCTAAGGTGACGCATGCTGTTTTGGAGATGTGAGGGCTGTTGTGAGTGGGGCGGGGTGGGGGGAGCTGGAATGGAGTGGTGTCTGGGGCTTGTGGGCAGTTAAGCACTTTCTCTTGGGAGCAAACCTTTCTTATCCTGAGGACAATACGTTATTTGAGGGTCACTTCTCCTAATTGTCTTTCTAAGGTGGGACCTTCCATTCACCTGTCTCCGTCCACCTCCCCAAACTCCAATCCACCACAGAGAACATGGCAATGATTGAGTGACCAGAGTAAGCTGCAATACTCCTTTGGGATAGAATAGCCAATCAACAGAATGGCTTTCTGGGGAAGAACATTCACCCAGTTAGGATGCTGGTGGTGTTCCCTATCCCTCTGGAGGCCTTATTGTGGAGCGGAGTTGCTGGTTTCAGAATTAAGGTTACGGTTAGAATCATTCTTGGAGAGCGTGGCAAATTTGGATTGCTCCCATGAGGAACCTGCTGTTTCTTTCAACTACCAGAGTCTCCATGAGTAATGCTCTGGATCTGTGGGTTCAGAGATTCACTTTTATTTCAGAGTGGCCAAAGCAGAATGTTTAAGTGTTTTCACCATTTAGGGGAGAACAGTGAAAGGAAAAGGTGCTGAGCAAGTGCTGTTAATAAGAGATCAGTGTGTTTGTGCAGTAGTCAGAGGGAGATGTTCAGTCAACTTGGGGTGGAGCTAAGAAACAGCAAGGCGCAGCAAGCATTGGTCAGAGTGCTGTAGAAGCCACTAGAAGTAGGGGTAATGCCAGGCATGGTATAAATTAGGAAATTAAAGATATGTGTAGCAAGAATAATACTGTCACAATGGGGTCCTTCATGTAGGTCAGGTCAACCTAACTAGCGCTAATACTGTGGAGGACTGATTCCTGGAATGGATGTGGGATGATTTTAGTGACAGAACGTGATGAGTTGAGAATGGGCTATGAGAGGCCGAATTAATAATCTTGCGGTAAAGAAGCCTTTAGGAAAATGGCCAGAGTATGGCAGGGCTTTTCCATTAAGTTCAAAAGTGATATAGTTCACCCTGAAACTAGGGTCTTTGATCTAAACAAAGGAAACCATGACAGTATGAGGGGGCAAATTGGCTGTGACTACATTAAAATGATGTAGGTAGCCAATGTCTAACATTTTTGGCCACACAATGGCTAAACATGGTTTGCAACACTTCTATTTTCCAGCAGAATGGATGCTCCAACCATAGGTAACAAGGGAAGTTAAAGATTTTATGAGATCAAAAGCATAGACTTACAAAGTTGCCAAAAAAGTAGTAAGTCCAAATATTGGTAGCATTTTAGAATTCAGTCAAGGAAGACACAAAACTAATAAAGGAAGGGAGAATGAAAGGTGAAAGTAAAAGAGCGAGAAACCTCGACAGGTTTATGTAAAGAGAAAAAGATGAACAAAGCCAAATGTGAGCCCATTGCAGCCAGAGGCAGGAGATTCTGAAATGGGGAATAAGGGAATAGCAGAGTAACAAAACAATGACTTTGTATCTGACTTTCAGCAATACTAGGGAATTGAGGTAATGGTACAAAAGTGGTAGTGGAGAAAATAATGGAACTGAAAGTTGATAAATCCTCAGGACTTGATGATCTACATCTTAGACTATTGGAAGGTGAAGCTCAAAAGATGGTCGGAGTTCTATCTAATCCTGGAATGGTTTCTGCAGAATAGAATGTGTCAAATGTAACTCCCCTGTTTAAACAAAGATTAGAGAGAAAATGGGGAGCTACTGACTTGTAAGACTGATGTCAGTTGTCGGAAAAATATTCAAGTCTATTATAAAGGATGTGATAAGGGGATACTTCAACAACAATGATAGGTGTGGATAGAGACAACATGGATTTCTGAAAGGGAAATGAGATTGAACAGAACTTTGAATTTTGAGTATCTGGCGGAGTTGAGAAGGGAGCGTGCAGTGTGTTGGGTGGGGGGGTGAGCGCGGTGAAAATGACTTTGAGGTTGATGCTGCAACAAAGTTTAAAGGGCATATGGACAGATTGGTGAATAGGATAGCAGGTGGAATATATATGGAAAATGATGTCCACTTTAAATGCCAGTAAGAAATTGGAAGTGTGTTGATGTGCAAAGGGACTGAGTTGTTCTTGTCCAGGAGTTACTGAATGCTGTCATGCAGGTGCCAGGAAACAATTCTGAAGACAAACGGTCTGTTAGTATTTATCATGAGGATTTGTGTACAGGAGCCCAGGCGCATTACTCCAATTACATAAAACACTGGTGAGACTGCACCTGGAGTATGGTGCGCATTTCTGGTCCCTTCCCCTTCCCATGTTATACTCTCCATAGGGATTCACTAGACCATTCCTGGGATGATGGGACTGTCGAGGTCAAAGAGACTGTGTTCTCTGGGGTTTCAAGGAATGAAGGGCAATTCCCATAGAAACTTGTCAACCTTTTTCAGACATTTGGGCGGCACGGTGGCACAGTGGTTAGCACTGCTGCCTCACAGCGCCGGAGACCCGGGTTCAATTCCTGCCTCAGGCAACTGCCTGTGTGGAGTTTGTACATTTTCACATTGTCTGCGTGGGTTTCCTCCCACAGTCCAAAAATGTGCAGGTTAGGTGAATTGGCCATGCTAAATTGCCCGTAGTGTTAGGTGAAGGGGTAAATGGAGGCTAATGGGTCTGGGTGGGTTGCTCTTCAGAGGGTCGGTGTGGACTTGTTGGGCCGAAGGGCCTGTTTCCACACTGTAAGTAATCTAATCTAGGTAGTAATCTAATTTACAGTAGATACAGAAATGAGGTGTCCCCCTAGTAGTGAGGTCTATGAACTGGGATAGTCTCAGAGTACAGGGCTCAATTCTGAATGAGATGAGGAGGAGATTGGTGAATCTGTCATTGGGCAGGTTCAAGTTAGAGATATAGATATCCCAATGTTAACAGATGTCAATGGACATGGGGTTGAGGTGAAAGGTCAGTCAAGAATTAGAGCAGGTTTGAGGGGAGGAATGGCCTTCTCATCATATTTCCCATGTTTCTCTGCAAGGACTGAGACTGATGAAATAACTAACTCCTGTTCATCTGGTAGTTATTGTTGACATAGGGTCTTGAAGGTTTGAAGTTCAACACTTTTGTAATTATACCTGAGTGCACTATCCCCAAGCAGTCAGGCTCCTGTCTTGATGCCGCACTCCTCAGCTTTGTACAAACTAGAGAGAGAATGGGAAGAGCCCAGGTTTGGTCTTGCTGACTGTGAGAGACAATGCTCCTAGTAAGTGCCTCTCTAATCATTCAAATGTATCATTGTGTCTGGTTGTTTTGCCTCACAGCTAGAAAATTTACTGTCCAACTTCAGGAGGTCATACATGTAAATTAAGAACAAGAGTGGTCCATTTGGTCCCTTGAACTTGCTCCACAATGGAATAAGATTGCAGCTGAGCTGATTGTGGCCTTGACTCCACTTTTCTCCTTATACCTGATCACCCCTGACTGTCTCTTTGATTGCTTTTTTAAGCTAAGTCCCCATGTTCTAGTCTCTCCCACATCAGTATCCACCTTACAAGTCCTCTCAGGATCTTGTATGTTTCATTAAAGTTCACCTCTCTGTCTTCGAAATGCTGATGGATACAGGCCCAGTCCGTCCAAAGTTTCCTCAAAAGATAAATCCCCTGCCCCCAATCCCAGGAATCGGTCAAGTGAATCTTTCCTGAACAGCTTTGAATAGTTTCTTAAATACAGGTGTACACTGTATTCTAGATGTGGTATCACAAGCATTCTATACAATTGCAACAAAACTTCACAAATTTTGTACTGTATTCCATTCCCTTTACAATAAACAGTAATATGGCATTTGTTTTCTGAATCGCAGAGAACTTCATACGAACCTCTGTATCTCAGTCCTGCAAGCCCTGTTCAATTTTAAATAATGCTGCTTCTCTATTGTTCCTGCCAAAATGCACAAGTTCACATTTTTCCACATTTTATTACATCTGTCACATTTTGCCCACTCACTTAAATTATCTATATCCTTTGGCAGACTGCTTTCTTCTTTACAACTTGGTTTCCTATCTGGCTTTATAAAAATTGAAAATAATTGAGGTCCCAACACTAATCTATGGCACTCCACTAGTTACATTTTGTCAATTGGAAAGTGACATATTTAGGCACATCCTCTACTTCCAATCAGCTAATTAATCCTCTGTCTGTGCTAATAGCCACTGTCCCATGGGCTGGTATTTTGTGGAGTAATTTGTGTGGTACCTTGTCACAAGTCTCCAGGAAATCTCAGTATAGTGAGTCCGCTGGTTTCCCCTTAATAGGCTTTGCTCGTCACTTCCACAAAGAATTCTCATAAATAGATTAATTACTGTTTCCCCTTCACGAAACCATGACTCTGACTGAATGATTTCAGATTTTCTGTCTGCCCTGTTTCTTTACAGTAGATTTCAGCATTTTCCCTATGACAGATGTTAGGCTAATTGGACAGTAGTTTCCTGCTTCGTGTCTCCCTTGAATGGAAATGTTACATTCATTGTTTTCCCATCTGATGGGTCCATTACTGGGAATTCATTTGAAGAACTGAAACCTCAGCAGCCACTTCTTTTTCACATTGGAGTTCATAGATATTCTGGGCCAGGAGATGTGTCAGATTTCAGTTATATTGACTTTCATTGTACCCTCTCCCTGGTGATCACTGTTGAAGGTGATCACTGTTGAAGTTCCTCACTCCCTTTCAGCCTCTGATTCACAATTATTTTTGGATGTTATTTGTATCTGCTACAGTGAAAACAAATGCAAACTACTTGTTCAATTCCTCTTCCATCTCAATCTTTTTATTAGTTCACAAGCATAATTAGTGGAGGGCAGCTCTCACTTGCTCATTTCTTTGTTAAATACTTATTGAAATTCTTAATATTTGTTTTTATATTTCTAGCTTGATTTCTCTTGTACTCTTAACTTTCCCCTCCCTATTCACTTTCTAGTCATTTTGTGCAATTCTTTGTATTCTGTCCAGTTTTCTGACCTGCCAGCCATCATTGTGCAATTTCAGTTTGATGCTTTCTTTAACTTCCTTAGTTACCCTCAGTTGCTGTCCTTTTAGAATCTTTCATTCTCACTGGCATGTAAACTTTAGCATCTCATCACTCCCACATCGTCCTGCCCATCCAACCCATCCTCCAGGCCCGCACCAAGCCCACACCCAAGCTCCCATCTCGCAAGCCCATCCCCACCATCCCAATCCTGCAGGCCCATGCCCTACCCCCAGCACAGCCTATCCACTTCATGCCAGTTGCGAGCTGAGGAGAGAAAGGAGGACAGTAAACACTAACCTCTGGTATATCAGCCTATGCTGGCAATGTTTCTTTAGGCCTGGAACAAGGTGAGAATCCATATGGATGGGGTGTTGGTTGGCTGTTTCGCAAAGTGCATGCTTGGTCTAACATTGAATGCAACTAACCCGTTTGTTGCTGTGCGTGTCAAATTTAACCGTTATATTTGATGGATAATTTACAGTTTCAAAAGGAACAATTGCAACAAAGATACTAGATTCCTCCTGATCTGTTACAAGTGTAACCTGCCAGGCGTCTCGTCTTTTGGGCTTCCACTTCAGCAGCAGCTGGATGGGAGAAGGCACTGGGTGTGAATGGAATTGTGGCAGGACATGACTGGGAGATGATGAACAGAGCTGAAAATGTGTTGCTGGAAAAGCACAGGAAGGGCTTATGCCCGAAATGTCGATTCTCCTGTTCCCTGGATGCTGCCTGACCTGCGCTTTTCCAGCAACACATTTTCAGCTCTGATCTCCAGCATCTGCAGACCTCACTTTCTCCTCAAAGATGATGAAGAGAGCTCTGTCTAGTCAAACACTGTAGCATAGTGCTTGCAGCTAGAAAGGAGTACTAAATTAGACTGCACATTAGTGATTAAATCACTCCAAATCAATTCCACCCAATTCATAACACACCCCAAATCAATTCCACCCAATTCATAACACACCCCAAATCAATCCCATGTCAATTCTTAACACACCCAGCAATCATATTCTGGATTAGAGGTGCTGGAGGAACACAGCAGTTCAGGCAGCATCCGCGGAGCAGTAAAATCGACGTTTCGGGCAAAAGCCCTTCATCAGGAATAAAGGCAGAGAGGCTGAAGTGTGGAGAGATAAGCTAGAGGAGGGTGGAGATGGGGAGAAATAAGTCAACTCGTCAGTAACACAGAAAATCAATCCCACCTCAATTGACAACACGACCCAAATCAATCCCACCTCAATTTATAACACAACCCGAAATCAATCACTACGTCAGTAACACGCCCCGAAATCAGGCACCACGTCAGTAACACGCCCCGAAATCAGGCACCACGTCAGTAACACGCCCCGAAATCAGACACCACGTCAGTAACATGCCCCGAAATCAGGCACCACGTCAGTAACACGCCCCGAAATCAGGCACCAGGTCAGTAACACGCCCTGAAATCAGGCACCACGTCAGTAACACACCCAGAAATCAGGCACCGCGTCAGTAACACGCACCGAAATAAATCACCACGTCAGTAACACGCCCGAAATCAATCACCACGTCAGTAACACGCCCCAAATCAATTACCACGTCAGTAACACGCCCCGAAATCAATCACCGTGTCAGTAACACGCCCTGAAATCAGGCACCGCGTCAGTAACACGCCCTGAAGTCAGGCACCATGTCAGTAACACGCCCTGAAGTCAGGCACCGTGTCAGTAACACGCCCCGAAATCAGGCACCGTGTCAGTAACACGCCCCGAAATCAGGCACTGCGTCAGTAACACGCCCCGAAATCAGGCACCGCTTCAGTAACACGCCCTGAAATCAGGCACTGCGTCAGTAACTCGCCTTCGAAATCAATCACCACGTCAGTAACGCCCCGAAATCTGGCACCACGTCAGTAACACGCCCCGAAATCAGACACCATGTCAGTAACACACCCCGAAATCAATCACCACGTCAGTAACATGCCCCGAAATCAATCACCACGTCAGTAACATGCCCCGAAATCAGGCACGACGTCAGTAACACGCCCCGAAATCAGGCACGACGTCAGTAACACGCCCTGAAATCAGGCACCGCTTCAGTAACACGCCCCGAAATCAGGCACCGCTTCAATAACACGCTCCGAAATCAGGCACCACGTCAGTAACACGCCCCAAAATCAGTTACCACGTCAGTAACACGCCCTGAAATCAGGCACCACGTCAGTAACACACCCGGAATCAATCACCACGTCAGTAACACGCCCCGAAATCAGGCACCGCTTCAGTAACACGCCCCGAAATCAGGCACAGCTTCAGTAACACGCCCCGAAATCAATCACCACGTCAGTAAAACGCCCCAAAATCAATCACCACGTCAGTAACACTCCCCGATATCAGGCACCGCGTCAGTAACACGCCCAGTAATCGGGCACCGCGTCAGTAACGCCCCGAAATCAATCACCATGTCAGTAACACGCCCCGAAATCAATCACCACGTCAGTAACATGCCCCAAAATCAGGCACCACATCAATAATACCCTCCAAAATCAATCCCATGTCAACCTGTAACACACCCCGAATCGATCCAAACCTCAATTCGTAACATGTCGAAGTCAATCCCCACGTCAGTAACACACCGTGAAATCAATCGCCACGTCAGTAGCACCACCCAAAATCAATCACACCTCAATTAGAACATAGAACAGTACAGCACAGAACAGGCCCTTCAGCCCACGATGTTGTGCCGACCATTGATCCTCATGTATGCACGCTCAAATATCTGTGACCATATGCATGTCCAGCAGTCTCTTAAATATTCCCAATGACCTCGCTTCCACAACTGCTGCTGGCAACGCATTCCATGCTCTCACAACTCTCTGCATAAAGAACCCGCCTCTGACATCCCCTCTATATTTTCCGCCAAACAGCTTAAAACTATGACCCCTCCCAGGCAGCATCCTGGTAAACCTCCTCTGAACCCTCTCCAAAGCATCCACATCTTTCCTATAATAGGTCAACCAGAACTGGACGCAGTATTCCAAGTGTGGTCTAACCAAAGTTTTATAGAGCTGCAACAAGATCTCACGGCTCTAAAACTCAATCCCCCTGTTAATGAAAGCCAAAACACCATACGCTTTCTTAACAACCCTGTCCACTTGGGTGGCAATTTTCAGGGATCTATGTGCCTGCTCACGAAGATCCTGCTGTTCCTCCACACTGCCAAGAATCCTGTCTTTAATCCTGTACTCAACTTTCAAGTTCGACCTTCCAAAATGCATCACTTCGCATTTATCCAGGTTGAACTCCATCTGCCACCTTTCAGCCCATCTCTGCATCCTGTCAATGTCAAGCTGCAGCCTACAACGTCAGTAACACACCCTAAAATCGATCACCACGTCAGTAACACACCCTAAAATCGATCACCACGTCAGTAACACACCCTAAAATCGATCACCACGTCAGTAACACACCCTAAAATCGATCACCACGTCAGTAACACACCCTAAAATCGATCACCACGTCAGTAACACACCCTAAAATCGATCACCACGTCAGTAACACACCCTAAAATCGATCACCACGTCAGTAACACACCCTAAAATCGATCACCACGTCAGTAACACACCCTAAAATCGATCACCACGTCAGTAACACACCCTAAAATCGATCACCACGTCAGTAACACACCCTAAAATCGATCACCACGTCAGTAACACACCCTAAAATCGATCACCACGTCAGTAACACACCCTAAAATCGATCACCACGTCAGTAACACACCCTAAAATCGATCACCACGTCAGTAACACACCCTAAAATCGATCACCACGTCAGTAACACACCCTAAAATCGATCACCACGTCAGTAACACACCCTAAAATCGATCACCACGTCAGTAACACACCCTAAAATCGATCACCACGTCAGTAACACACCCTAAAATCGATCACCACGTCAGTAACACACCCTAAAATCGATCACCACGTCAGTAACACACCCTAAAATCGATCACCACGTCAGTAACACACCCTAAAATCGATCACCACGTCAGTAACACACCCTAAAATCGATCACCACGTCAGTAACACACCCTAAAATCGATCACCACGTCAGTAACACACCCTAAAATCGATCACCACGTCAGTAACACACCCTAAAATCGATCACCACGTCAGTAACACACCCTAAAATCGATCACCACGTCAGTAACACACCCTAAAATCGATCACCACGTCAGTAACACACCCTAAAATCGATCACCACGTCAGTAACACACCCTAAAATCGATCACCACGTCAGTAACACACCCTAAAATCGATCACCACGTCAGTAACACACCCTAAAATCGATCACCACGTCAGTAACACACCCTAAAATCGATCACCACGTCAGTAACACACCCTAAAATCGATCACCACGTCAGTAACACACCCTAAAATCGATCACCACGTCAGTAACACACCCTAAAATCGATCACCACGTCAGTAACACACCCTAAAATCGATCACCACGTCAGTAACACACCCTAAAATCGATCACCACGTCAGTAACACACCCTAAAATCGATCACCACGTCAGTAACACACCCTAAAATCGATCACCACGTCAGTAACACACCCTAAAATCGATCACCACGTCAGTAACACACCCTAAAATCGATCACCACGTCAGTAACACACCCTAAAATCGATCACCACGTCAGTAACACACCCTAAAATCGATCACCACGTCAGTAACACACCCTAAAATCGATCACCACGTCAGTAACACACCCTAAAATCGATCACCACGTCAGTAACACACCCTAAAATCGATCACCACGTCAGTAACACACCCTAAAATCGATCACCACGTCAGTAACACACCCTAAAATCGATCACCACGTCAGTAACACACCCTAAAATCGATCACCACGTCAGTAACACACCCTAAAATCGATCACCACGTCAGTAACACACCCTAAAATCGATCACCACGTCAGTAACACACCCTAAAATCGATCACCACGTCAGTAACACACCCTAAAATCGATCACCACGTCAGTAACACACCCTAAAATCGATCACCACGTCAGTAACACACCCTAAAATCGATCACCACGTCAGTAACACACCCTAAAATCGATCACCACGTCAGTAACACACCCTAAAATCGATCACCACGTCAGTAACACACCCTAAAATCGATCACCACGTCAGTAACACACCCTAAAATCGATCACCACGTCAGTAACACACCCTAAAATCGATCACCACGTCAGTAACACACCCTAAAATCGATCACCACGTCAGTAACACACCCTAAAATCGATCACCACGTCAGTAACACACCCTAAAATCGATCACCACGTCAGTAACACACCCTAAAATCGATCACCACGTCAGTAACACACCCTAAAATCGATCACCACGTCAGTAACACACCCTAAAATCGATCACCACGTCAGTAACACACCCTAAAATCGATCACCACGTCAGTAACACACCCTAAAATCGATCACCACGTCAGTAACACACCCTAAAATCGATCACCACGTCAGTAACACACCCTAAAATCGATCACCACGTCAGTAACACACCCTAAAATCGATCACCACGTCAGTAACACACCCTAAAATCGATCACCACGTCAGTAACACACCCTAAAATCGATCACCACGTCAGTAACACACCCTAAAATCGATCACCACGTCAGTAACACACCCTAAAATCGATCACCACGTCAGTAACACACCCTAAAATCGATCACCACGTCAGTAACACACCCTAAAATCGATCACCACGTCAGTAACACACCCTAAAATCGATCACCACGTCAGTAACACACCCTAAAATCGATCACCACGTCAGTAACACACCCTAAAATCAATCAATCACCACGTATCACATCCTAAAATCAATCACCACGTCAGTAACACACCCTAAAATCGATCACCACGTCAGTAACACACCCTAAAATCGATCACCACGTCAGTAACACACTATAAAATCGATCACCACGTCAGTAACACACTCTAAAATCAATCACCACGTATCACATCCTAAAATCAATCACCACGTCAGTAACACACTCTAAAATCGATCACCACGTCAGTAACGCACTCTAAAATCGATCACCACGTCAGTAACACACTCTAAAATCGATCACCACGTCAGTAACGCACTCTAAAATCATCAATAACGCACCCTAAAATCAATCACCACGTCAGTAACACACCCTAAAATCAATCACCACGTCAGTAACACACTCTAAAATCGATCACCACGTCAGTAACGCACCCTAAAATCAGTCACCACGTCAGTAACGCACCCTAAAATCAGTCACCATGTCAATAATCCACCCTAAAATCAATCACCACGTCAATAACGTACCCTAAAATCAATCACCACGTCAGTAACGCACCCTGAAATCAATCACCGTCAGTAACACACCCTGAAATCAATCACCACCTCAATTCATACCACACTCTCCAAATCAATCCCACCTCAATTCATAACGCCCTGAAATCAATCACCACGTCAGAAACACACCCGGACATCAATCACCACATCAGTAACGCGCCCCAAAATCAACCACATCCGAAATACACCCCAAATCAATCCCACCTCAATGCACACCGTGCCCTGAAATCAAATACTACGTTAGTAACGCACCCCAAAATTGATCACCACATCAGTAACACAACCCAAATCAATCTCTCCTCAATTCATAACACATCCCGAAATCAATCACCACATCAGTAACACATCCCAAAATCAATCTCCAGGTCAGTGACACACCCTGAAACCAAACAGAATGTCAGTAACACATCCCAAAATCAATCTCCAGGTCAGTGACACACCCTGAAACCAAACAGAATGTCAGTAACACATCCCAAATCAATCCCAACTCAACTCGTAAAATAACCCAATTCAATCTCAACTCCGTTCATAACACACAATGCAATCAATCGTCATGTCAGTGACACCCCTCCCCCAAAATCATTCATAATGTCAGTAAAACACCCAAAGTCAATCACGTCAGTAACACCCCCTCGAATTCAGTCACTACATCAGTAACACACCCTGATATCAATCACTGCGTCAGTAACACACCCTAAAATCAATCACTACATCAATAACACACCCTAAAATCAATCACAACGTCAATAACACACTCGAAATCAATCACCACGTCAATAACGCACCCGAAATCAATCACCACGTCAATAACGCACCCGAAATCAATCACCACATCAATAATGCACCCTAGAATCAATCACCACGTTAATAACACACCCGAAATCAATCACGTCAGTAACACCCCCTCGGATTCAGTCACGACATCAGTAGCACACCCTGAAATCAATCACTGCGTCAGTAACACACCCCGAAATCAATCACGTCAGTAACACACCCCAAAATCAATCTCCAGGTCAGTGACACACTCTGAAATCAAACAGAATGTCTGTAATACATCCCAAATCAATTCCACCTCAACCTGTAAAACAGCCTGAAATCAATCAACTCGTCAGTAACGCATCCCAAATCAATCCCACCTCAATTCATAATACACCCCAATTCAATCTCAACTCAATTAATAACACACCCTGAAATCAATCATGTCAGTGACACCCCTCCACCAAAATCATTCATAATGTCAGTAACACACCCTAAAACCAATCACCACGTCAGTAACATACCCGAAATCAGGCACCGCGTCAGAAACACACCCCAAAATCAATCACCGCGTCAGTAACACACCCCGATATCAATCACCGCGTCAGTAACACACCCCGAAATCAATCACCGCGTCAGTAACACACACCGATATCAATCACCGCGTCAGTAACACACCCCGAAATCGATCACCGCGTCAGTAACACACCCCGATATCAATCACCGCGTCAGTAACACACCCCGAAATCAATCACCGCGTCTGTAACACACCCCGAAATCAATCACCGCGTCAGTAACACACCCCGATATCAATCACCGCGTCAGTAACACACCCCGAAATCAATCACCGCGACAGTAACACACCCCGATATCAATCACCGCGTCAGTAACACACCCCGAAATCAGGCACCACGTCAGAAACACACCCGGATATCAATCACCACGTCAGAAACACACCCGGATATCAATCACCACGTCAGTAACACACCCCGATATCAATCACCACATCAGTAACACACCCCGATATCAATCACCACGTCAGTAACACACCCCGATATCAATCACCACGTCAGTAACACACCCCGATATCAATCACCACGTCAGAAACACACCCCGATATCAATCACCACGTCAGTAACACACCCCGATATCAATCACCACGTCAGTAACACACCCCGATATCAATCACCACGTCAGTAACACACCCCGATATCAATCACCACGTCAGTAACACACCCCGATATCAATCACCACGTCAGTAACACACCCCGATATCAATCACCACGTCAGTAACACACCCCGATATCAATCACCACGTCAGTAACACACCCCGATATCAATCACCACGTCAGTAACACACCCCGATATCAATCACCACGTCAGAAACACACCCGGATATCAATCACCACGTCAGAAACACACCCCGATATCAATCACCACGTCAGAAATGCACCCGGATATCAAGCACCACAACAGAAACACACCCCGATATCAATCACCACGTCAGAACAAACCCCAAAATCAATCACCACGTCAGAAATGCACCCTGAAATCAATCACATCGTAAGACGACCCAAATCAATCCCACCTCAATTTGTAATTCACTCCAAATCAATCAACCTCAGTTCACACTGCACTCCGAAATCGATCACGTCAGTAACACACCCTGAAATCGATCATCACGTCAATAACACACTCTGAAATCGATCATCATGTCAGTAACACACGCTGAAATCGATCATCATGTCAGTAACACACGCTGAAATCGATCATCACGTCAGTAACACACCCTGAAATCGATCATGTCAGTAACACACGCCGAAATCGATCATCACGTCAGTAACACACGCCGAAATCGATCATCACGTCAGTAACACACGCTGAAATTGATCATGTCAGTAACACACGCTGAAATCGATCATCACGTCAGTAACACAGGCTGAAATCGATCATCATGCATCATGTCAGTAACACACGCTGAAATCGATCATCACGTCAGTAACACAGGCTGAAATCGATCATCATGTCAGTAGTCAGTAACACACGCTGAAATCGATCATCACGTCAGTAACACACCCTGAAATCGATCATCATATCAGTAACACACGCTGAAATCGATCATCATGTCAGTAACACACCCTGAAATCGATCATCACGTCAATAACACACGCTGAAATCGATCATCACGTCAATAACACACCCTGAAATCGATCATCATGTCAGTAACACACGCTGAAATCGATCATCACGTCAGTAACACACCCTGAAATCGATCATCACGTCAATAACACACGCTGAAATCGATCATCACGTCAATAACACACCCTGAAATCGATCATCACGTCAATAACACACCCTGAAATCGATCATCACGTCAATAACACACCCTGAAATCGATCATCACGTCAATAACACACCCTGAAATCGATCATCACGTCAATAACACACCCTGAAATCGATCATCACGTCAATAACACACCCTGAAATCGATCATCACGTCAATAACACACCCTGAAATCGATCATCACGTCAATAACACACCCTGAAATCGATCATCACGTCAATAACACACCCTGAAATCGATCATCACGTCAATAACACACCCTGAAATCGATCATCACGTCAATAACACACCCTGAAATCGATCATCACGTCAATAACACACCCTGAAATCGATCATCACGTCAATAACACACCCTGAAATCGATCATCACGTCAATAACACACCCTGAAATCGATCATCACGTCAATAACACACCCTGAAATCGATCATCACGTCAATAACACACCCTGAAATCGATCATCACGTCAATAACACACCCTGAAATCGATCATCACGTCAATAACACACCCTGAAATCGATCATCACGTCAATAACACACCCTGAAATCGATCATCACGTCAATAACACACCCTGAAATCGATCATCACGTCAATAACACACCCTGAAATCGATCATCACGTCAATAACACACCCTGAAATCGATCATCACGTCAATAACACACCCTGAAATCGATCATCACGTCAGTAACACACCCTGAAATCGATCATCACGTCAGTAACACACCCTGAAATCGATCATCACGTCAGTAACACACCCTGAAATCGATCATCACGTCAGTAACACACCCTGAAATCGATCATCACGTCAGTAACACACCCTGAAATCGATCATCACGTCAGTAACACACCCTGAAATCGATCATCACGTCAGTAACACACCCTGAAATCGATCATCACGTCAGTAACACACCCTGAAATCGATCATCACGTCAGTAACACACCCTGAAATCGATCATCACGTCAGTAACACACCCTGAAATCGATCATCACGTCAGTAACACACCCTGAAATCGATCATCACGTCAGTAACACACCCTGAAATCGATCATCACGTCAGTAACACACCCTGAAATCGATCATCACGTCAGTAACACACCCTGAAATCGATCATCACGTCAGTAACACACCCTGAAATCGATCATCACGTCAGTAACACACGCTGAAATCGATCATCACGTCAGTAACACACTCTGAAATCGATCACCACATCAGTAACACACCCTGAAATTGATCATCACGTCAGTAACACACGCTGAAATCGATCATCACGTCAGTAACACACCCTGAAATCGATCACCACGTCAATAACACGCCCTGAAATCGATCACCACGTCAGTAACACATCCTTGAACTAACTATATTGTCATCAATAGCATACTCCCCAGAGGGCTCTTGTGACATAGTGGTCGCATCCCTGCCTCTGTGCTAAAAGTCTCAGGTTCAAAACTCAGCTGTCCCAGAAGTTTGTAGCAACATTTCTGAGTAAGTTGATTTAAAAAAATAATGCTGTCGCTGTCAGTGTTGATGCTGCTCAGTCTGAGATGCTAAGCATGTGCTGTGGAGGTGATGTGCTCTGCTCCTGTCTGTACAGTAGGGCAGCCAATCATCAGGAAGAGACTGCAGTGAACAGAGCCTGAAAGTGGGTGTAGGACAGCATGGGCTGCGGCTGGTATAGGTTCTCTCTGGGTTGCTGAGGGATCTCTGTAGTGTCTCTAGCGGGAAGCTAAGGATGGAAACAAGAGAAGTTGCAGTCGGATTGTAGGTTTCATGGAAAGACTTCCTGAAACATTCAGAACTCTGTTCATGAGGGAGGTTGTTCAGGACTCTCAAGCCCATCAAATAGTGCAGGTGGAAGTGGGATTCAGGGTAGAGGTAGCTCCCGCTATCCAAAAGTACGGCGTTCCCAGGAAATCTTTCAAGCCGAAAATGGCGTAAAGCGAAGGTACATGATTTATGTGGAAAAAAGTATCGTTTTTCATAAAAGCGAAAATCCTCTTCAGATTCGCGAAAACAGATAGTGATGTAGCTCTTTTGTAAAAGCAAAATTGCACAAAGTAAACATTTGGAAAGTGGGGATTACCAGTAACAAGATGTTCCACCTGCTTATTGTCTGCAGCTTTATCTAAAAATGTCTTCCCTTTGTTTTGTTCTAAATTTGAACTTTGATTATTTTTTTGAGGATGCCCATTGAGGGAGACAGCAGAGAGCGGGCTGAGGGCTCAAGGTGAGAATGTAAAGCCATTTCTATAAAGCTTGTGCCTCTATCGCCTCCACACTTTCTAATTTCAGCCCAAGGTGAATGTGTCAATCGAGCTCAAACCAGATCCCTAAAACACTTCAAAACTGTCAACATTCCAAAAGAAATTTCCTGCATTAGTTGTCCCTTGCTCTTCAACGCATGAAAGACCAGCATCCACAACTACCTGTGGCCCACAGGGAAAGCTGTGTGTGTGTGTCTGTGTGTCTGTGTGTGTGTGTGGGTATGTGTGTGTGTGTCGCACCCAGAACAGTGAGCTCTGTGCGTGTGTCACTTAAAACACAGACCAGTGAGCTCTGTGCGTGTTTGCCAGTCGCACCCTGAGCAGTGAGCTCTGTGTCAGTCGCGCCCAGAGCAGTGAGCTCTGTGACAGTCGCAGTGAGCTCTCTGTCAGCCGCACCCTGTGTCGGTCGCATCCAGAGCAGTGAGCTCTGTGTCAGTCGCACCCAGAGCAGTGAGCTCTGTATGTGTGTCGGTCGAGTGGTGGGCTGTGCGCGCCTGTGTCAGCTGCAACCTGAGCAGTGAGCTCTGTGTCAGTCGCACCCAGAGCAGTGAGCTCTGTGTGTCGGTTGAGCGGTGGGCTGTGCGCGCCTGTGTCAGCTGCAACCTGAGCAGTGAGCTCTGTGCGTGTGTCATTCGCAGACTGAGCAGTGAGCCTTGTGTGTGCCAGTTGCGCGGTGAGCTCTGTGTGCGCGTGTGTCAATTGCATGGTTAGCTGTGTGCGCGCGCGTGTGTGTGTCAATTGCATGGTTAGCTGTGTGCGCGCGCGTGTGTCAATTGCATGGTTAGCTGTGTGCGCGTGCGTGTCAATTGCATGGTTAGCTGTGTGCGCGCGTGTCGGTCGCACCCTGAACAGTGAACGTTGTGCGCGCGTGTCAGTCGCACAGTGAGCTCTGTGCGCGCGTCGGTTGTGCAGTGAGCTCTGTGCATGTTTGTCAGTCGCGCAGTGAGCCTTTGTGCGCGCGTCGGTTGCGCAGTGAGCCCTGTGCGCGCGTTGGTTGCGCAGTGAGCCCTGTGCGCGCGTCGGTTGCGCAGTGAGCCCTGTGCGCGCGTCGGTCGAGCAGTGAGCCCTGTGCGCGCGTCGGTCGAGCAGTGAGCCCTGTGCGCGCGTCGGTCGCGCAGTGAGCCCTGTGCTCCTGTCGGTCGCGCAGTGAGCTCTGTGCGCCTGTCGGCCCGCAGTGAGCTCTGTGCTCCTGTCGGCCGCGGTCTGTGCATGGGTCAGTCGCGCACTGAGCCGTGAGCTCTGCGCGTCTCAGTCGCGCAGTGAGCTCAGTGTGTGTCAGTCGCGCAATGAGCTCTGTGCGTGTGTGTTAGTCACACAGTGAGTTCCGTGCGTGTCAGTCGCGCAGTGAGTTCCATGCGTGTCAGTTGCGCAGTGAGTTCCATGCATGTGTGTCAGTCGCGCAGAATGCTCTGTATGTGTGTCAATCGCACAGTGAACTTTGCAAGTGTGTTAATCGCGCCTTGAGCTCTGCACGTGCGTGTCAGTAGGTCAATGAGCTCTGTGCGCATGTATCAGTCACTCAGTAAGCTCTGTGCGCATTAGTCGCGCAGTGAGCTTATGCACGTGTCAGTCACGCTGTGTACTCTGCGCGTGTATCAGTCATCTGCGGAGCCGTGAGCTGTGCGTGTGTGTCAGTCATGTGCGGAGCCATGTACTCTGCACGTGTGTGTCAGTCATGTGCGGAGTGGTGAGCTCTGCGCCTGTGATTGTTGCCTTCTGACCAGTGAGCTCTGCATTTGTGTCAGTCACGGAGTGAGCTCTCTGCGTGTTTGCCAGTCGCGCCCAGAGCAGTGAGCTCTGTGTCAGTCACGCCCAGAGCAGTGAGCTCTGTGTGTCGGTTGAGCGGTGGGCTGTGCGCGCCTGTGTCAGCTGTAACCTGAGCAGTGAGCTCTGAGCGTGTGTCATTCGCAGATTGAGCAGTGAGCGTTGTGCGTGCCAGTCGCGCGGTGAGCTCTGTGTGCGCGTGTGTCAATTGCATGGTTAGCTGTGTGTGCGTGTGTGTCAATTGTATGGTTAGCTGTGTGCGTGCATGTCGGTTGCACCCTGAACAGTGAGCGTTGTGCGCGCATGTCAGTCGCAGTGAGCTCTGTGCGCGCATTGGTCACGCAGTGAACTCTGTGCATGTTTGTCAGTCGCGCAGTGTGCTCTGTGCGTTTGTCAGTTGCATAGTGAGCTCTGTGCGTGTTTCAGTCGCGCAGTGTGCTCTGTGCGTTTGTCAGTTGCACAGTGAGCCCTGTGCGTGTTTCAGTCGCACAGCGAGCGCTGGACGCCTGTCGGTCGCTCAGTGAGCTCTGTGCGTATTTGTCAGTCGCGCGGTGAGCCCTGTGCGCGCGTCGGTCGCGCAGTGAGCCCTGTGCGCGCGTCGGTCGCGCAGTGAGCCCTGTGCGCGCGTCGCGTCGGTCGCGCAGCGAGCCCTGCGCGCGCGTCGGTCGCGCAGCGAGCCCTGCGCGCGCGTCGGTCGCGCAGCGAGCCCTGCGCGCGCGTCGGTCGCGCAGCGAGCCCTGCGCGCGCGTCGGTCGCGCAGCGAGCCCTGCGCGCGCGTCGGTCGCGCAGCGAGCCCTGCGCGCGCGTCGGTCGCGCAGCGAGCCCTGCGCGCGCGTCGGTCGCGCAGCGAGCCCTGCGCGCGCGTCGGTCGCGCAGCGAGCCCTGCGCGCGCGTCGGTCGCGCAGCGAGCCCTGCGCGCGCGTCGGTCGCGCAGCGAGCCCTGCGCGCGCGTCGGTCGCGCAGCGAGCCCTGCGCGCGCGTCGGTCGCGCAGCGAGCCCTGCGCGCGCGTCGGTCGCGCAGCGAGCCCTGCGCGCGCGTCGGTCGCGCAGCGAGCCCTGCGCGCGCGTCGGTCGCGCAGCGAGCCCTGCGCGCGCGTCGGTCGCGCAGCGAGCCCTGCGCGCGCGTCGGTCGCGCAGCGAGCCCTGCGCGCGCGTCGGTCGCGCAGCGAGCCCTGCGCGCGCGTCGGTCGCGCAGCGAGCCCTGCGCGCGCGTCGGTCGCGCAGCGAGCCCTGCGCGCGCGTCGGTCGCGCAGCGAGCCCTGCGCGCGCGTCGGTCGCGCAGCGAGCCCTGCGCGCGCGTCGGTCGCGCAGCGAGCCCTGCGCGCGCGTCGGTCGCGCAGCGAGCCCTGCGCGCGCGTCGGTCGCGCAGCGAGCCCTGCGCGCGCGTCGGTCGCGCAGCGAGCCCTGCGCGCGCGTCGGTCGCGCAGCGAGCCCTGCGCGCGCGTCGGTCGCGCAGCGAGCCCTGCGCGCGCGTCGGTCGCGCAGCGAGCCCTGCGCGCGCGTCGGTCGCGCAGCGAGCCCTGCGCGCGCGTCGGTCGCGCAGCGAGCCCTGCGCGCGCGTCGGTCGCGCAGCGAGCCCTGCGCGCGCGTCGGTCGCGCAGCGAGCCCTGCGCGCGCGTCGGTCGCGCAGCGAGCCCTGCGCGCGCGTCGGTCGCGCAGCGAGCCCTGCGCGCGCGTCGGTCGCGCAGCGAGCCCTGCGCGCGCGTCGGTCGCGCAGCGAGCCCTGCGCGCGCGTCGGTCGCGCAGCGAGCCCTGCGCGGGCGTCGGTCGCGCAGCGAGCCCTGCGCGGGCGTCGGTCGCGCAGCGAGCCCTGCGCGGGCGTCGGTCGCGCAGCGAGCCCTGCGCGCCCGTCGGTCGCGCAGCGAGCCCTGCGCTCCCGTCGGTCGCGCCGAGCCCTGTGCTCCCGTCGGTCGCGCAGCGAGCCCTGTGCTCCCGTCGGTCGCGCAGCGAGCCCTGTGCATCCGTCAGCGGTGGTCTGTGCATGTATCAGTCGCACTCTGATCAGTGAGCTCTCTGCCTGTTTGTCGGTCGCGCAATGAGCTTTGCGCACGGCGGTTACACGCTGAGCAGTGAGCTCTGCGCACGTGTCAGTCGCACACTGAGCAGTGAGCTCTGCGCACGTGTCAGTCGCCAACTGAACACTGAGATCTGCGCACGCGTCGGCCACACACTGAGCAGTGAGATCTGCACGTGTCGGTCGCACAGTGAGCTCTGCGCGCGTTAGTTACAACTTGAGCAGTGAGCTCTGTGCATGTGTCAGTCGTGCAGTGAGCTCTGTGTGTGTGTCAGTTGGGCAGTGAGGTGTGTGTGTCAGTCGCGCAGTGTGTTCCGTGCGTGTCAATCGCGCAGAATGTTCTGTATGTGTGTCAGTCACACAGTGAACTTTGCAAGTGTGTCAATCTCGCCTTGCGCTCTGCACATGCGTGTCAGTCACTCAGTAAGCTCTGTGCGCGTTAGTCACGCAGTGAACTTACGTGCATGTGTCAGTCGCGCCATGAGCTCTGCGCGTATCAGTCACTTGCAGAGTCGTGAGCTCTGCGCGTGTGTCAGTCGCACTGGTGAGCTCTGTGCCTGTGATTGTTTCCCCGACCAGTGAGCTCTGCATTTATGTCAGTCACGCAGTAAGCGCTGTGTGTGTGTTTGTGTGTGTCAGTCGCACCCTGAGCAGTGGTTCAGATTCTGATCAATCCTTTGTCTGCACTTTATTCCAACACCCCATTATCTCCTATCCTTTGGGATCTGGTTTTTTGAGACACGGCTAAAACACAACACCAACAATATTTCCCAAATTCCCGATTGGTACCTAATCAGGAATGAATTTGGTTTGATTTTACTGGGCGCTCTTTCTCTCTCTGTCGCCTCTAGCAGTATAGAAAATACAAATCAATTCTGGAGCCAGTCTTTGATTTTCCTGATAAATTGTAGATTGTTGCAATGGCATTGATTCTAGCTGTGGGTGATCTGTTGTGGGCAATCTTCAGGTTTCCGGATTGGTATCAGTAGCATCACTGGAAGATTCAGCATTTTCACCTCCTCATCAGACTGAAGTCAACACAAACTGCAAACCCCAGGCATACATCCACACCCACTCCTCTGCCCTCTCCTCACGCTCCTACCCGGCCCCTCTCCCCGTGCTCCTCCCCTACCCACTTCCCGCGCTCCTCCCCCGACCCACTCCCCTGCCCTCTCCCTGCACTCCTCCCTAACGCCCTGTACTCTCATTCCTCCCTTGCTGAATCCTCGAGCTCCCGCCTGCCTTCTCCCTGCGCCCTCCCCCTCGATCCCTTCCCTCTCTGCTATTTCCCCCGCCTATCCCTCGTCCTTCCTCAATTGTGCTGCGTACTGGGATCTCACTCTCGGCTTATCCGTTTGAAATCTGCCTCACGCTCTTATTACACCTTAGCCTGTGAACTGTAGCTTCTGTCAAATGCATCAGTCTGGTTCCTATGAATCAAGGACAGTTTAAGTTGCTTGTCCTGCAACTGCCCAGTGCAAACTGTGCCTCGGCCTTGTCCCTGGGCTGATGACTCTTGCTGGCTGGAACAAGAGATTACAGGAGTGGGACAGTTTTTTTTCACACAGTCTCTGTGATGTTCCTAACAGCTGAGGACTGCAGTGGTTTACCACCTCCTTCAGGGCATTTAGGGATGGGTCCACCCTTGGAGCAATTTTTTAAAAATAGGTCATGCTGACCACCTTTTATTTTTCAATACTGAGGTAGAGATTTCCAATCAAATAAATTTGATTGAATAAAGTGAGCAATCAGAGGTTATGGGGGAAAAGGCAGGAAAGTGGAGTTGATGGTCAGATCAGCCATGATCTCATTGAATGGCAGAACAGACTTGATGGGCTGAATAGCCTACTCCTATTCCTCTATCTTATGGTATTTGCAGAAGCTTAAGGTGGCTCAATGGTTAGCACTGCTGCCTCACAATGCCAGGGACCCGGGTTCGATTCCAGCCTTGGGTGACTGTGTGGAGTTTGCACATTCTCTCCATATCTGCATGGGGTTTCCTCCCACAATCCAAAGATGTGCTGGTTAGGGTGAATTGACCATGGGAACTGTAGGGTTACAGGGATAGGGTGGGGCTCTGAGTGGGAAGCTGTTTGGAAGTTCGGTATGCACTTGATAGACTGAATGGCCTGGACTTCTAAAAATTACAATCCTGGCTGTGATTCAAATTAAAAAGGAGGTAGATCTTATGTGCAGTGTGTGTCGTGGGGAGTGATAGGAAAGACTCAGGATGATCTGATGGATTGCTGAAGGTTATGAAAGGTTTTGATAATATAGACATTAAGCTCAATGTGCTCCATCAATATGAAACGTCCCTTGCCTAGAGGGTGGGAAGAATGTGGGACTTGTTCCCATAAGGAAGGGTCAAGGAGAATCCTGTTGATACATTTAAGGGAGGGAAGCTGGATAAACACATGAGAGAAAGGGATAGGGTGGTGGTGAGGCTCATATGGAGCTGAAACATCAGCTGATGGGCTGAATGGCCTGTTTCTGTTTTGTCAACTGGGTTTAATTTGAATTGTAATCTGTCTCGCCTCTTCCTCCAGATCCAATCTCAGTGCGGAGAAAGACGAGAACAAAGATGCCAAACCTAGGTCACTACGTTTCACGTGGAGTATGAAGACAACAAGTTCAATGGAGCCCAATGAAATGATGAAAGAGATCGGCAAGGTTCTGGATGCCAATAACTGTGAGCATGAGGGACGGGAACGGTACATGCTGTTCTGTATGCATGGGGACCCCACCAAGGACAACCTGGTGCAATGGGAGATGGAAGTGTGCAAACTGCCCCGACTCTCCCTCAACGGAGTCCGTTTCAAACGCATATCTGGCACCTCCATAGCATTTAAGAATATAGCGTCCAAAATTGCCAATGAACTCAAGCTGTAAGGAAAGCCATGCGAACTTGTCCAAGATTGTTGGAGGCACCAGGTTTAATCGGGACAGTTGAGCAAGAACTCAAGCTGACACTTTCTGGGCTGGATTCTTTCAGTTTTGAGATTTATTTTTTGCATTAGTGTTTTAAGTTTATTTTTTAGTTTTTTTTATCTGACTGATCATGTATTGCACACATTCTTGACATGTCACTGTGGGATGGCAGATTTGTTGAACTCCACACCCTGCCTCTTTCCTTTTCCCCATATCCCTCCTCCTGCATATATGGTGACTTGAAGCAGAGGCCATTAACTTTGGATCTCACATTGTGCACTACACTAACACTGTAGTGAGTGGATTTCTCCAGGTAGTTGAGATGAAGAAGAGCAGGTTTATTACTTGTGGCCTGAAAAGAGTATGTAATTGTGAGGAACTTCTAAACTCAGCAGTTGCCTAATTATAGACTCAATTGTAGCATTTATTGGATTAAAAGTAATATCCCTCTTCCTCCTCCTGTTTTCCCTTTCCACTCTCCACCTTTTGCTTCCCATACTCTCTCCTTCATTTTTCTCCCACTCTGTACATCATCACTCTTTGGAGAACTGGGCCTGAATAAGGTTTAATTCTCAGAATTCCTGCTTTGTTAACTTGTTCCCAGGGAGAATGAGCCAAGGCCCTTTTCCAAGATTTGTGCCTTCAGTTAGCAACTGGTTCTGATTGTAAACCTTGTGCCAATGGGCTCTCTGCCCAGCTTCTTGATGTTGATTGAAGGATGATTGGTTTGGGATGATGGGGGGCTCACTTTCCAGAATCCCTACGTTCTTAATGTCCCTCTTCCATCTTCTTCCTCCTTATACCACCACCATCATTCACTCACTCACTCTTCCTCCCCCACTCCACAACCCCCCCACCCCCTTCAAGCCTTCACTTTTTTTTCTCCACCCCAACTTATGTCCTGTTACACTACAAAACCAACACTATCTGCTTATGTGCCCAGGAGCTGTTTAAAATCAGGCTCCTCCTTGTGAAATCAGGAGATTGGAACACCATTTCTGTACAAGACAAAATAATCATGGCTGTTTCTGAGTTGTTTCCATTTCATTCTGGAATTCCTGTTTAGATTTATTTACTGAATAGTCCCTTTTAATAGTTTATGCATCCCAGTCAAAGCTTCTTCCCTAACCCAAAGCAACTTAAGTAAAGATTGGAAAAGGGAAGAATTTTTGGAAGGTCTTCGCTGTTGAAGTTTCTGAGAATTTGTAAATTAATTAATGCAATCTTCCTGTCTTCTGTCTTTTTAAAAATTAATTAAGCAGTAGATTAATCTCAAATTATTGACAAACATTCTTTATTCAGCTGAATGTTGAGCTCCCAAACCATTCCTTTATTCCTTCGTCTTCCCCAACAGAATAATTTAAATTGGGTTAAACTTCCAAGGCAGAAATTTCTTCCAGGGTCCCCAACCCCATTTGTTTTTCAACCAGTGACTGTTAAGTAGCCTCTGGTCTGTTAGATGCAGTGTTGGTCCACATTAACTGTGATTATTTCATTTTGCATGACTATTTCCAGGGTATTACAGAGAGATGCGACACAGCAATGTATTTATAAACTTTACCTGTAATCTCCTTCTCACATTGCATGTCTTCATCCACCCAGAGTGAAAATATTATATTCCTCCCTGGTTTCTTTGGTCCTCCTGCCCAGTCGTTCCTGATCTCCCTGAGGCCTGGATGGTGTCACTGGCGAGTTGGACAAGTTCAGTAGGTGTACTGTTTGTTGCTCACCACCAAAGATGCCCCTTCACCGTAGGAACCACGAGTCCCAAGTACCACCAGGGGCTGCCATCCTGTTTCTAGATTAGAAATGCCCCCCTGAAAACGGGGATTGGAGAATAGATGTCCAAAGTACAATGGGCATTAGCCCACTTGGACCTGCTGCTGTCTGAGAGTTTGGTTCTGGCCCCAGTTTGTGAGCTAAGATCAGTAATCAGTGTCTGTGTCCAAGAAGGAAACAGTGACAGGAGAGGTAAGGGAATTGGCATATTCATTGGTTGGGGGAGGAATAGAGAAGCAATTATCAACCTAAAGAAATTATACCTCCCCCCCTACACCCACAAGGATTGGGGATGAAGCAGAGGCATTGTTGTATGTGAAATGTACTTTAAGGACAGCTATGTTTGGGTAGGAGTGAAGGTGGGTCTCTCCTCCAGTTGTGTCCACCCTTTATTTTGTCAGTGTGTGTACTGCTGGCCAGAGTTGTGAAAAGATGAGAGTTGATTGAAAGGGCCAGGGTGAGACTGAACAGGTGAACAAGTTAGGTAAGAAGAGGCAGTGGCAGATGGACTCAGTATTTGGTTTAGTCTCCCACAATCTTTGGCCCCATCTCCAGTCCCTGTCTAAATGAATGCTGGTGATAGAAACTAACTACTGCAAATACAAAGGGTCAGTCATCATGTTACAGCAGTGACCGGGTCTGACACTAAACTCCAGGGTTTCTGAGGTTCCAAGGCAGGTGTTTTTCCCATCTTCAATACTTAAACTGAGGACACAGATATCTGAGCAATCACTCTGCTATTCCAACTGATGCAAACATCTTAACAAAGGCTTGAACCACCATTTTGATTTTCAGTTCAATCTTTATTTAGGTGTTTTCAATTTTAGGAAGTGTGTGTATTATACCTCAACAAGCAGATTTCTCGTTTGATACTGGACTCTCTTGAATGTCAGTGGGCATAGAGAAACTTGCTGTGTCTGACTAGTCCTGGCTTGGATTCCAGCTGAGTTAGGACTCTAGGTCTGGCTCTGCACAGTATGTGCATTGATTAGGCATATTCATAGCCCAAATCTGTATCGACTTCAAACACATAGTTGTCAGGGATTGGGTGATTCAGTTGGTCTGTTCATCGCCAGGATTTTGTTCCTAAGTCAAGTACAGAGGGGATGAAAGCCTTAAGACATGAGCCCCATTCAGTAATCATTTGGTTCTCAGCTGCTGGCAACACACTTGATTGCCATGTGGTATTTGGTTAAGTAGTGATAAGATGTGGTTAATATATCTGCAAAGCTACCTACTTTTTAAACACACTTCCTCCTGGACTGACGCTTTCATCCAGCTGGGAACCAGCAGAACAAGGTGGGATTCCTTCAGTTCATCTCTCTTCACAAGCTCAGACATCTTCTCCCAATTTGTGCAACACTTCTTCATTCAGAGAAATTGATTTCTTGTTCTAATTCAACTCGGATCTTGACAAACACTGTAACATAGAGAAAGCTAATCTTTTAGATTTTCAGTTGTTGCATTGTATTTGCTGATGTAAAAAAGGCCATGCTTTTCTTGTACTGTCAGTTAAATGAGGCTCCTGCTCTCTGTTCAGATCTCCGTTGTCTTGCCTCAAATGACTATTTTATAAAGTTCTTTGAGACAGAAGTTGGTAACTTGACTGATCTGAGACTGCAGTGGGATAATTTCCTAATGAGCAGGTAGAGTACCTGCTTAGTTAAAGGACATATATATAATAGATCACCTGTACATGTAGAGATGACATGCCATTTTCCCATTGCTGTAAATTACCCAAAACAATCTAATCCTTTTTTTCTAATTTGTCTCCTATAGAAAGATGTCTGGCTCTGTGTATCAGAATTATATTATTAACCTGCAGCAATTTCTCGCCTGAAAATTAATTTGCTTTCATGCCCTCTGCCCAGTCCAACCCTATTTTCTTAAGTAATTCTTAATCACATTTTACGTTTAAATATAAATTTGGCTGCAGGGATTTGTTTTTAAAACCCTGGTTTTGCCTGAGGTGCCCCAACATCTCTGTTGACTCTGTTCCTAGGACCAGAGTTCTAGCTCTGCAATCAGTCCCTTTGATGCGAGCCACTCTGTAACATACACATCTCTTTTTTTATTGCTGCATTGCTAATTATGGAGATCAAAACCTGTGGTCCATTCAGATTTGATGTTTGTACAAAATAATTTAAGTAAAAATGGGGTAGTACCCCAATTTCCTACTTCACTTTCCTGCATTTCAGTGTATACTTTGCTGCTGCTGTTATTAAACAGATTCCTTCTTTAGAATGATATCACTCTACCTTGGCTCTTCTGTTATAAAGGCACTGACTTTTGTGGAAAGCCTTGTGGCTTCCATGTAGGGACAACTGCAACTTGCCACTAGTCAGGGACTGGAGTAAGGAACGTGAGGCAGTATCAGTCAAATCACTACCCAACATTCTCACACTCTCTCCGCCCCCTCCCCCCTCCCAACCCCAACATACACACCCACCTCAGTTGTTCCTTTCCCCAAATAGTCAGTCCTGGCTCTTAAAAGCAGTCATTAAAACCATTTGCCAATATTAGTAACATTAATTTTCACCCTAAACAAGCTCTACAGTTTCCACTTGAAACTTGATTTATGACTTTTTAAAATAAAAGATTCAGGGTGCTGTATGCCCTGGCCAAGCAATGGAGAATCCTATTTACACTCCAGTTTATTTGAAGAAGGCTCTGCTGGATTAAATCTGTCTTTGAATTTCAACATCTGTGATGCTAGGGCACTTAGGAACTGCTATGAAATTGAATTCTCAAGGGTTTAAGAACCACTTCCAACCTAATAGATCTGATGTGTGTATGGAGGGGAGGGGTGGGTGTTGTGGAACAAAGAATTTATTTAATTTTTTTAAATCATGAGTTTTGGGGCATATTTTCTGCATGACCCAAACTGGGAAATTGGTTTGTGTAGCTGTTTTTGTGTTAATTTCTTTGAATGATTGATGCCCTTTCATTTGAGAATTGTTTAATTGGAACCTGGCACCAGAGGGAGGAAAATAATGTATTAAATTTGGACTGGGAAAAGTTCACCTTTATGATTATAATAAAGATTCTCCTTCTATAGTTTAACATAACATTGGTCTGCCTGTTGTTATTACAGGTTAAGAGGAATCAGTTCATAAGAGGGTCAATGAGACAAATTGTTCAAATGTTAGCAATGCAAAGGTGGATAAAGCTGCCTCAACAAGTGATATTTCTAATTTTAATAATAGTTATTTCAAATCCACACTCTATTTGTAAGTGAATGGAGAAATAACTTGGAGGACAGAATGGCTTCTTGCTTCTGTGTTATCAACCAAGTCTGCTGATGTTTGTGGTAATTACCCAATGCCAGCTGAGCAGGGGTTGTCCATGTCTTACCTGCTAGGACGTTAGTGGCTGCCTTGGGACTCTTAGTTTTACGGCTGCCCAACTGGGAATAGGTCAACTTCTGCAGCTGGCATCTAAAAACAGTTGAGTTAGGAAAGCTTTTTCCTGCTTTTTTTCACTCTGCTAATTCAATCCAGTTCAGGTCACGCATTGCCATTTCCACATATGGGACAATGGAATCTGGGGTCATGGCCTTTTGAGAACAGTTGAGATCAGCCTTGGCATCATTCCCAGAACCAAAGGCTAGTGACAGGCTCTCCACAGCAGCAAAATCCTTGTGCTCAGTGTTCTGACCATAGGATTCTCTGCATCATGAAAGGCACTGTTCAGTAGTGCATAAAATCACAAAAACATAAATACACATTAACATTTACCATTGGAACGGTTTGAAAAATACACTGAGTCCATGTTTGAGAGAGAAGAATGTACATGGGGCTGTGGGAGAAGATTAAAAGATTGGGTTGAACCCATAATTGATAGCTGAATACTTGTACATTATCTGGAAATCTTGGTCCTTCACTTGGCTGGATCCCAAAGTATTTAAAAAAAAACCAGGAGAATTCCAATATCTGTTCCTCAAATACATTATGATCTTGCTCTGTGCAAACCAGCTGCTGTGTTTCAAACACTACGACAGTGACTACAGTTCCAAAAGTACTTCATTAGATGTCATGAGGTATCAGCACGTAGGGTCAATCATGATGGCTGGGTCGAGTTAACCACAAACCAAAAAACAACACAAGTCTAAGTCAGCAACTAGTAAAATATTTTATTGAAATCCCATCATTCACAATTTCCATTGCTGAACACCTGGAAATTCTGAACTGACTAAGCAGGGAAGAAGTATACCAAACTCACTAAAAAAAAGTTTGTAAAACACCAAAAATAAGTTAAGGAATCGTCAAATGACATTTAAAAAAAACACACGTGAGCACGCACACGCGCGCACACACACACACACTCTTAATAAAAACACAACAGAACATACAGGTAGCTAATACTGAAACAGTTATCCACAGCAGACATGAGCACTGACTGAAGTCTGAGAGGGGCCATACCGGAAAAAATATACTTTTAAAAAAAAAGAGTTCTAGCAGGTATTTAATTGACCTGGAGTCCTGCTAGTCTAGGATACAGAGTGTGAGCGCTGTCCTTTAATAGTGTTGCAGTTCAGCTATTTCACACTCATTCAATTTTGAAATCTATATGAATGCAACATTAAAATGTTGATTTCCCTCACTGGTTCCCTGGAGTAGGGGCCATGGAGGTATTTGTATTAGGGACAGAATGAATATTGCTATACTGCTAAATTGTGCAAGGGTCAAACAGGGCTGAGGAAAAAGGTAACAGCAAATGTTTTAATCCAAGTCTATCTCTCATTCACACAGTATACTTATCACAATCTTTTGACCATTTTCCCCAGAAAGAAAGAATCCAGTTAAAAGCTAAACATTAATCTAACTCAGCAGGTAGTTCATTAGCTTATTCAAGAAATCAGAGAACATCTTTCAGCAAGTGCACTGGAAAACCCAAATTGCTGCTCTTTACCATCTACAGGGTGGCAGAAGGGTTGGAAACAAACTGGCTTTCGAGACAAGAGAATCAAAGTGGGGGGGAAATAGGGAGTCAGGCAGATAACTGACAGAGTCAGGAGCCCACAAAGGAGGATCCTACCTTGGACTGTGGAATGAACTGTAGTTGCTCTTTTCTCACTAAGGCATCAAAGTGGGGCAGCATGCTTTCTTTATAATCATACACAGACAAGTTGAATTGACTGAACAAAGCAAATCTGATATTCAGGATTACTTTCTACAGTCACCTATGAAATAAAGAAGATTGATGACTTCAAGAAGTCTCATTAATTCTGTGTGAACTTATTATTTTATGGCAAAATACAAAATGATACGTGTAAAAGACAGACACCAGTCTGGATAAAGGTAAGGTCATTATTATACATCCCAATCTGATAATAGAGATGGCATTAAAAAAAGGCAATCTGACTGCTTACAGAATTGACTAACACAGGAACACCTTACATCAGGACTAAGTCTGTAAACCTGTGAATCCAATAAAGATTTATGGCTGTAATGGGAAAGGATGCTCCAATTTCAAAACTCTGGATGAAAAATAGTAAGAGAATGTGTCTATCTACAACCTTGCTAAATTTCCAAAAGCACTCTTAAAAGCTCCAGAACCAACTCATAATATATTTAATCATCACACGAGATTCCTTCAAGGAACTCAATGGTTTCCATTCAATCTTGGTGCATCCTGGACACCTTGTCACAGATATGACATGGTTTTGCAGGAAGTAATGTACAGTGCTTGTCCCTGCTCCCTTTCCTACAAACCAGATCATTAAGAGCAGACATGAAATAAGTGCTCATACACATCAGTACTCTGGAGCTAGCAAGTCCAAAGTGAGCTGACACAACCGAGTGATACTTCTGCTGTCATAGGGATTTGCGAAAACCATTCACCAGATCTTAAAACCTGCAAATCAGTTCGAAGTTAAAGTCGATATTAAACAGAGGCAGAAAGGACGTACAACCCTACATTCATTCATTATCCCAAAATTTTAGTTGGCTTTTAGTTTTGGACTGGTGGTGGTGGGAGGGGCAAGTCTTTGGGTGGGGGTCAGGTTAACATCCCACACACAGCACTGAGGCAAGGTCAGGGCAGCTTTGAATGTAAACCCTTCCTGAGATCAGTCAACATTGATCCTCACTTCATTGAAAAACCATATCTGGTCATTTATCTTACCATCATGTGTAAAACTCCCCCTGCTTACATCACTACAGTAACTACACTTCATTGGCTGTAAAGCACTTTCAATGGGGCATCCAGAGATGATGACAGTTACTATAGCAATCAAAGCTCCTTCTGTTTTAGATAATGGGAGATGGTCACCCTGAGTTGTAGTTGGGTGCTAAAGCTTTGGAGTGGCTGGATGGGGTGGGGATGCAGGAGCAAATAGAAGGTGATTAATGGCTGTCAGAAAGGAAGACAGAAATGTGACCATTATGCCCTCTCCCTGAGGGAGCAGTCACCACTCCTAACTCAAGCAGCAAGGTGGTAGCAGGCTAGGTAATACTTCTAGAGAATAGCTTTCTCATCTCAAGTTATTCAGAGTGGCTGGGATCAGTACCCTTCTTCAGAAAGGAAAATAAAACAATTGCTGCAATGAAATTAGACAAAGAGATGAAGGAGGAGAGAATCTCTCAGCCTTCACTTCATTTGGCACAATATGACATTAAAAAACTTCAACAAGAATAAAAAATGATTCCCAGTTACAGGACGAGTCAGAAGCCAGAGGTACACAGATTTAAGAAGATTAGCAAAAGAGAAAGGCAATGAGGAATATTATAACACAGCAAGTTGTTGTGATCTAGAATGCGCTGCCTACTGGGGGAGTAGAAACAGACTCAACAGGAAATATCAAAATGAATTCATAGATTTCATGGAATCCCTACAGCGTGGAAGCAGGCCATTCAGCTCATTGAGTCAACAACAACCCTCTGAAGAGCATTCCACCCAGATCCCCGACACCCTATTCCCATATCCCTTCATTTCCCACAGCTAATCCACCTAACCTGCACATCCGTGGACACAATGAACAATTTAGCATGGTCAATCCACTTAACCTAAACATCTCTGGACTGTGAGAGGAAATCGGAGCACCTGGAGGTAACCCATGCAGACACAGCAAAAATGTGCAAATTCCACCAAACAGTCATCCAAGGGTGGAATCAACCCGGGTTCCTGGCCCTGAGGCAGCAATGCTAACCAACTGTGCCACCCAATTCCAAAAAAAGGTAGAAGGGAAATGTTGCATGGCTGTGGGGCAAGTGAAAAAATTTAGATCAGGTTTTAAAACAGCTTTTGATATGATGGACTGGAATGGATTGTTCCAGGAGTCAAAATTGTAGGAAAACTCAACATTGCTCAAGTAAGCCTTCATCTCATAGACTCTTTTGAGATCTCTGTGATCTCATCACACTTCTCCAATCAAAATCTCTCAGGATCACTGGGTCACTAACTATCCTCCCCAATGACTAATGTTCTGACATTGAGATTCTGTCCATATTTCCAAGAGAAAATCCCAGTTTATGTTTTTAAAACCATAATTCAGACTTTAAAATGGGAGTGCCAGTTAAGGAGAGCAACACACTTTTACACATTGCTCTAGGCCACCATGCGTACTACTAAAGAATACCCCAACACTGTTCAAGTGTACTGCAGTCATATGGAATACAGACTGTGTCTCTCCCTACCCACCCCTGCTTCAGCTATCTGCTTCTTAACGTACCAACACTTTTCCCTACCACCCAAAGGCCTATGGTGAAGCAGTCAGTATCTACAAACAATCTCAGACACTCAAACTACATATGGTCCCTTTTCACGTTTCACAAAGGAAATATTAATTCTTCACTTTTAGTTATTTCATCACCTTCAGCCACCTGATCCTACAGGGTGGACAGATAGCTTCTCCCTCAAGCAGAGAGAAATAGCACTCTAGAAACCTTCTAGCTATCTAGGAACCATGAGGATACAGAAGATTCAAAACAGCAAGTGAACAGGGTAGGAAAAGGAGAGAGGGGACTGGAGGGAAGAGAATAATGCCCCCTTGGGAGATTTTCAATAGACTGGGAGTCTCAGAGACAATCCTGCTACTTAATGTGGACAATTAACACTTCTGGGTGGGCTCCAGGTAAAATAGAACTGAAAATGGCCAATGGGACTAACCCCCTTACCCTGAAACCAACCCAAGATCCAGAACTAACCTACTTCTCCCATCCCCAGGATCTAGTCCAGCACGGACATCCTTCTCACCTGGACTGACTACCCCATATATTCCAGTATCCTGAACTAACCTTCCTCTCCTTGATCAGGGTGAGGTCAGAATCCGTCTGTCTCTCATTCTGGCTCCAGGACTGACCTCCCTCTCCAATCCTGGGGTCCAGGATCCACTCTGTTCTCCCATCCTCGGGTTCAGAACTGATCCTCTCCTCACCTCTTGGGATCCAGGACTGATCCCTACATGCCCATTCCCAAAATTCAAGGTGATCTTGGTTAATCCTCTCAGGGTGAATAGAAGTAAGCAGACCACTGCTTTGTAGTGTTACAGATTCGGGAGGTTGGATCTCCCATATGTTAACAAAGCATCAAAAAGTTAAAACCTTATTTTTCCTTTTAAAAACTAAAGCTTTGAAATTAGTGAACAAAAAAAGCCTTAAAACGCCATTCTGTTGTTGGTGATTGTAGCTACGATGCTTGCAGTCCTGGTTTTCACTGATTGCAGTTATAATGCTCTTCAAGTTAGTTGATCTCATCTACAATGTTTATGACTTCACTGGTTGTTGGTACGAGGCTTGCAGTCTTTGTTGATTGTAGCTGCGATGCTCAAGGCCATGGTTGATTGCAGCTACGATGTTCGTGATCTTGGGTGGAGCTCAGTGTGCAGAAGATGATGGTGATTCAAGCTGGATACCGATGAGGGAGGGGAGGGGCTGCGAGCTAACCGATGACAGGATGGGCCGTGGGTTCGGTCGAGCTCCTGGAGGCAGTGCAACTGCAGGCCGGATCAGTGGGGGAGGTGGTTGATTGAGTGGAGGCCGGGACAGGAGGAAGCGGCCCTGCTGCAGGGGAGGTGGCTGCCTGTGGAGGGCAGGGGCTGCAGGCAGACTCGGTCTGAGCAGCGGCGGAGGCTGTGAGAGGGTCGTTGGGGTCACCGGGGTGGCAGCAGGGGTCGGAGCGGGCGGAGCTGGGGCAGCAAGTACGGGCGTCACTTGGACCTACGGAAAGAGAAGGAGAAGGGGTGGGGAGAAGCAGGGGTTAAAGATCATTGTGAATGGACACAAAACTTGATCCAAATACACAAACCAACAGAACCTAGCCAGATGATCCCACCCCACACTCCTGCAAACTTAATGCCTCATTTATTCAGAAGAATCCAGTAGCCCAAAGCCCTCTCCACCTCACAGCACAACACCTCCACCCCATCCCCCACAACAAGGCAGCATGTAACTCATGTACCTCGGCCTCCTCTTCTTCCTCCTCTTCGCTGCTAGCTAGTGATGGGTTGCAGGCACCACCATCGTCCAGACCCGACAGACTGCCAGCATTGCCCTGTACCTCCTGCTCTGCCTCCCATTCCTGCAGAATCTCCTCCAGGTTGAAACGGCGGCGGTAACTGATAAAGAACGTCTTCACCTGGGCCAGCGTCTTGTTCCCGATCACTTCTGCGATGGCCTGGAAATTCCGCCCATATTTACGAATGCCTGAACACAGAAACATTTTGGGATTTTTTTTCCTTTGGTGTGGAGTTGGGGAATTTCCATCTTCCAACATGCTATCCGAAACAGAGACACAGCGTTCCTTGTACTCCAAGCCCCCTCCCCATTCTCTGTCACCGAGACAATGAGGTGACTGGTGCCCATGTCCACAGTCGATATAGGGTAACGCATGTTTGAATTTATTCCACCTCCCTTGCTCCCCATAGCATCTCAACATAGCTTCAATCAATAAGACCTGGATCAGGAAATGACTGGAATTAAGGAGGTGAGAGAGAGAGAGAGCGAGAGAGAGAGAGAGACAGAGACAGGGTTTAAAACACCAGCATCTTTCTGATCTGACAGGTCAAAACAAGCAGCATCTAGTGCATGAGTGGACTCTGCCTGGTTGAGGAAAAACTCTACAACCTCAGACTGAATGAGATCACTTTTGCCAAAAAGGAGCTACTCAGGAAATAATATGCTGTCAACCTAATTAAATGAGGGTGGGGAAGCATGGCGGTGGAGCCTGCAGTATTCACAAAGATGTGTGGATACCTTGAACAGCCAGGAGCTGCTCCTCGGTCGTCCAGCGTGAGTTGAGCTTCAGATTGGACTGTGGAGACGGAGAATGAGAGAATTACAACACAAAGTATATTGAAAACAAACTATACCAGTACAAGTCATGACATCAGCTCAAAAAATAACCAAAGTCCCATTTCTCCAGCGGACTGTCAGAAACACGAGAAACCCCAAAACATATTACAATCGATGAAAGACTTTGTGAAATGTAGTCACTGTTGTATTGGAGGAAACCAGTTTTGCACACAGAAAGATCCTACACATAAATAATAAAACTACCGTTTTTTTGTGGTGTTGGTTGAGAGAAAAATTGGTCCCAGGACACTGGGAGAACTCTAAGCTGTTCTTTCAGACAGCAGCCATGGAAAATTTTAAACAAGAACCAGAAAGGGTAGGACAGGTAACAGTGCAGCGTTCCCTCAATACTGACCTTCTGATAATGCAGCACTCCTCACCCCTGACCCTCTGACAGTATAGCACTCCCTCAGCAGTGACCCTCCAACAATGCAGAACTCCCTCATTACTGACTCTCCGACAGTGCAACACTCCCTCAGCGCTGACCCTCTGAAAGAGTGGCATTCCCTCAGCGCTGACTCTCCAACAGTGCAGCACTCTCTCAGCACCGACTCTCCGGTAGGGTGGCATTCCCTCAGCAATGACCATCTGACAGGGAGACGTTCCCTCAGCACTGACCCTCTTCAACTGGGATGTCACCTTGTATTAGAAGGCCACTTGTGGAGATTAGAAATCTAACACAACCAGATGGGCCAAATGGGCTTTTTTCTGCTTCAGCTTTTTTTGATTGTATAAGATTCTGCAAACATTCTTGCTATTCAAGAAGCAGTTGAAATTAGTGTTCCAAGAGCCAATATTCCTTCATCAAACCAATATCACAAAATTTGTGTGACTCAGCTCAGACAGAAACAATCTCCAAAATATCTGAACACCACCAACACATTATCACTGTAATAAGGCAGGCATTGGATGGTAAAGGCAATGCACCAATGAAGAGAGGGTTAGCCATATAACACTCATACCTCTGGTGGTCGCAGTTTGTCGATCCCCCCATCCAGTGTTTGCTTTAATGAGCTGTTTATCTGTTTTATTGTCTGAACCTGTGATATAGGAGGGAGACAAAAACACTTACATCTTCAGCAATAATTCATGAACTGCTTCTTTCCCTAAACCGTCCCAATCATCCAGGTCCTGCCGTATCACCCAATCTCTTCGTCCATTGAAATTCATAAAATTTCATCCTTTACCCATCAAGTACTCCCAGGACAGGCACAGTATAGGGTTGGATACAGAGTAAAGTTCCCTCTACACTGTATCCAACAAACACTCCCAGAACTATGATTCTATGATAGGGACAGCACAGGATGAGATACAAACTAAAGTTCCTTCTATATTTGGCTCAACAAATATGCCCAAGGCAGGTCCAACCAGGCATTTAATAAGGTAATGCTCTCTTGACCATTACCAGCAAGATCTTTTTAATTTTGCCTCTCTGCCATCTTGTAACTGGAATTATTAAATTATGCATCATTCTTGCTTTAGTTTCAAAGGATAGAGTGTTGGCAGCTAGACAGTTCTCAAACTCAATTCAACATTGGATTTTAAAACATCAAATTCTTTCTGTTTTTTGGGTGTATTTGACTTCAGAAGTGGAAGGTCAGGATTTAGATCACCGCTGGCCTAGTTAGCATAATGTGCCATCACTTCATCCCACTCCCTCCCCAAACTGCAGACTTCACACTTCCCCGTATGTCACCTGGCGCTTGATGGAGATGAGCTGTGATTCCAACTGTCGGAGAGAGATGGTGGCAGCATTGGGGTTAGCAGAGACTCCAGCAACTTCATCTTGGCTGAGGTACATGTCCTTAGGTGGCCGTCTCTTTGAGCGTGGTGGATGATGGCGATACTGGATGCTCTGAGACTCTCTCTTCACCGTCACTGATTTGCCACTTGTGGGTTTCTGCTCCCCAGAGCGCTATGGGGACAGGAAGAGGAAGAATCACATGCAATATTTAAAATAAGCTGTGTTCTGCATTGGTCAGTGTTTTACATGTTATTGCAATAACTTTCGCTTTTAATTAACCTATGGTATTACTACCCTGCTTTGCAGGCTGGAAACAGTTGTGAGCATCTTGAACTGTTGCAATCATTATGTTCTTCTTTATAGACATTTCCAAAACCCCTTCACATTGCATTACTCTTGTTTCATATCCCTACCCCCATTCAACAAAATATCTAAATGCTCAGAAACTAGGAACAAAAGAGAAGCAGAAATATGAGAGAGATAGTGGACAGGTACAAGATGAATTGAATCTTTATCTTGAGGTCTTTATCATGAAGACTTGTCAAAGTTGCTTTTAAGTGTTGCTGAAAAACATCAGATGTGATTGCACAATTGGACTGCATTTGCTAAATAAACCAGAGTGTGGTAAGAATTACACTTCTGCATACTATAACCAATAAACATTAACAGAGCCTTTCTTTGCAAACACAAAGAATACATATTGCAACTGTTCAAACTCAACAAACTAGGTGATAGCCACATTCTGGTGCATTTCTCAAGTCAATGTCTTGACTAACCAGAATCAACCTGCTAGTTTAACTTTTAAACAAAACATGGATGTTAACCACCAGTTATCATCTATCTGATGCATGGTCCATGGATACATCTGTTCCAGAGTGCAACCAATCAGCACTCTCCTCTGATACAGTACAAATGTCGATTTACCTTTCGTACTTTTTGTGAATTGTCCAAATGAAAGCGAGAGCTTTGAGAAAATGTATCTTTATCCAGCAACACTCACATTCTGTCCAAGTGACCAGTATATGTTTGTTATTTTTCTTTTCTGGTTTGTTTTTCCTGCCCTCTCTTGTTCACTTTTCAGTTTGTTTTCAGACAGCAGTTATTCAGGGACCTGCATTGACACTTGCTGTAGACATTAAGGGGCGGCATGGTGGCTCAGTGGTTAGCACTGCTGCCTCATAGCACCAGGGTCCCAGGTTCAACCCCACCCTCGGGTGACTGTCTGTGTGGAGTTTGCACATTCTTGCCGTGTCTGCATGGGTTTCCTCCAAGTGCTCCGGTTTCCTCCCAGTGCTCCGGTTTCCTCCCACAGTTCAAAGATGTGTAGGTCAGGTGAATTGGCCATAGTGTTAGGTGCATTAGTTAGAAGGAAACGGGTCTGGGTGGGTTACTCTTCGGAGGGTCGGTGTGGGCTAGTTGGGTTGAAGGGCCTGTTTTCGCACTGTAGGGAATCTAATCTAATCATTAAGTCTGTTATCATACAACATGTAATCTTTTGTCATTTAGTCTCTCCTGCCACCAATACATGCCCACCAAACCGATCACAGAGCTCACCTTACATAGAACATAGAAGAATACAGCGCAGTACAGGCCCTTCGGCTCTCGATGTTGCGCCGATCCAAGCCCACCTAACCTACACTAGCCCACTATCCTCCATATGCCTATCCAATGCCCGCTTAAATGCCCATAATGAGGGAGAGTCCACCACTGTACTGGCAGGGCATTCCATGAACTCACGACTCGCTGAGTAAAGAACCTACCCCTAACATCTGTCCTATACCTACCCCCCCTTAATTTAAAGCTATGCCCCCTTGTAATAGCTGACTCCATACGTGGAAAAATATTCTCACTGTCGACCCTATCTAAACCCCTAATCATCTTGTACACCTCTATCAAGTCACCCCTAAACCTTCTTTTCTCCAATGAAAACAACCCCAAGTGCCTCAGCCTTTCCTCATACGATCTTCCTACCATACCAGGCAACATCCTGGTAAACCTCCTCTGCACCCGTTCCAGTGCCTCCACATCCTTCTGTTTCCCAACTTCAACACCACTTTTCAGTTATTAAATTTCTAACTGATCATGTGTCGGTGCAGAAGTCTTTGTTCTGAGATACTGACTTGAAACATGCTTTTTGACCCGCTAAGTGCTCCCAGCATTTTCTCTTTCTATTTAAGATCTGCAGCATCCTGAGCATTCTGCTTTTGTACTGTTGATAAAAAGCTCTACTTTGACCTCCATCTGCAGTAACAGAGTTCAGATCTGGCCTCTCAGGTAGAAGATATTGGCCCTGGAGGGAGTGCAGCACAGATTCACTAGAAGGTATTAATAGGTAAAATTCTGAGGACACAAACACTGACTCCTGCATTCCCTCAAGTAAAGAAGATTAAGGCATGATCTCAATGAGCTGTTTCTTTCATGGAATGTGGGGGTCGCTGGTAAGGATGCTCATCTCCAATTACCTCTAGAACTCTGTGCTTTGTTGGGACATTTCACACAGTTAAGAGTCAACACTTATGGGTCTGGAGTCACATGTAAGCCAGACTGGATAAGGACAGAATTCCTTCCCTAAGGGACATGAGTGAAGCAGATTTTTATTTGAACAACAATTCAGTATAGTTCCACCAGTACTAGTTTCATGGTCACTCTTACTAAGACTAGCTTTCAATTCCAGACTAACTGAATTTCAATTTCACCACCTGCCATGATGGGTCTTCACTCTCTGCCCTAATAATTAGCTGGGCTTCTGGATCCAGTGACAATATCACTGTAACACGATTTGTTTCTGTTTAAGACAATTAAAATTTTTAACCAGGCACAGAGAAGATATTTGCTGTGATTCAGAACAAGGGGACAGAAACTTTAAATCTGAGCCATGGTGATCGTGGGGTGATATCAGAAAGCACTTCTTCAAACGTCTGGAACACTTACCCCTGAAAATTGTTACTGCTGGGGGTCAATCAAAAGTTTCAAAGTTGTGGCAGGCTGATTTTTATTGGTTATGGGATTAAAGGATATACAACAAAAACAGTCAGCAGTTTTGATAGTAGAGGTTTAAATGGCAGAATAGCCTCCTCCTGCTCCAAAGCCAAGACCATACTCTAAGGTCAAATGGAACAGCCACTTAGGAAAATTACTGAATAAGATGAACTTTAGCTAGGAATCCTGAGAATAATTCTGCATAACGTAGCACATTAATTTGGAACAAATCCAACAACTGAACAATGAGTTAAGCCATCCAATTGAGAACACTGGACAATCTGAACACAAAGAGTACAATTTGTTGTCAATGGCTACCCTGTACAGAGTGTGAAAAAGAACAAAACTTACCTCCCTCTTAACATCAGGTTCATAATCACTGTCGTCTGCAATCTGCACTGTCACTTCTTCTGCCTCATCATTACTACAACACAGAAGAGAAACAAGTAAAATGAAAAACAGGAGATAAAGCAGAGACTGAAATAACTTCCAGCGCTTGGCTGATTTTCAGAAACAAGGGGTTCTTTATTCTTAGTTTGAAATTCATGAATGGAGCCACATGTCCTGCTTGCCCAGAAGTGTTTTTATTTATAGAGCTCAGCTAGTGAAAGGAGGGGTTTAACTGAATCACAGATACTGAAGGTCTCCAGCTTGTTTCCTCGGTCAGTGGCTAAGAAAACTTTACGTTGGAAAGCATACCCATCTGAAGGTAGCACCAGGCTGGATTGCCAATAAGATGCCTTTGGTAGGTAATAGATACTTGACAACACTGGGTGAGAAACTGTCATCATTTCCAAAGGTTGTCCACATAGTACCTTGGACATTATAGTTTTAGCAGGGGCTGGGTGTGTGGTGGTAGTGGTGGTACGCAAGAACAATTCACAAACCTGTCTTCCCGCTCCTTCTTGTGTACCAGCTTGCGAGCTTGCCGATCCATCACACTTGTTCGAGTCCGGGTCTTCTTCCAGGAGTAGTAATATTTTACCAGGCTGGAGATAAGTTTGTCTGGTAACTAAAAGAAAGGCAGGATATCACTGCATTATTCACCAGAAACCACCATCAAATTCTGCCATATCATCAGCCTTGCTGTCCTATGCTTCCAATAATTATAAACAAAAAAATACATGCATTACTCCAGCGCCTTTTGCTATCTCAGGACATCTCAAATCGTTTCACACCCAATGAAGCACATTCTTCTCATACACACTCATCAGTATCATATTTTTTACTCATGTAAGATGTGGACTTTGCTAACTAGGCAAGCATTTATTACCCATCCTAATGCCCCTGGAGATAAGGGTGTCTTAAACTGTGGCAGTTTTGTGTATTTTAAGTAGATTCACAAAGCTAGTCAACAGAATCAACATGGAAGATGGTGGATGGAGCACCATGCAAATAGGCTGCTTTATCCTGGATGGTGTGAAGCTTTTACACATCCAGTTAGGCAAGTGGTGAATAATCTGTTTCATTTCTGACATGTGTCTTGTAAACAGTGGACAAGCATTAGGGAGTCAGAAGGGAGATTATTCATTGCAGAATTCTCAGCTTCTGACATGGTAGCCACAGTATTTATGCAGTGAATCCAGTTCAGTTTCTAGACAATGTTATGTTTACATCAGGGATTCAACAATGATAAAGCAGTAAATGTATGACATAATTATTAGATTCTCTGTCATTAGAGATGGTCATTGCCTGGCACTTGCATGGAGCAAATGTTACTTCCTACTTGTCGGGAATCATAGCCTTTGCCGTATCCAGCAGAATCTGCTGTTTTTAATATCATGTGGAGTGAACTGCATTGTCTGAGATGCTTGGGACTTCAGGGGAGGCCAAGATGGATCATTCATTTGGCTCTTCAGGCTGAAGATCGATGCAAATGCTTCAACCTCACCTTTTGTATGGATGTGCTCACCATCACCAACTATGGGATATTTATGGAGCATCCTCCTCCTGTATCATTTAGTCATCCATCTCTACTAAAGACTGAATGTGGAAGGACTTCAGAATTTAAATGTGATCCATTGTTTGTGGGATCACATAGGCTTATCTATTCTAAGCTACTTACACTGTTTGGCATGCAAGTAGACTGATGTTGTAACTTCACCAACGGACACCTCATTTTTAGGTATGCCTGATGCTGCTGCTGACATGCCTTCCTGCACTCTACATTGAACAAGATTTTATCCCTTGGTTTAGTGATAATGGCAGGGTGCAAGGATATTCCAGGTCATGGGATCACAGATTGTGGGCAATGACAATTCTGCTGCTGTTGGTGGCCCACAGATGCCCAGTCTTGAGTCATATATCTATGTGAAATCTCTGATGATGGTGGTGTCTCTAAGATATGATTCTGTGACAAGGATATTGCTTGATTCGTCCATTATGTTGCTCTCCTGGTTTTGGCACAAGGCCCCAGATGTTGCTAAGTAGGATTTTACAGGATTGACAGGCCTGTTCATGAAACTGTCGAATCTGGTGCTCTGATTGATGCTGGGTGGCTCATCTGGTTTTGTTTCTTGTATATACTAATTTCAAAGTCTGATAAAACTAAGTGGCTTGTTAAATCATTACAAAGGACATTTTGGAGTTAACCACATTGCTGTGTGTCCACAGTAATCTGCAGCCAAGACCAGGTGCAGATATCCTTCCCCAAAATGACATTCAAGAACCAGACAGCATTTTACAATAAACCAACAGTGGTTACACTGTCACCAATACACTTTCCATTCCAGAGTTATTAATTGAAATCAAATATTTTCTGTGGTGGGATTCAGCCCCAGAGCTTTTAGCATGGATCTCTGGATTACTAGGCCAGTGACAATGTCACTACTTCATTACCTATCACTTAGGAAAGGCAGCAGTTTACTCATAACAAGGTTCCACAACAGCACTGTGGTAATGACCTGTTCGTCAATTTTAGGTGTTGGCTGAGGAACAGTTAACTGACTCAGGCTCAACTTTCACAGTGATCACATTTGGTATTCGCCCCATCAGAAGTCTGTCTGAATAAATCAACACTCAGTTCAACGCCTGAGTGGGCTGGGAAATGAGCAGTCCAGCCTAGATACAGTCCTATCATGTTCCTGTTCTAACTATATCTATTGGAATGATCCTGATCCACATCACATCAGTGGGAGGAAATGTAAATTTATCGTCATGCAACATCCACTGCCTGATTGGGTAGAACAGCAATCAGGATCCATCATGACAGCGCTCACCATTTGTTGGATGCGCTGGAAGCTCTTCCCATGGAAACTAAAGGCCTGTTCAAATAGCACTTTATCTTCTACAGTCCACTCATCCGGGAAAGGAGTGAAATTGGCCAAGTCAGCGAGAGATTTATCAACATCATGCTTGTGCCATAAGAGCATCCCCAGTGCCTGGGTGGAGAAAGAGAAGGGTGAGATGGGCAGAAAGTGTACAGTGATGCATCTTGTGAGGACTACCAAGGCAATACAGCACATGATGAATGGTAGATACAAAGGATCAGAGGAACCTTGATGCGCATGTCCATAGATCATGTGGAATAAGTGGTTAAGTTAGTGTATGGGATACTTGTCCAAGGCAGAACACAAGAGCTATGAGGTTAGTCAGGCCAGAGCTAATGTACAGTCTCTTCACCACACTATAGGAAGGATATGATTGGACTAGAAAGGGTGCAGGTTAGATTCACCAGGATGCTGCCTAGGCTGGAGATTTTCAGCTATGAAAATGAACAATATAGGGAGGTGCTGTTTGCCTTGGAGCAGAGAAAGCTAAAGAGGCTATGATTGAAGTTGAAAGTAATATAAAGGAATAGGTATACACTTTTCAACTTAGTACAAGGGGCAATTATCCAGGGGCCAAAGATGTGTGATAAGGGGCATACAGTTGAGAGGGTATTTTAAGAAGAAGTTTTTTCATCCAAAGAACGGTGGGTGTCTGGAATTCACTGAAAGATGGTAGATGCAGGAATCATCACAACATTTAAGTAATATTTAAATGAACACTCAAAATGCCATAGCATACAAGACTATGTGCCAAATGCTGGGAAGGGGAAATCAGTGTAGGTAGGGGCCTGATGATGTACTAACATGGGCTGAAAGGCCTCTTTTCATGTCATAATACTTTATGCCTCTATGTGAGCTGGCCAGTGAGACAGAGTGCGAGGAAAATGGAGAGTGGGTGTCTGTAGAGGGGACAGAGAAGGAACACACAGAGGGGGGCACAGAGAGGGAGTAGGGTAGAAACAAAGAGGGAGCCCATGGGTAGTGGGGAGCCCACAGAGAAAGAGAGGGACCCCTCTTGTCGAAGGGGAACAGAGAGGGAACCCACGCGTGGGGGAGCCAGGATAGGATTTGAAGAGGAACAGACAGGGAGCCTTGGGGGGGTACAGAGAGGAGGCCTGCAGTGGGGTGCAAACACAAAGGTAACCCACGGGGGGAATCAGACAGGGAAAATCCGTGAAATCTTCACCATACCTGTTCTATGTTGTACCCATGCTTCTCCTTGGCCATGGCGATATATTCATCGACTGAAAGAGAGATGTAGAGTTAGAAAAGTACACAAAACTGGGTTTGTTCCATCATATCCTGAATTCCAATATCAGTGAAAAAGAAAACTGCCTAAAAGGAAGATTCAGACAACATTCTAATATTTAGCAGTATCATATCAGAGATAATATTGAAAATTATTCAATTTTGGTCCACCAAAATTTGGAGGAGTTGGTGTTGGACCAGGCTGGACAAAGTTAAAAATCACACAACACCAGATTATAGTCCAACTGGTTTATATGGAGGCATTAGCTTTCAAAGCACTGCTTCTTCATCAGGTGGTTGTCTCAAGAAGCAGCGGTTTGAAAGCTGGTGCCTCCAAATAAACCAGTTGAACTATAACCTGGTGTTATATGATTTTTAATTTGGTCCACCAAGATTAGTTTATTTGCTAGCTATTTCTTTAATTAGTTCCTTTATTAGTTCTCTTTCTCTGCAAATTTTCTATTGGCTATTTTTCTCTCTCTGTGATTAGCCCGTTTGATTGTATTGTTTTAATCTCTCTCTGTGTCATAGAGTCATAGAGATGTACAGCACGGAAACAGACCCTTCGGTCCAACCCGTCCATGTCGACCAGTTATCCCAACCCAATCTAGTCCCACCTGCCAGCACCGGGCCCATATCCCTCCAAACCCTTTCTATTCGTGACTGGCCTTCCCATCACCTCTCTTTCTGCGACTGGCCTACCCATTGCTCTTCTCTCTCAACAAATGGTTTACCAATCACGCCTTGCTCCCCCTCACTCTCTTCCTCTGTCTCTCTCTCTCTATTAGTGGCTGATCCATCGGCACACTCTCTCTGTGACTGACCTAGCCATCGCTTCTTGGATTTGGTGCCAACATTCCCTCTAAGCAGTGCAGACATGCATGCAGCTGCTCCAGTGTTCCACGCATGTTGATCACTTCTGGAAGTTGTGGCCACATACAGGCCTCAGAGGCCCACACAGCCAGTAAGGAAGTTAGAGGGAATGCTGATTGACACGCCATCTAACATCCACAACTTTCACTCCTTTCATCACTGATACACAGTGCTGTCACAGTGTATCATCTGATACACTGCAATAACTCACTAAGATTCCTTCAACAACCAGCACCTTTCAAATCTGTGACTTCTGCCAGTGAGAAAGGCTAGAGCAGTAGGTATCACCATCAGCTGCAAGATCCTCTCCAAGCCACACACTATCCTGATTTGGAACTAACACTGATTATTCGTGGTCACTAGGTCAAGCCTGGATATTCAACCCTAATAGCACTGTGGGTGCCCTGAAACCTCAAAAACTACAACAGTTGAAAACTGCAATATTTCACCATCACCTTCTCTAGGGTAATTAATACTGGCATAGCTAGTGACATCCATATCCCAATAATGAATTTACTTCTGACACCATGTCAATAATCAAGCTGAAGTTCTTTTCTATTTTAGATCAGATCCAGGGAAGCTGAATTTTCCTTATTGAAATTGAGATCCTCACCAACAACACTTACGTTTTGCATCAGAAATGTTGTGGTTGGGAGACCATACCAACATGCCCTTTGTATCCTTCTCACTGAAACGGGCAGCACTGTCTATAAAAATACAAATAGAAGTTCAGCTGTAAATAAGAACATTACACATGCTGCATTACTTATTGGAGAATAAGGAAAATTATCACATGGTTGCCCAAGCTATCTCTGTGGTAAAAACAAGGACTGCAGATGCTGTAAAACCAGAGTCTAGGTTAGAGTGGTGCTGGGAAAGCACAGCAGGTCAGGCAGCATCCGAGGAGCAGGAAGATCGACGTTTCGGGCAAAAGCCCTTCATCAGGAATAGAGGCAGGGTGCCTGTAGATTGGAGAGATAAATGAGAGGGGGTGTGGGGGTGGGGAGAAAGTAGCATAGAGTACAATAGGTGAATGGGGGTGAGGATGGAGGTGATAGGTCAGAGAGGAGGGTGGGAGAAGGTA
>NC_057754.1:380985-394796 GCF_004010195.1 Chiloscyllium plagiosum
TCGGATGATGTGGTTTATGCGAAGGTTGGTAGGGTGGAAGGTGAGCACCAGGGGGGTTCTGTCCTTGTTACGGTTGGAGGGGTGGGGTTTGAGGGCGGAAGGGTGGGATGTGGACGAGATGCGTTGGAGGGCATCTTTAATCACATGGGAAGGGAAATTGCGGTCTCTAAAGGAGGCCATCTGGTGTCTGTGGTGGAACTGGTCCTCCTGGGAGCAGATACGGCGGAGGTGGAGGAATTGGGAATACGGGATGGCATTTTTACAGGAGGTAGGGTGGGAAAGAGGTGTAATCCAGGTATCTGTGGGAGTCGGTGGGTTTGTAAAAAATGTCAGTGTCAAGTCGGTCGTCATTAATAGAGTTGGAGAGGTCCACCCCCACCCTCTTCTGATTTATCTCTCCACTCTGCTGGCACTCTGCCTCTATTCCTAATGAAGGGCTTTTGCCCAAAACGTCAATTTTCCTGCTCCTAGGATGCTGCCTGACCTGCTGTGCTTTCCCAGCACCACTCTAATCTAGACTCAAGCTATCTCTGTGCCCTGAGAATTCTCTTTTCTTGAACTTTCCATGTCAGTTTATTTATCTGTCTGTGCCATTAACTAATGGGATTTCTGTAACATTAAGTTTCTCATTATGTAGATGGCACTTATTAAAGGATATTTTAGTTGATTCCTGAGGGAGAAGGGAAGCCACCTCAGTGTGCATTGAGAGGTAAATGTCTGAGCATGTAATGTTGCAGGGGGAGCTCTGTGCCCTGACTGAACATGGTGTACTGTTTTGTGTCTGCAATAATCTCCTCAGGAACAGGTTGGGGCCTGTCATACTCCACCAATCAATGAAATCATGGTTGACGTACATCCTAATTTTATCTACTTGCCTAGTTTCTGTAACTCATAAATAGTTTTTTTTTTGGTGTTAACAATCAATCTCAGTTCTGAAATTTTTAATTGATTCTCCACATCCTCAACTGTACTTTGGGACGTTTTAGATTTCCACCAGCCTTTTTGTAACCCCCTCAATCACCTAGCTCGAACTTTAAATGTCTGTCCCCTTGTTCTGCATTCCCCCATCAAACAGCAAAGTTTCTCTAACTACCTGATCAATCTCTTCAACTATCTTAAACCTTTTCAATCAGATTACCTTTAATCTTCTCATCACACTTTCTCAGAATTTATCCCAAAGAACGCTGTAAACTGTGTCATTTGGAGAACTGGGGTGTACAAAGTTAAAAATCACACAACACCAGGTTATAGTCCAACAGGTTTAATTGGAAGCACTAGCTTTGGGAGCGCTGCTCCTTCATCGGGTGGTTGTAATCCACAACCACCTGATGAAGGAGCGACGCTCCGAAAGCTAGTGCTTCCAATTAAACCTGTTGGACTATAACCTGGTGTTGTATGACTTTTAACTTTGTAAACTGTGTGGGCACTCAACAATATGAAGCCCTGCTCAGGCCACAAACATGTTGCCCCTATCACCCTAACATGTTTTAGTCCTGGATTCATCTTGTACAATTTATCTTTTCTGGGGCACAGCATTGAATGCAGTGTCAGACATGATCTACCTAGGATTTTAAGTAAACTTTCTCCCCATTTGTTCTCCTTGTGTTCTTCACATTAGCCTTTTTAATGGTTTTTCTAGTCACCCAGATAAAATGTGTGAAGTTGAACTTTATATTCTCACATCTATGACAATCATTTTGCCTTGACAAACCTGCATCACAAGTGTACAAAAGCCAGGTAAACAAGGAAAGGCAGAAACGTCTCCTGAATTTGTCTATTGCCACTTCTTCATTGTGGCTTTTGTTCCACACAAGTTACTCATTATAGCAAGTATCTTGCACATCTCAATACTAACATAAGCATGGCCTGTTAACAGACAGAAATTGTACCTGGATGACATTCTGGAACAACAGCTTGGTAATCGGATCCAACCCGGATCATACTGTCTAAAGTAGAGAAAAAGCAAGACATAATATTCAGAAAAAATCAAGTAGTTAAATATGGAGTAGGAAATTTTGAGCGGATGGGGAGACCGTTGAAGAAATGTAAAATTGTGGGATTTCATCCCAATGACAATCAAACATATGGAGAGGAGTTGGCAAGGTGAGGCTTGGAGACATGCAATTAGCATCACAGAGGAGTGGGCAAGGTGAGACCCTGTAACAGGCAGTCAGTGTCTCTGAGAGGAGCGGGTGAAATGAGGACCATGTGACAGGCAATCAGCATCACTGAGAGAAGCGGGCGAAGTGAGGACTGTGTGACAGGCAGTTGGTGTCACTGAGGGGAGCGGATGAAGCATGAACTCTGTGACAGGCAGTTTGTGTCATTGAGAGGAGCGGGTGACGTGAGGACCATGTGACAGGCAGTCAGCATCACTGAGAGGAGCAGGTGAGGTGAGGACTCTGACAGGCAATTTGTGTCACTAGAGGAAAGTGTGAGGTGAGGACCCTGTAACGGTGAGTCAGCGTCACTGAGAGGAGTGGGTGAGGTGAGGACCCTGTAACAGTGAGTCAGCATCACTGAGAGGAGAGTGTGAGGCGAGGACCCTGTAACAGTGAGTCAGCATCACTGAGAGGAGCGTTGCAATAAGACAACTGGTACAATATCCAGGCTTGGGCTGACAAGTGGCTCGTTCCATTCACGCCACATGAGTGCCAGGAAATGACCACCTCCAATAAGAAACAATCGAACTATTACCCCTTAACATCCTCACTGAATTCCCCCAACATCAACATCAACATCCTGGGGATCATCATTGACCAGAATTGGACTCACCACGGAAATACAGTGGCGACAACAGCAGCTCAGAGATTAGGACCACTGCTGCAGGTATTTGATTTCCTGGCTCCCCAAAACCTATCCAGAATCTATATGGTACATGTGAGGAGTCTGATGAGTGCAGCTCCAACAATATTCAAGAAGCAATACCAGCCAGTACAAAGCAGCCCACTTGATTGACACTATATCCACAAGAATCTACTCCCTCCACCACTGACGCTCAGTAGTAACAGTGTGTACTATTTACAATATGCACTGTAGTTCACTAAGGTTTCTTAGACAGCACCTTCTAATCCCATAACTACTTCCATCCAGAAGGACAACAGCCCAGATAAATGGGAACATCATTCCCTTCAAGCCACTCACCATTCTGATATGGAAAATTACTGCCTTTCCCTCACTGTCACATGGTATGAAATTCCCTCCCTAATAACTTTGCGGGTCCACCTACCACACAGTCTGCAGCGGTTCAAGGTGGCAGCTCACCGCCTCCTTCTCAAGAAAAACTAGGGATGAACAATAAATGCTTGCCAGCCTTTGATGCCCACATTCCAAAAGTGAATTAAAAAATTAGTGATATGGACTTAAATGCAGGCAGTATGACTAAGTTTGCAGGTTACACAAAGAATGTTAGGGATAGACATAAACTGCAGTGGCAAATGGAAGTCAACCCGGAAAAATGTGAGGTGATGCAATTGGGGAGGGCTACTAATGCAAGGGATTGCATTATGAATGAAAAAATCGACGTTTGTAGAGATAAATGTAGGGGGGTGGTGGTGTAGCAGGAAAATCAACGTATCGAGCAAAAGCCCTTCATCAGAAATGAGGCTAAGCCCTTCATCAGGAATAAGAGTAGGAAAATTGCATTTATCTCTCCACCTCTGAGGCTCCCAGCCTCATTCCTGATGAAGGGCTTTTGCCCAAAATGTCGATTTTCTTGCTCCTCGGATGCTGCCTGACCTGATGTGCTTTTCCTGCACCACACTCTCAACTCTAATCTCCAGCATCAGCAGTACTCACTTTTGCCTAGTTGATTTTAACCTTACTGCGAATCCTCTTCCAAGGGTGCCTACCTCGAAGAAGTTCTACTCCTCTCTCTACAAGGAACGCAGTGAGTCTGGAATCCCCAGGTCATCTCCTCTGCCCTGAAGCTCTTCAGCCACATTCTGGATCAGACTCACCCATCTATCCATCTTCCTTCCCACCTATCCACTCCACCCTCCCCTCTGACCTATCACCTTTACCCTCACCTCCACCCAGCTATTGCACTCTCAGCTACCATCCCTCCCAGCTCCACCCCCTCCCATTTATCTCTCCACCCATGAGGCTCCCAGCATCTTTCCTGATGGAGAGTTTTTGCCCGAAATGCCGAGTATCCTGCTCCTCGGATGCTGCCTGACCTGCAGTGCTTTTCCAGCATCACACTCTCGACTTGCATTATGAATGGTAGAACCCTGAAAAATACAGAAGATCAAAGATACCATCCTGTGCATATCCACAGACTCCTGATGGTAGCAGATGGTTAAGAAGGCATATGGAATACTTTCCTTTTTTAGCAGAGCCATAGAATAAAAGATCAAGGATGCTAACTTGGAACTGTTCAAGATGCAATTAGAGTACTGCATGAATTTTGGTCACCATATTATAGGAAGAATGAGATTGTACTGGAAAGGATACAGAGAAGATTTACCAAGATGCTGCCTGGGCTGGAGTATCTGAACTATTAGGAAAGATTTGATAGGTGGGGTTGTTTTCCTTAGATTAATGAAGATTGAGGCGACATGATAGGAAGGAACTATGAGGGCATAGAGAGGGTGGGTAATCAGGCACTTTAATAACGGAGAGGAGGGCATAGATTTAAGAGTTAGAAAGTGAGAGGAAAGTTTAAGTAATTTTTTTCTCTCAGAGGATGGTGAGGGACTCATACTCACTGCCTGAAAGTGTGGTTGAGTTAGAAACTCTTGTAATATTTGAGAAATATTTAGACATTCACTTGTATTACAACAGTCTCCAGGGCTATGGGTCAGTAACTGGGAAGTGGATTAGTGTAGTTAGATCTGTGGACTACTGTGAACACGATGGGCTTAATGGCTTCTTCTATTTTGTAAAGGTCTAAGAGTCTATGAAGATGTAATCCTCACCATGCAGGCTGTGCTGATCCCGTTTCTTCCACTCAATAGAAACAGCAGACATAGTTCCATGTGAGCGTTCCTCATCGCTGCTCTCCTCTTCAGAGTGCCGTGGGTGTTGGCTCCCATTGTTGCTTCCATTGTTAATGCTTTTCATCCTGGTTCCACGGGACAGGATTCCTGCTGAACCCGACTTCTCCATCATTACTGGCATTGCTGTGGGAGCTGAGGAAGGAAACAGATGGAAAAAACAAAGTTATATCCTGAACACATCTTCACAATGTCATGTGATAGGAATGAAAAGGGATACAGGTTCAAAGGGCAACAACTCAATACCAAGGAGCATTCTGCAGCGTTGAGGAGAGGTGTAGATTAAGTGTTACTAGTAACCTAAAGGCAACTATGACCTGACCAAAAGGCAAATTATCCACAGAAACAAATTTCTTCCAAAAACTCTGGCCAATTAAAAATATTTTTTAAATGTGCTGGTTTGAATGTTGCTTATTTTCATCCACCAAGGAATGCAGTGGTGAAGAAGTGCTGCTCTGTCAGAGGTTCAGTGCTGAGGGAACGCTGCTCTGTTAGAGTGTAGTACTGAGGGAGTGCAGCACTGCCACAGGGTCAGTACTGAGGGAATGTCACTATCGAAGGGTCAATTTTAAGAATCACAGCACTATTGCAGGGTCAGTACGAAGGTACTGGTAAACCCAAACCCCAAAAGCTGCACTACCAACCCAAACACTGACATCCTAATTCTGTGTGTAAGCACTTATCCCACAAAACCCTAAAATATTTCAGCAGGACCGTTCCTTGTTCTTTTACCAGACAGTATTTGCTCATCAAATAATGTGGCCCCTCTCATATGTCACCTATCATGTCCAAATTATTAGCTAATCTCTCAAAGATAACTGAACTGTCTGCTTTGATGCTCAGGCACAATGGATGAGAAAGGTGACAGGCTTGATGCCATGTACTGATCTGGGTTAAGCTGATCTGCTGAAATGGCATGAAGACTTCACATAGCCTCTCTTCCTGAGTTAAAGAATAAGAGAGAGGAGATACCTATGGGATGCCCTGCCCCGAGTGCTGCCTAGTGGTTTTCACTGTTAGATTGGACTTCATTGTGATGCGACCACATTTGAATGGCTCAGTGGTATTCAACTTCCAAGTCTCAAGGAATGAACAATGGGAGAACATTACAGATCTCACGAGCTTAACTCTGATCTCAATAGATAACCACACACACAAAATATCTCTAGCGAGGCCTCTTGACTAGCTGTCAAGCACAGGAATATTGGCTGATTACTACCGCTCTCTACTCCAGGAGTATTGAAAGTCATCTTAAGCTAGGGTAAAAGGAAGGTAAGTAATGGTGAGAAAATGAGTTAAAAAGCTTAAGTGTCTAAGTACACAAGTGCTTAAAAACTGATAGATTGGTACAAAAGGAATGAAAAGGGTTATTGGAATGATGGAATGTTTCATAGAAAGATAGATGACAAAGACAGGTAGAAACATATGTTGTAAAGAGGACATCAGGAGGTTTCAAACTGACAGAGTGGGTGAAAATCTGGCAGATGGAAACCGTAAAGACTGTTTCTTTTCATTTTTCTATATTTTTGACTGTGGACTAAAAGGGGAAAAACAGTTTAAAAAAATAAGGATTGTGGAAAGGATCACTTTACTTTTAAAAAAGTAGGCCACTGCCAAAGGGAGTGGTAGATGCAGGTATAGTTACACCATTTAGAAGAAATTTGGACAGATACATGAATAGGAAAGGTTTAGAGGGATATGAGTCAAACAGGCAAATGGAACTAGTTTAGTTTAGGTAACCTGGTTGGCGTGGACAAATTGGACTGAAGTTTTGTTTCCATGCTCTATGACTCGAAGTTCTGTTTACACTGCTGTTTGTTCAAGCAATGGAGGATGTTTAGATGCAGACAAGCTGGAACCAAGAGTGTGTACAAAATAAGATTCAGCTGGCAACAATAGCTGATTGCTCTGTGGAAAGCCGACCAATAGTAGACGTCAAAAACCTTTTGCCTGCCAGTAACTATATATTTGGCTCCTAGGTAGCTGAACAATTTGTAGGTGTGAAATATTTGGTCAGAAGCCATCAAACCTCCAGAAAGGAAGGTGCCTTCATTTTCTCTGAAATGATAAACATCTGAAGCCTGAAGAAGGCCAGTTTATTTTCCCTCATCAGTGTAAACTGTGGCCTTTAACCAAGAGGTTAATGACTTTATCAGTGTGAACCAGTCACTCTGCAAGCAAGAGAAAGTACCTGGAAAAAGAAAGATCCAGGATCAGCAAGTCCTGACAAGCCAAAAGAATGATCTCAGCAAACCTTATGGACAGGGATCATTCCCAGTTATTCCCTCACCCTTTTTTTTGGGTTTGTCTGTCTCAGTATGTTGGGCAGCTTTATCAGGAGCTTAGAGTTTTAATTAGTAGAGTATTAGGACGAAAGATCCTAACTGGATCTACCTCTAGCTAGAATCTATTTATTTATAATAAATAGTAGTCTTTCGTGAGTCACAAAAAATTAGTATGTAGGTACAGAATGTGACTAAAAATATTAATGGAATGCTTTTCTCAATTACAAGAGGAACTGAACACAAAGGAAGGATGTCATGTTTCAATCATACAAGGCACTGGGAGACTATATCATAAATGCTGCATCCACTTTTGGTCTCCTTACTTCAAGAAGAATATAATGTATTGGGGGTGGATTAAAGATATCTGGTGTTATGAGGAAATGCTGGACAGACTGCTTGTTTCCACACTGGTTCAGAAGTGATAGGTGCTTTGAGTGCATAAGATCCTGAACAGTCTTAACAAAGTGAATGGGAAAAAGGGCTGTTCCCTCTTATGGATGACTCCAGAACTAGGGGACACTGTCTAAAAATTAGGGGGTCACCCTTTTTGACAGAGATGAGGAGAAACTTACTATCTGACAGTAAAAAACTTTGAAAAACTCTGCCTCAGAAAGTGGGAGAGGCAGGGTTATTGAAACATTTTAATCTATTCATGTGATGTGGGCTTCACCAGCATTTATCATTACCTATCACAAGGTGCTCTTACAGTGGTGAATGTAGGCTTCCTTCATGAACCACTGCAGTCTATTTGGTTAATATATACCTACAATGCTGTTCAGGAAGAACTTCCAAAACTTGACCTAGTGCCATTAAAGGAATGGCAATATATTTCCAAGTTAGGATGGTGAGCGCCTTGGAAGGGATACTGGGGATGGTGGTGCTCCCACTTATCAGCTGCCCTTGTCCTTCTAAATGGTCAAGATTCTGGGTTTGGAAGGTGCTGCCTAAGGAGCCTTGGCAAACTGCTGCAATGCATCTTGTAGGTGGCACACACTACTACTACTGAGCATTGATGGTGGAAAGAATGGACGTTGTGGGTGTAGTGCAAATCAAGTGGCTGATTTGTCCTGAGCAGTGTCAAGCTTCTTCAGTATTGTTGAAGCTGCACTCATCCAGGCAAATGGGGAGTATTCCATCACACTCATGACTTGTGTCCAAACGTGTGGTGCTGAAAAACGCAGCAGGTCAGGCAGCATCCGAGGAGCAGGAGAATTCCAGCGCCACACTTTTTGACTCTGATCTCCAGCATCTGTAGTCCTCACTTTCTCCTCACACTCATGATTTGTGTCTTGTTATAGAGTCAAAGAGTCATACAGTGCAGAAAAGGTACTTCAACACATTGAATCTGCACTGACAATAAATACCACTAAAGACATGCTAATTCCAATTTCCTGTTACAATATTTCAAGTGCTTGTTCAAATTTTTTTAATAGTTTGTATGGTTTACAGCGTCTACTACCTTCCCAGGCAATTCCAGATTCCCAGCATCCTGACAGAAAATGTTTTTTACTCAAAGCCACTCTGAATCTCCTGACCATACCCTAAAACTATGCCCCTTTCTGACTGACCCCTCAACCAAGGGGAAGAACTGCTCCTTATTCGCCCTGTCCATACCCCTCATATTTTTATATTCCTCAATATTGTTCCCCCTCAGCCTTCTGTGCTCTAAAGAAAACAATCTAAGCCTATCTAGCCTTTCCTTCTACTCAATTTATTCACTCCAGGCAACATCTTACTAAATGTCCTCTGTACCCCCTCTAGTGGTATTACATCCTTCTTGTTATATCCAGTTGTGGCCTAACCAACACTGTATAAAACTCTAATATCACTTCCTTGTTCTTGTACTCTATGCCATGACTGATGAAAGCAAGTGACCCATACGCCTTCTTAGCTAGCCAACTTTAGAGATCTGTGAATAATTACCCCAAGATCCTTCTATTCCTCTAAATTATCTAGTGTCCTGCCCATTCATTAAATAATCCTTCATCTTGTTTCTTCTTTCAGTTTCCCTGAATTCCATGTGCTTTAATCTTCTCAAACAGTCTCCCATGTGGGACCCTGTCAAACATTTTGCTGAAATCCATATAAATTACATCAACTGAACTTCTCTCATCCACACACACGTGATCACATTTTTGACAAATTCTCATAAATTTGTTAGGCATGACCTCCCTCTAACAAAGCCCTAATTAACCTATGCTTTTCCAAGTGGATATTAATTCGCCCGTTCAGAACTTTCTCCAATAAGTTGCCGACCATTGTTGATATTGGATAGGCTCCAGGGAGTCAAGAGGTGAGTTACTTACTGCAGGACTCCTGGTTTTGATCTGCAGTTGTAACCAAAGTACTTACATAGGCGAGAAACATCCAAGATGTTCATCATAAGGACTTCAAAGCTGGGTAGTGCCACTGAATGTCAAGGGGCAGAGGTAGATTGTTGCAAGGGAATCAAAGGCAATTGGGATCGGCAAGAATGGAATTCAAAACACAATGGATCAGCCCTAAAGTTATTGAATGGCTGAGCACGCTTTAGGAGCTGAATGGCTGACTTCTGCTCTTAGTTCATACACTGGCCTTTATCTGCGTTGAGATGACATCAAGAGTCTGTACAGGGATACAGACGGGTTAAGCGAGTTTGCAAAAGCTTGGCAAATGGAATATTAAAAGGGGAAAATGTGAGGCTATGCACTTTAGAAAGGAGCTGAATGTTATTTAAATGGAGAAAGCATAAAGCTACAGAGGGATTTAGAAATTCTCATGCAAAAATCACAAAGTTAGCAAACAAGTTCAGCAGGTAATAAGGAAGACAAATGGAATGTTGGCCATTATTTCAAATGGAGCTGCTCTTCCAATCATAGACCAGTTCTCTGCCATAGTTGCTAATGGTAGAATTATAGAATTCTACCTACAGGACAGATACAGGCCCATTTGGGCCATCAAATCTGCACCGACCCTGCAAAGAGCATCTTACCCTAACCCCATAATCCAGCATTTACCATATGTAATCCACCTAGCCTGCACATCCCTGAACACTACAGGAAAATTTTGCATTGCCTATCTACCAAACCTCCATTATCTTTGGACTGTGAGAGGGAACAGGAGCACCTGGTGGAAAACCACATAGACACAGGGAGAACATATAAACTCCACATAGACACTCCCCGAAGGGTGGAATCAAGCCTGGATCCTGGCACTGTGAGGCAGCAATGCTAACCGCTGTGACAACATGCTGCCTCTCAGAGTATGGGAATAGAGTGTAAAAATAGGGAAGTCTTACTAAAACAGTACAAAGGCACCTGTTAAGACCACATCTTGAATACTATGAATAATTTTGGTCCCCTTATCAGGAAGGCTATACTGGCATAGGAAGTGGTGCAATGAATGTTAATTAGGTTGACCTAAGTATAGAAGGACTGTCTTATGAGGAAAGATTACATACGCAGGACCTGTACTCATTGGAGCTGAGAAGAATGAGAGGTAGTCTTATTGAAACGTACAAGATTCTTAGAGGCTATGACAAGGTGGATGTGGAAAGGTTGTTTCCCCTTATGGGAGAGTCTAGGACCAGAGTTGGGGTTTGCCCATTTGTAGAACAGAGGCATAGAAATATAAGCACGGAAACAGACCCTTCAGTCTAACTTGTCCATGCCAATTCATTTATCCTAAATAAATCAAGTCCCATTTGCCAACATTTGGCCCATAACCCTCTAAACCCTTCCTACTCATATACCCATCCTGATGCCTTTTAAATGTTGTAACTGTACCAGCCTCCACCACTTCCCCTGGCAGCTCATTCCATACATGTACCACCCTCTGCATGAAAAAGTCGCCCCTTGGATCCCTTTTAAATCTTTATTTAAGACGGAGGTGAGAATAAATTTCTTCTCTGAGACAGAAGTATATTCAAGGCTGAGATAATCACATTTTCATCAGTAATAGAACCAAGTATTATGGGAATCAGAGTTGAAAACTACCACATCAGTCATGATCTCATTGAAGGGTGAAGTAGACTCCATGGGCTGAATGGCGTACTGCTGCTCCTGTTGCCAATTATCTCCAGGCTACTGCATTACAATAAGGTGCAAGTTATTCTACTGTGTATGGGAACCTAAGTTAGAATGGACATGTCATGGGGGAAGTGGGAGAGGGAGTTGAAATGGATGGTTACAGGAAGGTGGGGTTGGTTGGTGCATATGGACCAGACATGTTCCCTGAACTGTTCTGAGAGTTTGTACTCATCTCCCAAATGTAGAGAAAACCACATCGAAAACAACGGATGCAGTAAATGAGGTTCGAGGATATGCAGGTACATCTCTGCCGGATTTGGAGTGATCCCTTGGGCGCCCACACCTTCCCCCCTACCTTTGTCCAAGGCCTCAGAAGATCATTCCAAAACCAGCAGAAATTTACGTGCATATCCTCAAACCTCATTTACTCCACCTGTTGCTCTCAATGTGGTCTCCTCTACATTGGAAACAGTTCAGGAAACATCTCTGGCCAGTATGCATCAACCAACCCAACTTTCCTGTAGCCATCCATTTCAACTTCCACCACCTAATCAAGGTCACCCGCAAACTGAGGAGGAACATCTCATCTTCCACTTCAGGAGCCTACAACTACATGGCATCAACACTGAATTTATCAGTTTCCAAATTTCCCCTCTCCTCCCCCCACCCCCATGCCAGATCTAACCCTCCGACTCAGCTCTGCCTTTTGACCTGACCTACCTGTTCATCTTCCTTCCTACTTGGCCACTCCACACTTCCCATCAACCTGTCACAATCACATCCTACCTTCGCCACCAATTGCCCTTCCAAATACCTTTCCCCTAGACTACCCCTCCATTTATTTCTCAGCCCCCTTCCCCCTCCCCCCTCTCCCTCTCCAGTCCTGACAAAGGGTTAAGCCCGAAACGTTGATTCTCTTGTTCCTCAGATGCTGCCTAACCTGCTATGCTTTTTCCAGCGCCACATTTTATTGGCAGTGACTACTCCAGCAGTTGTAGTCCTCACTGTCTCCTAGCCTCAGTTTAGACTCCCATCTGAAGAACTGCCATTTAGTTGAGAACTCCAAACATCTGACCTGGAGAAGGTGCACAGGAAATAGACAAAAATGATACCTGGATCTAAGAAGGTTAAATTATGACAGCAGTTTTTAGAAACTAGGCTTACATTCCTTTGAATTCAGAAGATAAAAGAGTGATTTAAATAAGTAGTTTAAACTGCTCAAAAAGATTTGAAAAATTAGATGGACAGAAACTATTTTCTTTAATGGGGAAATCAAGATCATGGGGATGTTCATTTTAAAATTACAGATAGGCAGTTCAAGAATGAAATCACAAAGGATTGTAAAAATCTTGACCTCTCTCTCTCTCTCTCTGAAGACTCAATGGATGCTCAGGATCAAGTGCAGCTTTCAAGACTGAAATTGATTGACTTTTAGTGGAAAAGGATATCAAGGGATATGGAACAAATGTGGGTAAATGGAGTCCAGATACCAATTAGATGTGATCTAATTGAAAGGTGGACCTGACTCACAGGGCTGAATAGCTACTCGTGTTCCTCTGAATAGTTTAGCTGGACCATAAGACAGGAAGAAAGTTTTCAACTTGCTATTAGAGAAAAAAAAGAGGATTGAAAGGAGTCCCTCACTGCAGCAACAATCCAATCTGACAACTCAATTGCACATTCATACAAGACCATAAGAGCAACTCCAGAAAACACTATTCACAAAGAATTACACATATTGAAAAAATGTATTTGTTTCAGCCAATTCCTAAGTCATCTCCTCTACCAAATCTACTCTGCCTTGTCCCTGGCATCACCCTAACTCAACCATGCCTGAGAACAGAGATCAATTCCTTTACTAGACTATGGACCAGACAGCAATGACTAAAACCATCAGATCACCCAAGGAGTCTGCTGCAGGATCCCCTCAATTTTGCCTGATTGCAGACCTCAAAACAAATATATTTATTAAACGTGGAAGAGTCACAGCTTCATACAAAATAGTTTCACTGAGAAGCCCACTGAGGCTCATTCCACCTCAAAAGGCAATATCCCCCACCCTTATGGGAGCTAATCAATTTTCCATTTCTCTCTCACACATGCCTACAAGTCAGCAACACGTCACCCCCACAATCAAGATTTCCTAGGTTTAGAGTAAAATAAGTGACACATTCCAGGGGAAAGTTACTGCCTGTAGCCTGAAGATTGCCAGTACGTAAGGATCTGCTCTTTAATGCACTCAGTCAGTTCACAGCTCTGTGACTCTTCTCCCTCCCTTGGCTTAGATCGAGGAAGCCTAGCAGCCATTCTGTATATCTGAGAATAGAGAAGACCATTCAGCACAGTTAAGCTTAGTTCTATGAGGAGAAAGTGAGGTCTGCAGATGCTGGAGATCAGAGCTGGAAATGTGTTGCTGGAAAAACGCAGCAGGTCAGACAGCATCCAGGGAACAGGAGAATCGACGTTTCGGGCATAAGCCCTTCTTCAGGAATGAGGAAAGTTTGTCAAACTTTCCTCATTCC
>NC_057754.1:395296-428545 GCF_004010195.1 Chiloscyllium plagiosum
TGTCTCGAACGTATGTGGGGGGTTCCTGGACTAGGGGGGATAGGACAGTGTCGAGGTAGGTAGGGATGAGTTCAGTGGGGCAGGAGCATGCTGAGACAATGGGTCGGCCAGGGTGGTCAGGCTTGTGGATCTTGGGAAGGAGGTAGAACCAGGCAGTGCGGGGTTCCCGGACTATGAGGTTGGAAGCTGTGGGTGGGAGATCTCCTGAGGTGATGAGGTTCTGTATGGTCTGGGAGATGATGGTTTGGTGATGGGAGGTGGGGTCATGGTCGAGGGGGCGATAGGAAGAGGTGTCCTCGAGTTGGCGTTTGGCTTCAGCGGTATAGAGGTCAGTGCGCCAGACTATCACTGCGCCCCCTTTATCTGCTGGCTTGATGGTAAAACTGGGAAATGGCCTTGCCCTATCCAGACAACTGGGCACTAGCCCCAGCTAGGCATTGGCTTTATCCAGACAACTGGGCACTGACCCCAACTTGGCAACAGCTCCATCCACACAACATGGTACTGACCCCACTGCACATTGACTCTGGCCACACAGCTGGACACTGGACTCTTCAATGCATCGAGACATCAGATATTGGCCCTGTCAACATATCTAACACTGGACATAATCCCTTCAATACACTGGGCTTCGAACATTGGCTCCTTCAATACATCTGAGCAATAGCTCCAGGACCAAGTACAACTGACATTGACCTTTTCAATACAACCAGCATTGGACAATGGCCCTTTCAAAACAAGTGATCTTGTAAATACTACAGACAATGGTTACTGACTATTTCAATACAACCCTCACTGGGCACTGACCTTTTCAATATAACTGGCACTTGACTTTTAAATACACCTAACACTGAACATTAGCTATCTCCATACAACCAGCATTGGAAATCTCCCTTTCAATAAAACTAGCATTGCCTTTTTAAATACAACCAGCATAGGACACTGGAATTCTCAATACAGTTGGGCACTGGTCTTTTTTAATACAGTTGGTGCTGGGTCTTGACCTTTTCAACACAATCAGAACTGGCCTTTTCAACACAACCAGAACTGGCCTTTTTAATACAAAAAGCAATAGTCACTGACCATTTCAGTACAACCATCACTGGGCCTCGGCCTTTTTAAGACAATTATCACTGGACCACAGCCAATTAATAATAAACAGAACTGAACTTTTTAATATAACTGGCACTGGCAACTGGCATTTTCAACATAACTAGGGATGGGTTGGCCAAAGCAAAGGGTGCACGTATGATAATGCTCATGTATTTTTAACTTCACCTTGGATTAGAGAAAACAGGAAGTCCAAGAATTACACACTGGAGACGACATTTCATTTTAGGTCAACACAACCCCATAATGTACTTTTTTGACACATTGTTCATATGTGTAAATGAGATTTGGGAGCAATGGGGAAGGGGGAGAACCTGAAGAGACAAAAATGGAGAAAGAACATAGGTGCCCTGAGTTCTGCAACTGAGACGCTGTCTGGGGGGTAAAACTAGACACCCTGAACTGGACAGAATGTAATTAATATGCCAGAATCCCCACTCTCTATTGGAAAGTATGCTATTTGGTGAGACTGAAATCGAGCTTGACTGAGATGCCAACCATAGCTGAACAGGCTGCTAAAAATCAATGTTTAGCCTCATGTGATATAGAGAAAGGCAGCATATAGTCTGCGATCGGACAGCCTGGAGAAGCTCAGATGATGTCAACTGGGGGTGATATCAGTTTAGTGCTTGCGTCTGTTAATAATCTTACTCTCAATGGAGGAAGGGCTCTTTGTCCAGCGTCAAGAAGGCAAGACAGCAATGAACAAGCAGTGTTCCATGGGATCTTTCCATTCTTGGAAAGTTGACCAATGAGATTTGGACACATTCTTAACAGGAACTGAAGGGAATGTCATCTTCAGGAATCACCTCATGACTATTTCCACCGTACCAATTTTAATTCTGCTCTTAAATCCCCTGCTCCTGCTCCTCCTCCTCCTCCTCCTGAAACCATTGGCTCTTTACCAAGGTGCCAGCTGGGCTCCTGACACACCATCAACCATGGGGGGCATTATAGCCAAACCCTGTTCACATTACACATTAAACCAGTTTGGCAGAAAGACAGTAACAGGGATCAGAGTAGATAGATTAGATTAGATTACATTAGATTAGATTACATTACAGTGTGGAAACAGGCCCTTCGGCCCAACAAGTCCACACCGACCCGCCGAGGAAACCCACGCAGATACGGGGAGAACGTGCAAACTCCACACAGTCAGTCGCCTGAGGTGGGAATTGAACCCGGGTCTCTGGCAGCAGTGCTAACCACTGTGCCACCGTGCCGCCCACGGTCAGTGGGGTCAGTGAGGTCAATTGTAAAAACCTTGTTGACACCCTCACCCTGTCCCAGATGAGACCAAAAACCCCAGCAGAGACCAAGGAATGGATCTGGTCTTGTATTGGCGGAGGCAGCAGCAGCCTTGAAGGGGAGCATGGAAAAGCAAGGGAGCCATGAGGAAAACAAAGACTCAGAAATGAAGGGCAAGAACAAACCACACAATGCACTGAGCATTTCCCTAACTCGCATACCTTTATTCACAGCACTCCCACACCCCACTTCCCCATCCCCCCTCATATTCCAGCCACAATGAAATCTCCTGGGAAAGGCCAAGAAGAAACCCTTAAGTGAGGGGGAGGGGTGTCTCAGGAGCACTGGGTTAGAAGTACAGGGTGAGAAGAGTGAATCAGGATTGCACCAGGATTCAGTATGGTACTTATCCTGCAATGATTGCTGCCATGTTGCCTGTAATTGCTATTGTCCTATTTTTAAAGCTTCACATCAGAAATCTCTTGTAAATAGAGCTGAAGAGAGGGAATTTACTGGGGCAGACCAAAGTGTATGACTTCTTTAAAAAAATGCTGGCTCTCAGGAGCACTGTGCTTGGATCATTTGATGTGGCTTGCTGGGTGGGGATTTAGGATGCTGAAGTGCAGTGAAGGAATCAGGACTGATGTGATTCCCTGCCCCCACTTTCACCCACCCACACACATACGCACACACACACACACTGCCTGTGAGTTCAGACAGACTGAAGAGGCAGCAGAAGGTCTTTTGTCTGAGACTTGACAAAGAGCCACTACAGACAGCCTGCCCACGTAGGCCACCAAGTCAGCTGGTCTCTCTTAAAGAGACAAGCCACTGTAATGCAGGAAGCTAATAGGGGATTGTTTCCCCCAACTTTTTCTCAAAGCAACCATCTGGTGTGGTTTTGTGTTACCCAACTTGGGGGTAGCCCAATTTAATTTTTTCTTCATCACCACCCCAATCTTCTTGCGACCTGTGCAAGGTTAGTTGAACTAAGAAAATTGAGTTAAAAAGCCAATCAGCTGTGATCTGATTGACAACAAACTCCTGTTCTGTAATCAGCCAGAATACTGTCAAGCTGAATTAAGACAAAGATGTTAAGACAAAGATGGGCAAAAATTCTCTCTCTCAGAAGGCAGATATTCCAAAAGACCATAAGATATAGGAGTAGAATTAGGCCATTTGGCCCATAAAGTCTGCTCCATCATTCGATCACGGCTGATAAGTTTCTCAACCCCATTCTCCTGCCTTCTCCCTGTAAGCTTCTAAAAGGTCATTCATTCTCTCTGAAGCTCGTGTCTCCTACTGGAGGAAACATCTTCTCCACATTCTTTCTATCAGTATTCTGGAAGTTTCAATGAAAACCCTCCCATCCTTCTAAATTCCATTGAGTACAGACCCAGAGTCCTCAAATGCTCCTCATATGACAAGCCCTTCATCCCCACGATAATTTTTTAAATCTCCTCTGGATCCCCTACAAGGCTAACACAACCTTAAGTCCATAAAACCATAAGACATAGGAGCAGAACGTAGGCCATTCAGCCCAGCAAGCCTGCTCTGCCATTCAATCATGGCTGATAAGTTTCTCAATTCCATTCTCGTGCTTTCTTCCTATAACCCTTGATCCCCTTGATACTCAAGAACCTATTTTTCTCAGTCTTAAATATACTCACACAGCCTCCACAGCCTTCTGTGGCAATAAATTCCATAGATTCACCAATCTCTGGCTGAAGACGTTTCTCCTGATCTCCATTCTAAAAGGAATTATTCTAAGGCTGTGCCCTTGGGTCCTAGTCTCTCCTAGCAATGGAAACATTTTCCTAACATTTACTCTGTCCAGGCCATTTAGAATTCTGTATGTTTCAAATAGATCCCCCCCCACCTCATCCTTCTAAACTCCATCGAATATAGACTCAGAGTCCTCAAATGTTCCTCATATGTTAAGCTTTTCATTCCTGGGACCATTCTCGTGAACCTCCTCTGAACACGCTTCAGGGCCAGTACACGCTTCCTGAGATATGGGGCCCAAACATGCGCACAATACTCCAAATGTGGTCTGACCAGAGCCTTATAGAGCATCAGAAATACATTTCTACTTTTATACTCAAGCACTCTCAAAATAAATGCCATCATTGCATTTGCCTCTTAACTTCTGATTCAACCTGCAAGTTTACCTTGAGAGAATTCTGGACTAGAACTACCAAGTCTCTTTGCACTTCAGACTTCTGAATTTTCTCCCCATTTAGAAAATTGTTCATGTCTCTATTCTTCCTACCAAAGTGCATGATCTCACACTTTCCATCTGCCACTTGCCCACTCTCCTAACCTGTCCAAATCCTTCTGCAGCCTCCCTGCTTCCTCAATGCTACCTGTACTTCCACCTATCTTTGAATCATCTGCAAACGTAACCAGAATGCCCTCAGTTCCTTCATAAAAAGTTGTGGTCCTAACACTGAGCCTTGTGGAACAACACTTGTCACTGGCTACCATCCTGAGAACAATCCTTTTATCCCCACTCTCTGCTTTCTGCCAGACAGCCAAGTTTCCATCCGTGCTTGCCTCGAACACCATGGGCGCTTATCTTACTCAGTAGCCACCTGTGCGGTACTTTGTCAAAGGCCTTCTTGAAGTCCAGGTAGATAATATCCATTGGCTCTCCTTGGTCTAACCTGTTTGTTACTTCCTCAAAGAATTTTAGCAGATTTATCAGGCATGACCTCCCCATGAATGAAACCATGCTGACTTTGCCCGATTTTACCATATACTTCCAAGTATTCAGAAATCTCATCCTTCACAATGGATGAGATTTCTCCCTCAGATAAGGAGCCCAAAATGGTCACAAATGTGGTCTTGACCAGAGTTTTATGCAGTCTCAGCGGTACACTCCTGTTCTTGTATTCTAACCCTCTCAAAATGAATGCTCACATTGTATTTGCCTTCCTAAGTGCCACTGAATCTGCATGTTAGAACTGAGATGAGGAGGAATTTCTTCAGCCAAAGGATGGTTAATTTATAGAACTCATTGCTACAGAAGGCTTGGGAGATCAAGTCATTGAGTGTATTTAAGACAGAAATAAATAGATTCTTGATTAGTAAGGGATCTAGGGTTATGGGGAAAAGGGAAGAGAATAGATTTTAGAAATATATACGCCAGGATCGAATGACAGAGCAGATTTGATGGGCCAAATGACCTTATTCTGCTCCTATATCTTATGGCCTGACACTAACCTTAAGAGAATCCTGATCTAGGACTTCTATATTCCTTTTTGCTTCAGATTTACAAAGTCTTTCCCCATTTAGAAAACAGTCTACATCTCTATTCTTCTGTCTAAAATGCATAACTTTCCCACATTGTATTCCATCTGCTACTTTTTTATCCATTCTCCCAGCCAGCCCTCCTCACCTTCTCAATAATACCTGTCCCTCCACCTTATCATCGTATTATCTGGCAAACTGAGCAACAATGTCCTCAGCATCTTCGTCCAGGTTGTTAATGTATAACTTGAAGAGTTGTGAACCCAGCACTGTACCCTGCGGAATTCACTCATCACCAGGCTGCCATACTGAAAGAGACTCCTTTATCCCCACTTTCTGCTTTCTGCCAGTCAGCCAATCTTCTATTCAGGTCAATACCTTACCTCTATAGCCACGGGCTCTTATCTTATTTAGCAGCCTCCTGTGACGGCATCTTGTCAAAGTTCTTTTGGAAATCAAAATAGATCACATCCATTGGCTTTCGTTCATCTAATTTGCTCATTACACCCTCAAAGAGTCCTAACAGATTTGTCAGGCATGACCTCCCCTTGAAGAAGGCATGCTGAATCAGCCCTACTTTATCATGCACCTCCAAATACCCCGCAATCTCATTCTTAATAATGGACTCTAAAAACTTACCAATGATCAAGTTCAGGCTAACCGACCTATCATTTCCAATTTTCTGCCCCCTCCCTTCTTAAACATGGGCATTAGATAAGCCATTTTTCAGCCCTCTGGACTCTCCCTGACTCTCGTGATTCCTGGAAAACCACCAGCAATATCTCCATCATCTCCTCAGTTATCTCCTCCAGAAATTTGGGGTGTCATCCATCTGGTCCCAGTGATTTATTCAACTGTTGATTTTTCAGCTTCCCTTGCACTGTCTCCTTAATGACAGCCACGACCCTCACCTCTGACCCCTGACTTTCTTGAAGTTCTGATAAGCTACTGCTGTGTTCCATTGTGAACTCTCTTCCTCAAAAGGTAGTGAAAGCAGAGTCTTTGAATATTGATTCTTGATAAGTAAGGGGGTAGTGGAAGGTTATCGGGTGTAGGTGTGAATGTGGAGTAATCAAATCAGCTGAATGGCGGAACATGCTCGAATGGCCTATTTCTCCTCCTAAGATGAAATGTATGAAAGTGAATCTTAACTAGTGCCACAGTTAACTACTGTCCCTTTCAGTACCTCAATGAGGAACATGCGGGAGAGAGCATCAAATTCGCACTCTCACCAAATGAATGTGCTGCATTTTTACAGCCACTTTCAAAAGGAATAAAAAAATGGATTGCCACAGTTTCCTGATCCCACTTGAAGGGCAAGGTCATGGGTACATCTGCACAAAAGAAGGATTACACCTTATAATAATGCTCCCTGAAAGTAAGTAACTAATAGCCTCATCTCATGGTCAAGCAACCTGATAAGGTATCAGAGAGAAATCTTTTTCAAAATGAGGGATCTCACTTACTTATCAATGTAGTCCGCTTAGTCAGCCAGTGATCCTTGTAGCTTCGGACTCCAATGGGAACAGGAGAACCTGTAGATAAGCACCAATGAATTTAATCCTGAGGAATCCAATATCTGACTGATCAAACAACCAAAACATGTCCATTTTGTCTTCTTAAGTTTTCTTTCTAATTCATATTATACAGTATTGGCCTCCAGTCCCCACCATCTCCTATGCAGACTTAGAGTGTTCCTCCAATGAAGAATATCTGAGTTCCAGGTCTTTCATTACAACTAAAATAGAAATTAAACAGCACTAGCTGCAAATAATATCGTAGTTGAACAACTAAAAATTGCATTTATGTAGCAACTTTCATCTAGGAAATATCCCTAGGTGCTTCATGATAATGTGATCAAAAGCCAACAGTAAACATGGGAGCTACTAGACCTAAAAGCATGGTCCAAGATTTTGATTTTAAGTAGTGACGTGAAGAGATTAAGAGAGTCCAAAAGGTTTAAGAGAGGAATTCCAATTGGTGCTGATTATCATGCTGCAAATTGTGTTGTAGAGCCTCAATAGTGGGACAGTATAACTACAATATGACTTGCAGTTTCCATTATAAATGTGGTCATAGGATTTCAACAGGAAAGTTCACAGAAACAGAGCAAGGACAGAAGATAATGTAATGCATTATTGGATGCTTTGGAGAGGGAGCAGAGAAGGTTTACAAGGATGTTGCCTGGTATGGAAGGTGCGAGCTATGAAGAGAGGTTGAATAGGTTAGGTTTATTTTCATTAGAAAAAAGGAGATTGAGGTGGGACCTGATTGAGGTTTACAAAATCATGAAGGGTATAGACAAGGTGGATAGAGACAAGCTTTTTCCCAGGGTGAAGGATTCAATAACGAGAGGTCACACTTTCATGGTGAGAGGTGGAAAGTTTAAGGGGGATACACGTGGCAAGTACTTCACACAGAGGGTGGGGGGCGTTTGGAACGTGTTGCCAGCAGAGATGGTAGAGGCAGGCACAGTAGATTAATTTAAGATGCATCTGGATAGATGCATGAGTAGGTAGGGAGCAGAGGGAAACAGATGCTTAGGAATTGACCAACTGGTTTAGACAGTACATTTGGATCGGCTCAGGCTTGGAGGGTCGAAGGACCTGTTCCTGGGTTGTAAATTTTCTTTATCCTTTGTTCTTTGGTAGATAGCAAGATATCAACATAACTGGAGATAAATTAAAATGTTATACTGTTTTGATATTCTGCTTACCATCTTTTGGTACATTCATTTCTGGTGTCCTGTGATCTTTCTTAATCTGTTAAAACAAATAAAATTCACATTTAGACAGGTCCTTTCTAAGTGAAATGCCACAAAGCACTTTTCACACAACAGATTACTTTTACGGTGTAATCTAACACAACAGTTAATTTAAACACATAGTTCCAGAAATAGCAAATGAATTTAATATGGTTTAGCTATTTGGGTTGAGAGTCAGGAATGTTGACCAGAAACTTATCAGGCCAAGTCATAGAGATACTGTGGCTACAAGATCAGGTCAGAGTTTAGGAATTCAGTAGCAAGTAACTCACCACCATATACCACTTGCAAGTCAGGACTACGAGGGAATACTCCTCACTGGCCTCGAAAAGTGCAGCTCCAACATTAGTCAAAATGTTTGACAACATTCAGCACAAAGCAACTCACTTGACTAACACACCCACAAACATTCACCAACACTTCCTGCCACTATTGATGCTCAGTGGCAGCAGTGTCTACCAGCTACAAGATGCACAGCTACAACTCATCAAGGCTGCTTGAACAACACCTTCCAAACCATGATCACTACCATGCAGAAGAAAAGGCAGCAGATACATATAATCCACCTCCAAGTCACTCACATCATGACTTAGAAAAATATTGACGCTCAGTCAAAATTCTAGCTCTCACTAATATAACTGTGGGTCTACCTACACATGGACTGCAGTAGTTCAAGAATGCATCTCAGCACTAACTATTCCAGTCTGGATTAGAGCGGTGCTGGAAAAGCACAGCAGGTCAGGCAGCATCCTAGAAGCAGGAAAATCAATGTTTCGGGCAAAAGCCCTTCATCAGGAACTAACTATTCCAGGGCTAATGCTCGCCAATAAATACTGGCATAACCAGTGAAGCCCATGAATATTGCATGTCAATTTTCAGTAGTTACATGCTCTATTTCAGATAAAACGTCATATCAACAAAGTTTAGATTAGATTACCTACGGTGTGGAAACAGGCCCTTCGGCCCAACAAGTCCACACCGACCCTCTGAAGAGTAACCCTTTTCCCTCTGACTAACGCATCTAACCTCTGGGCAATTTAGCATGGCTGATTCACCTGACCTGCACATCTTTGGACTGTGGGAGGAAACCAGAGCACCCGGAGGAAACCCACACAGACATGAGGAGAATGTGCAAACTCCACACAGTCGCCCAAGGCTGAAATTGAACCTGGGATCCTGCTGCTGTGAGGCAGCAGTGCTAACTACTGAACCACCGTGCCGCCCCTTAAGTCAATGGTCATTATCGTCTTTCGAACTGTTCACACTATGTTTTCCTTTCTCACTGGCATTTTAAATTACCTGCTTCTCCATTTTGAAACCTGTTTTGTCCGCTTATTCTTCAGGGTAAATGGTGAATGAAAGTGATTTAAACAAATTGTGACTCTTGTTCCTCTGTATTTTTTTTTTACATTTTTTGTTCACTGAACTCTTACTGCACTTGGTTAATATTATATAGTTTTTAAAAGGGCTCTATTTTTTATTCAATTGTTAGACGCCTTGCTGATTTTGCATTTTTAAATTTTATTCTTTTATCATTTTGGTTTGGAACTGGGAACTGTGAGCCAAAGATGAGTTTTGGACTGTGGCTAACAGGCTTGTGTTAAAAGGAAAACAAACTAAATTGGCTTTTATTTATTCATTAACTGCAGGTTGGTTCCTAATCAAAAGATTCTGCAGATGTTTCATCACCAGAGAAGAGCATTATGTTTAAACTGATAGCAGAAGTTGGCTATCAACAAGATCAGTACCTGGGAATTGGTTCCAGTAAGTCTGGATAAGATCTTATGCTCAAGCAGATGGCAGATGTTGAATGGTAACAGGGTTCTCCTGAAGATGGACAGTGTTTCAGGAAATGGTCAGAGTAAATGGATTTTGGACTGTGTTTTATGAGAGAAAAGGAATCTAGCTATTGATGCTACAGCATGAAAATTTGAAATCTCCGTAACCTCCCATAAACAGCTCTTGAAAGCTCAGAGAATAGAAAACTAAAGTTTCTGTATTATTGTCTTTATCTAAGTATAAAGGTGATTCTGAATGACATCTTCAGAAAATCAACCAAGAAATCATCATATAGGCCTGTGGAACAATGCATTATGGAAACCACTTAAATAATCTGGCCAGTTTTGTTATTTTCTTTTATTTATCCCTTAACTGTGTTTGTTTCTGTCCATCTTTTGTGTTAATGGAGGTGAAACAAAGGCTTTTGGGTCTATAGCATAGGCCAGTTAGATTTGGCATTTATGTTCTGCTGAAGTTACTATATTGTTAATAAATTTGAGATTTTGGAGAAAATTTGTAGCTCAGGTTGTGGATCAAGTTGTAAAGTTGCTTTCTGAAATTTTGGTAAATGGGGTCCAAATTGATATATTTGTTGATGGAGTTCTGGTTTGAATGCCAGGCCGCTTGGAATTCCCCTGTGTGTCTTTATTTAGCCTGTCCCAGGATGGATGTATTGTCCCAGTCGAACTGGTGTCCCTCTTCGTCTGTGTGTGTGGATACCAGTGATAGTTGGTCATATCTTTAGGTGGCTAGTTGATGCTCATGTATCCTGGTGGATAGCTTCCTGCCCGTTTGTCCAATGTAACGTTTGTTGCAATCCTTGCAGGGTATTTTCTATATGACATTCATTCTACTGGTTTTTGGTAACAGGGTACTTTAAATTCATCAAGAGCTGTTTCAGTGTGGTGGTAGGTTTGTGAGCTACCACGGTGCCTAGGGACCGGAGAAGTCTGGTCGTCATCTCCGAGATGTCTTTGGTGTATAGCAGGGTGGCTAGAATCTCTGGGTGCGTTGTGTCTTATTGTTTGGGTCAGTTATGCAGGAATTGGCAGACTGCGCTTATTGGGTGCCTGTTATTCCTGAATACGGTGCATAGGTGTTTTTTCTCGGCTTCTCATAGTTCCTGGGTCTTGCGGCTTGTTTAAATAATGTCCTCAAGGAGCTCTGTTTGTGGGTGTTCGGGTAATTGCTCCTGTAGTTGAGTACCTGGTCAGTGTGTGGCTTTCCTATACAGGCTGGTCTGCAGCTCTCCATTGGCTTTACATTCATCCTGGGACAATACATCTGTCCTGGGACAGGCTAAACAAAGACACGCATGGGAATTCCTGGAGGCCTGACATTCAAACCAGAACTCCATCAACAAACATATAGATTTGAACCCCATTTACCAACCTCTCAGAAACAGAACGGGAAATGATATCACCTTGATGTATGTTTGCTCGCTGAGCTGGAAGGTTTGTTTTCAGACGTTTCGTCAACATACTAGATAACATCATGACTGAGCCTCTGGATGAAGCACTGGTGGTATGGTTCGCTTTCTATTTATGTGTTTAGGTTTCCTTGCATTGGTGATGTCATTTCCTATGGTGATTCCATTTCCTGTTCTTTTTCTCAGGGATGGTAAATGGGATCCAAGTCAATGTGTTTGTTGATAGAATTCCAGTTGGAATATCTTGCTTCTAGGAATTCTCGTACATGTCTCTGTTTGGCTTGTCCTAGAATGGATGTGTTGTCCCAGTCAAAGTGGTGTCTTTCCTCATTTGTATGTAAAGATACTAGTGGGAGTGGGTCATGTCTTTTTGTGGCTAGTTGATGTTCATGCATCCTGGTGGCTAGTTTTCTGCCTGTTTTGTTACTGTTCTTGCAAGGTATTTTGTAAATGACAATAGTTTTGCTTGTTGTCTGTATAGGATCTTTCAAGTTCATTAGCTGTCGTCTTAGTGTGTTGGTGGGTTTGTGGGCTATTATGATGCCAAGAGGTCTGAGTAGCCTGGCATTCATTTCTGAGACGTCTTTGATGTAGGGGAGAGTGGCTAGGGTTTCTGGAATGTTTTGTCTGCTTGTTTGAGTTTGTTGCTGAGAAATCAGCAGACTGTGTTCAATGGCACCCGTTTTTTTTTAATACACTGTATAGGTGATTTTCCTCTGCTCTTCGTAGATCCTCTGTGCTGCAGTGTGAGGTGGCTCATTGAAATAATGTTTTAATGCAGCTTCGTTTGTGGGCGTTGGGATAACTGCTTCTGCAGTTCAGTATTTGCTCTGTATGTGTTGTTTTCCTGTAGACACTAGTTTGAAGTTTCTTATTGGCTGTTTGCTCTACTGCGACATCTAGGAATGGCAGTTTGTTGTTGTTTTCCTCCTCTTTTGTGAATTTTATGCCAGTAAGGGTATTATGATGGTCTTGAACGTTTCCTGTAATTTGTTTTGTTTAGTGATGACAAAGATGTCATCCATGTAGCGGACCCAAAGTTTGGGTTGGATGGTTGGCAGAGTTGTTTGTTCCAGTCTCTGCATTACTGCCTCTGCTAAGATCCTACCACAATAAACCGAGACTGATAAATAGTAAGTGGGACAGAACACCAGAGGCTCACTGGTGATGTTACCTAGCATGGTGATGAAACGTCTGAGAACAAATCTTCGACATTCTATCAGCTCAGCGAGCAAATTGACAACCTGTTAATAAATTGCTAAGTCTTTTATTTAAGATACAAACTAGTGTCTGGAATTTATTATTCATAGTCTGGGATTGGTTATTCAAAAGTCTGGTTAGGAACCACTAGGGTCAATTTTGAGGCATCTCAATTTAATTTTATTGTGTTACAAACATAGAGGTAGAAAGGCTGATTTGGATTGGTTGTCTGTCTCCATGACATAACACAATGGATACTATTACAGGTATCCGAAATTCTGAAATCCAAAAAGCTCCGAAATATTTTTCATAGAGTGTGGAACGTTATTTTGGCATGCAATCAGGTGACCTAACCCCACACCCACTCAAACCACATCAATCAGATGTGACATGGCAGCGTGGCCCAGCACTGGCAGGCGTCAATTGTGTCTCAGCACTCATACTATTCACATGTGCATCTGCTGTTAGGTAATTTTTAAAATTTCATTGTGAAAATGTCGTTTATTCCAAAATCTGAAAAATTCCGAATTCCAAAAACAATTGGCCCCAAGGATTTCAGATAAAGGATTGTGTACCTGTACCTGTACCACCATTTCTGAATCTAATTGATCATGGTATTGAAGGCGGCTTCTAGATTTAAACCCTGAATAGTAAAGATAGAGGGAGGTGGCATTAAAAAGGTGAGCATTAATGCAGAAATGAAACTAACACAGGCACCATGGGCGAAATGGCTTCCTTCTGTGGCAGATTCATTTCTGTATCTTCCAGCAACAGTTACATTTCTTTCAGAACATTAACAATCAAGAATAAACAAATGTTACAGGCCTTTTTATTGCCCCTCTTATAGCCAATCTCCCAGCACCACATCCATTGGTTTGAAGTCAATGTGCGCTCTTCAGACATTAGTTTACGTCTCTGATGATACTGCATGTTGTTCCTGTGCTTACTAGTTCCCGTTTTGCATTGCATTTGCTTTCTTAATTGGCAATGAAAACCAAATGTGAGGCTAATCACTTCTTTGCTGACACTGTCAGGTGCAATTTGTGTCAAAGCTTTCATGTTCCATGTTTGCAATCATCATTGGTTCCCCTGCTGCCCTATTCTCCCAAACCCTCTCCCAATCTCTACAAAAATTCCAACTCAAGGCCCTGCCCAGGACATTCTTGCCATCCAGCTCTAATTGGAGTTAAACAGAGATACCAGAGCATTGCTGGATTTGCGCTGTAGATCAACAGAGGGAGGAACATTGCAACTAAATCAACAAGAAAGCCAATGATGTTAGTGAAGGCAGATTTCAGTTATCCACTCAGGAGATGGAGAAACCCAAGTCTGGAACAGGGATCACGAGATTCTCCGTGGACCTTTCTTGTTGTGTTCATAATTGCAACACCTCTCACACTCACTGCAATTCTTTATAAGATGAGGTGATATTGTGTTGGGGAGAAAGAGAGGGATGAGAAGACATAATCCAAGAAAGATGAGACATCTGGAAAAATATATTTAATGTAAGCACGAATCAGGATTTGATGTGAGGAAACTCGTATGTTCAAAGGAATCTCAATTCAGAAAAAAAGTGCTCAGTATTTTTGGGATGATAAGGTTCAGAAAGGGAGGTACAGACATAAGATGAGTGTGTTTCTCATTCCCAACACTGACCTGAGGAAGTAAGCACCAGATGAATATCTAAAATTCCCAATACTGAGGACATCCTTTACACCAGATGACTCAGCCCATTGTAGCGACAAAACATTTGTGATGCTAGCTATTGCTGCAAACCACATTAAACCATACTCAATTCACTGACCAATAAAGGCAAACATACAAAACGTCTTCTTTACTAGCCTCGATTTGTATGAGTGGGGAAGGGTAAGGGAGGAAGGGGCAGGGAAGTGGGTGTTGTGGAGATGGAGAAGGGGAAGCAAGGAGTGGTAGGAGGGAGAGAAGGGACAGAATGAGGGAGGTAGAAAGTGGGTCGATGGAAGGCAAAAAAAGAGATGCCATCAGCAGGTGGTCTGATTTTGACAAGTTTGTGATAGGTGTTACTGTGCAGAAGCTTCAGCATGAAAAGCTCAACAGAAAATGGAACCAAAGAAAGCTGAACAGTGCCACCTGGCTGTTATCAAGGAGACTGTTTCAAATCAAGTCATGGAGTCATAGAGATGCACAGCACAGAAAAAGACCCTTCCATTCAACTTGTCCATGCTGACCAGATATCTAAATAAATCTAGTCCCGTTTGCCAGCAGTTGGTCCATATCTCTTTAAATCCTTCCTATTCATATGTCTATCCAGATGTCTTTTAAATGTTGTAATTGTACCAGCTTCCATCACTTCCTTTGGCAGCTCATTCCAGATGCGCACCACCTTCTGCATGAAAAAGTTGTCCCTTAGGTCCCTTTTAAATCTTTTTTCTCTCACCGTAAATTTATGCCTCTAGTTTTGGATTCCCCTACCTTTAGGAAAAGACCTTGACGACTCAGTCTAGCCATGCCCCTCATGATTTTATAAACCTCTGTAAGGTCACCACTCAGCCTCTGACGCTCCAGAGAAAATAACCCCAGCCTGTTTAGCATCTCCCTATAGCTCAAACCCTCCAATCCTGACAACATCTTTGTAAATCTTTTCTGAATCCTTTCAAGTTCCACAACATCCTCCCTATAGCAGAAAGACCAGAATTGAACAGAGTATTCCGATGCTGGTCAAACCAATGTCCTCTACATGACCTCCCAACTCCTATACTCAATGCAATGACCAATACAGGCAAGCATAAAAAACATCTTTACTATCCTGTCTACCTGCGATTCCACTTTCAAAGAACTATGAACCTGCACTCCAAGGTCTCTTTGTTCAGTAATACTCCCAGAAACTTACCAATAGTCATACAAGTGAATAAATCTGGTGACTATCCCACAATATAAAGAAATAGATTAAATGTTGGCAATGTTACACTCTCTCTCTCACTCACTCCCTCAAATATGTTCGTATTTTCAATAATATTAGAAACCTATGATTACATTACTTCCAATAAAATTAACACTAGCATGTAACAATGAGACAGAAGAAAATGTGATTGCCCTTCTTAGAGCAGAGAGTGTGAAGGGGAGGTTTAATTGAAGCATTCAAAATCAGGAAGAGGTCTAATACAAAGGAAGATATTGTTTCCAGGGCAGAAAGGTTAGTAACCAGAGAGACCAAAGCTAAAGAGAATCAGCAAAAGAACAAAAGGGACAACATAGGAAGAGGGGTAAGCCATTCAGCTCTTCAAGGCTGTGCTGTCTTTCAATAAGATCATAGCTGATCATCCACTTCAATAACTCTTTCCCTTTATATTTCCTATATTTTTAAATCTATCTCTACTTTAAACAGAGCCAATAACTGAGGTTCTACAGCCCTCAAGATTATAGTTTACCAAACATTCACCACCTTCTGAGTAAATCAGAATTTGTGTATTTCAGTTCTAAGTGGTGTTCCCCTTACTTTCAAAATTGCTTTGGACTCCCCAACCAGTGGAAATATCTTACCAGCATCTATCCTAATCATTTATGTAATTTTTAAGTTTCAATGAGATCACCTTTCATTCTTCAAAACTCTAGAAAATACAGGTCCTCTCTTCATAGGACAGTCATGTCACCCCAAGAAGAAGTCTGGTGAACCTTTAACATACATACAAACACAGGTGGTTGACAGGGCCCTTAGCCAGGTCTGACCCATCTCCCATATTTGGCCTCACCCTCTCTCTTCCCTTCCACAAAAGCGATAGGATTCCCCTTGTTCTCACCTACCATCCAACCAGCATCCACTCTATAAGATCTTCAGCAACCATTTCCCCCATCTCCACAGGGATGCCACCAGCAGACATATATTCCCCTCCCCTCCCTTGTCAGCCTTCCAAAGGGACCATTCACTCTGGGACACCTGGTCCACTCTTCTTCACTCCCAACACTCCCCTCAGCCCACAGCATCTTCCCCTGCAATTGCAGAAGGTGTAACATCTGCCTATTTACTTCCTCCCTCCTGAGTATCCAAGGCCTCAAAAACACCTTCCAGGTGAAGCAGCACTTTACCTGCTCTTCACTCAATCTAGTCTACTGTACTCGTTGCTCACAATGTTGTCTCCTTTACACTGGGGAAACAAAGCGCAGACTGGGTGATCGCTTTACAGAACTCCTATGTACTGTCCACAAAAATGACCCTGAGCTTCCAGTTGCCTGCCACTTCAACACACCACCATGTTTCCTGGCTAGCATTTCTGTCTCAGGCTTGCTGCAATGAAGTTCAGCGCAAACTGGAAGAACAGCACCTATTTTCCACTTGGGGCCTCTGCAGGCTTCTGGACTCAATATTGAGTTCAACAATTTTAGGGCTGGAGCACCTTCCTCCCCTGTGCTGACCCCAACCCTCACATACCAGGCCTTGACATCAAATGGCCTGCTACCACACACAACCCATTGCTAGCTACTAATAGTCCCCATTCTCCCACCCTGACCTTTATCCACTCCTTTGTCAGTCCAACTGTTTTTCTCTCTCTTTGGGCTCTATCTCCACCTATCATTTCCTCCTCTCCCACCTCCCCCAACTTCTGCATAAATATCAACAATTTCCTAGCTACAATCAGTTCTGAAGAAGAGTCACTGGAACCCGCAACATTGACTCTGCTTTCTCACCATGGACGCTGCCAGACTTGTTGAGTTTTTCTAGCAATTTCTATGTTTCATTTGGATTGTCAGCATCTGCAGTTCTTTCAGTTTTTTGTCTGGTGAACCTTCATTACACTCTCCCTATGGCAATAATATCTTTCCTGAGGTACAGGGATCAACATGACTCATAGCACTCCAGGTGTAGCCTAATTACGCTCCTATACAATTAAAGCAAGAGTTCACTAATCCTCTTGCGATAAACATACCATGAACCTTCCTAATAACTTGTTGCACTTGCATGTACGTCTTAGGTTACTCATCGTAAAGGACACCTGCGTCCCTTTGTACACACTACGATATCCAACCTGTTACCATTTAAGAAATACTCTATACATCAGCTTCTCCACTCAACATTGAAACCTCACTTTTTTCACACTATATTCCATCTGCCATGCTCTTACACACTAAATCTGTCCTAATCCTCTTGAAGCTGCTTTGCCTCCTCCTTATGGGCACACATTCCGACCTTATTTTGTGTCATCTGTGAACTTGAAATTATTACATTCTGTTACCAAATACAAATCACTGACATAGATTGAAGGCATTTGGGGTCCTAGTACTGATCCTTGCAATACTCCCCCAGACAGAGTCTGCCAATGCAAGAATGACCCATTTTTAAAATTTGATTTGTTGTTATCTGGAATGTGCTGCCCGACAGGGAGGTAGAAGCAGATTCAATAGAAAGTTTCAAAAGGTAATTGGATAAATTATGGAATCATAAACTCATACAGTATGAAACAACCCTTCGGTCCTTACAGTCCATGCTGACCAAAATCCCAAACTAAACTAGTCCTACCTGCCTGCACTTATCCCTCCAAATATTTCTTATTCATGTACTTATCCAAGTATCTTTTAAATGTTTTAACTGTACCCACATTCACCGCTTCCTCTGGAAGTTCATTCCACACACAAACCACTCTCTAGTAAAACAGTTATCTCTCATGTCTTTTTAAAATCTTTCTCCTCTCATCTTAAAAATATGTCCCCTGTTTTGTTTATTTTTGTAAACTTGTAAAATGTTAAATTTCTAATAAAAATATCTATTAAAAAAAAGCCCCCTAGTCATAGAATCATACAGTCACAGAGATGTATAGCATGGAAACAGACCCTTCTGTCCAACCCATCCATGCCGACTAGATATCCCAACCCAATCTAGTCCCACGTGCCAACACCTGGCCCATATCTCTCCAAACCCCTCCTATTCATATACCCATCCAAATGCCTCTTAGTCTTGAAATTTCCCACCAGGAAAGAGACAGCTAAACACCTCTTTAACCATCCTATCATATGTGATACAAACTTGAAAGAATCATGTACCTGAATTCCGAGGTCTCTGTTCTACAACTCTGCCCAAGGCCTTACTTTTAATTGTATAAGTCTTGCCTTTGTTTATTTTATCAAAATACAATACCTCACATTTATCCAAATTAAACTCCGTTTGCCACTCTTCAGACCATTGACCCAATTGATCAAGATCTCTTAGTAATAAAATCAGAAATTGCTGGAAAAGTTCAGCAGGTATACCAGCATCTGTGGAGAAAAATCAGAACCTCAGAGTTTGTAACTTTCTTCACTATCCACTATATCACCCATCCTGGTGTCTTCTGCAAAAGTACTAACCATGCTTTCTATTTTCTTATCTAAATCATTTAAATAAATGACAAACAAAAGTGGACTCAGCCTCAATCCCTATTGAACAATGCTGGTCACAGGTCTCCAGTCCAAGAAAACAACCCTCCACCATCACTCTCTGACTCCTGCTATTAAGCCAATTTTGCATCCAATTGGCAAGCTCACTCTGAATCCCATGTGACTATCCCTCATCATTCGTTGCCTCTTCAAATGCACACAAATCCGATCTTTCAGAATCACTTTGAACATCTTACACACCAGCAAAGTCAGACTCACAGGTATATTATTCCCAGACTTCTGCTTACATCTCTTCTTAAACAAAGGCACAACATTATCCACTCTTCAGTCATTCAGCATTTCACCTGTATTTATAGATGATACAAATATTCCACAATTTCCTCCCTAACTTCCCACAAAATCCTGAGATATACTAGATCAGGTCCTGGAGATTTATCCACCTCTATATCTTCTAAGACCTCCAGCACTTCCTCTTTTGCATTGTGAACTGTTTTCAAAACATCAATATTTATTTTCCTGAGTTCTCTAGCCTCAGTTTCTTTCTCCACAGTAAAAATTGATGCAAAATATTCATTTAATATCTATCCCATCTCCTGAAGTTCAACACAAAGACGAGCTCTGTGATCTTTAAGGGGCCTTACTCTCTCTCCAGTTGCTGTCTTGCTCTTAATGTACTTGTAGAGTCTCTTTGGATGATCCTTAACCTTATTTGCCAAGGCTATCTCATATCCTGTCTCTGCCTTCCTGATCTCCCTCTTAAGAATGCCCCGACACTTTTTATACTGATAAAGTGATACTGATACTGGGAATGTATACTATACTCCAGATGCGGTCTCACCCTGCATAATGAAAGCATAACCTCCTTGGCTTTGTATTCAATTCCCCTCACAATAAAAGGTAACATTTGATTAGTTTTCCTGATTACTTGCTGCGCCTTTTGTGATTCATGGACTTGGACACTCCGATCCCTCTACATCTCAGAGCTCTGTAATAACTCACCATTTAATTAATATACTTACTTTTATTCTTCCAGTCACAATGGACAATTTTACATTGTTTCACACTATAAACTCCATATGCTAGACCTTTGCCTAGTCACTTAAATAATATTCCCTTGTACATACTTACGTCATCTTCACAATGTACGGTGCTACCTATCTTTGTGTAATCAGCAAACTTAGCAATCTTACCTTCCACCCCTTCATTCAAATCATTTCTATGAATTCTAAATAGTTGAGGTCCCAGCGTTGATCTCTGTTATGCACTGCTCATAAGTTCTTGCCAACCAGGAAGTGACCCATTTATAACTACTCCATTTTCTATTAGCTAACTAGTCTTTTATCCATGCTAATATAGAATCATAAAATTTTACAGTACAGAAGGAGGTCATTTGATCCACTGTGTCTGTAAAAGCTCCCAAAACAGCTCCCTAACTAGGCCTACTCTCCAGCCTAACTCTGTAGCCCTCTAACTTCATCACTTTCAAACATGTATCCAACTCTCTTTGAAACTGCCAATGTAATCCACCTCCACCACTCTCCCAGGCAGTGCATTCCAAATTCTAACAACTCTCTGATTAAAGAAATTCTCTTCATCTCACTCTTAGCTCCCTTGTTGACAATCTTGAAATTGTGACCCCTACTTACTGACGTACCAACTAGCAGAAACAGAATAGCCTTCTTTACCCTGTCAAAATTGTTCGTAATTCTGAACACCTCAATTCTTAATCTTCTCTGCTCCAAGAAGAAAAAGCCCTATCTGTCCAATCATTCCTTGTATTGAAAATCCTTTATTCCTGGTATCATTCCAGTTAATCACCTTTAACTTTTCTCCAGGACTTTAACATCCTTACTTAAAAAAGGTACTGAGAACTGCACACAATACTCAAATGTGGTCTGACCAATAATTTGCAGAGGTGTAGCATCACTTCCTTCCTTTTATACTCAATGCTTCTATTTATAAACCCAAGAATCCTATTGCCTTCTTAACAACAGTTTCAACTTGCCTGACCATCTTCAGAGATTCATACACATGAACCCTGAGGTTCCTGTGCTGCTGTCGTCTCCTCAAAGTTGGACCATTGAACCTGTATATGTCTCCATGTTCCTTCTACCAAAATGCGTTACTCCACATTTCTCTGCATCGAGATTCATCTGCCAGGTGTCTGTCCATTTGGCCAACTTATCAATGTCCCTCTCAAGTCACTCAGCATCATCCTCACAATTTAATATTCTCACTAGTTTAGTACATAAACAAATTTAGAGATTTTATCCTCAAAAGCCATCTCCATGTCGTTTATATAAATCAAAAGAAGCAAAGGTCCTAATACAAATTCCCTGGAACATCACTTTCAATTTGTTTGCAATCTGAGAAATGCCCATCTATACCTATCTGTTTCCTATCTTTCGGCCAACTTCTAATGCATGACGCCAAGAGCCTATCAATCCTGAACATTTCTAATTTGCTAACCAACAATCTTTGTGGCACAATATCAAATATTTTTCTTACCCTCTGCACCATGAACTTTTATTTTTCATATTAACCTTTTAAATGGGTGGCACAGTGGTTAACACTGCTGCCTCACAGCACCAGAGACCCGGGTTCAATTCCCACCTCAGGCAACTGACTGTATGGAGTTTGCACATTCTCCCCGTGTCTGCGTGGGTTTCCTCCAGGTGCTCCGGTTTCCTCCCACAGTCCAAAGATGTGCAGGACAGGTGAATTGGCTATGCTAAATTGCCCGTAGTGTTAGGTGAAGGAGTAAATGTAGGGGTATGGGTGGGTTGCACTTCGGCAGGTCGGTGTGGACTTGTTGGGCTGAAGGGCCTGTTTCCACACTGTAAGTAATCTAATCTAAAAAATGGCATCTTATCAAATGCCCATAAGCAGTTTCCTGATAACATGCTATCAGATTAACTGCCCTGTCAGTCCTTGTTTTTTCTCTTTCTTCCCTTTCTGAATAGGCATGTTACATTTGCTAAATTCCAGTCACTGGGACCGCTCAAGAATCTGAGAAATTTTGGAAAATGAGAAGCAGTGTCTCTCTGCAGCTGCCTCTTTTTTAACCTTAGGATGTTGACCATTCTGGCATGGGGACTTGTCAGCTTTTAATCCCTTACATTTTTCTAATATTTCTAATGTCAATGATTTAAAGTTCCTGACTCTCTTAGTCCCTTGGTTAGCCCTACACCTGTTATATACTTTGTGTTTTTGATGTGTTTGAGTTTGAATAGTGTCAGGGACGTGGTGGGTTTGAATGGTGTTGGAGATTCGATGGGTTTGGATGGTATCAGTGAGATGATGGATTTGGATGGTGATGGGGAGGCAATGGGTTTGCATAGTGATGTGGAGGTGATGGGTTTGGATGGTGATGGGGAGGTGATGGGTTTGGATGGTGACGGGGAGGTGAGGGGTTTGGATGGTGACGGGGAGGTGATGGGTTTGGATGGTGACGGGGAGGTGAGGGGTTTGGATGGTGACGGGGAGGTGAGGGGTTTGGATGGTGACGGGGAGGTGATGGGTTTTGAGGGGTTTGGATGGGGATGGGGATGGGGATAGGGAGGTGAGAGGTTTGGATGGGGATGAGGAGGTGAGGATTTGAAACCTGAATACAGGCTGAGGTGACTAGTTGCTGTCAGGGGCAACCATTTAACAGATGCTCTTAATAACTTAGGTGGCAACAAGATGGCTTCTTGATGCAAATAACATGACAAAATGGCTTCTAGGTTGCAAACTGACAATTCTGTGAAAGCTGCATAAAATGGTTTTTAAGTTACTCACTGCTAATTCTGCAATAACTGCATAAGTGACTTACCACAGTCTGCTTCAATAAAGATTAGCAGACAATGTGCCCTTTAAAGCATAAAAATAAGTCAACAAGATAAGACATTACTGACCATCCTAACTGACCTTCAAATGCAGGTGCAATAGCTCAGTGAGTGAGATAAGGATGGCCTGAGTGTTGGAAAATAAAGTTGGCTCCCAGGAAGTATCATTGGACTAAGTAACTGTCATAGAGATGTACAACACAGAAACAGACCCTTTGGTCCAACTTGTTCATGCTGACCAGATATCCTAAATTAATCTAGTCCTATTTAGAGTCATAGAGATTTTCTTTGAGAAGATTTGTCGCTTGGATTGAGGTTCTGGATGTAGGTTTGCTCGCTGAGCTGGAAGATTCATTTGGGTTTGATGAAACCCAAACATATAAATAGAAAGCAGAAATTATCAGCAGTGCTTCGCCTGAGGCCCACTGAAGATGTTACCTAGTAGGGTGACGAAATGTCTGGAAATGAACCTTCCAGCTCAGCGATCAAACCTACATCCAGAGTCATAGAGATGTACAGCACAGAAAGAGACCATTCAGCCCACCTCATCCATGCTGACCAGATATCCTAACACAATCTAGTCCCACCTGCCAGCACCTGGCCCATATCCCTCCAAACCCTTCCTATTCATATACCCATCCAAATGCCTTTTAAATGTTGCAATTACACCAGCCTCCACCACTTCCTCTGGCAGCTCATTCCATAAACGTATCACCCTCTGAGTGAAAAAGTTGCTCCTTAGGTCTCTTTTATATCTGTCCTCTCTCACCCTAAACCTATGTTGGACTCCCCGACCCCAGGGAAAAGACTTTGTCTATTTGTCCTATCCATGCCCTTCATAATTTTATAAAGTCTGAGAGAAGATTTGTAGCTCGGGTGCTCGTTGTTCTGGTTCTGTTCGCCGAGCTGGGAATTTGTGTTGCAGACGTTTCGTGCCCTGTCTCGGTGACATCCTCAGTGCTTGGGTGCCTCCTGTGAAGCGCTTCTGTGATCTTTCCTCCGGCATTTGTAGTCCGGAAGCGGCAGATTCAAACCACTATAAATGCCGAAGGAAAGATCACAGAAGCGCTTCACAGGAGGCTCCCAAGCACTGAGGATGTCACCTCGACAGGGGACGAAACGTCTGCAACACAAATTCCCAGCTCGGCGAACAGAACCACATCAACTCTATAAGGTCACCCCTCAGCCTCCGACGCTCCAGGGAAAACAGCCCCAGCCTGTTCAGCCTCTCCCTGTAGCTCAGATCCTCCAACCCTGGCAACATCTTTGTAAATCTTTTCTGAATCTATCAAGTTTCACAACATCTTTCTGATAGGAAGAAGACCAGAATTGCACGCAATATTCCAACAGTGGCCTAACCAATGTCCTGTACAGCCGCAACATGACCACCCAACTTCTGCACTCAATACGCTGACCAATAAAAGAAAGCATACCAAAAGCCTTCTTCACTATCCTACCCACCTGCGACTCCACTTTCAAGGAGCTATGAACCTGCACTCCAAGGTCTCTTTGTTCAGCAACACTCCCGAAGACCTTACCATTAACTATATTACTCCTGCTAAGGTTTGCTTTCCCAAAATGCAGCACTTCACATTTAACTAAATTAAACTCCATCTGCCACTTCTCAGCCCACTGGCCCATCCGATCAAGATCCCGTTGTAATCTGAGGTAACCTTCTTCGCTGTCCACTACACCTCCAATTTTGGTGTCATCTGCAAACTTACTAACTGTACCTCTTATGCTCACATCCAAATTATTTATATAAATGTCCAAAAGTAGAGGGCCCAGCACCGATCCTTGTGGCACTCTATTGGTCACAGGCCTCCAGTCTGAAAAGCAACCTTTCACCACCACCCTCTGTCTTCTACCTTTGAGCCAGTTCTGTATCCGAATGGCTAGTTCTCCCTGTATTCCATGAGATGCAGCCTTGCTCACCAGTGTCCCATGGGGAACCTTGTCGAACGCCTTACTGAAGTCCAAATAGATCATCATGTCTACCGCTCTACCCTCATCAATCCTCTTTGTTACTTCCTTAAAAAATTCAATCAAGTTTGTGAGACATGGTTTCCCATGCATAAAGCCATGTTCACTATCCCTAGGCAGTACTTGTCATAGAGTCATAGAGATGTACAGCATGGAAACAGACCCTTCAGTCCAACCCGTCCATGCCAACCAAATATCCTAACCCAATCTAGTCCCACCTGCCACCACCTGGCCCATATCCCTCCAAACCCTTCCTATTCATATATTCATCCAAATGCCTCTTAAATGTTGCAATTGTACCAGCCTCCATCACTTCCTCTGGCAGCTCATTCCATAAACGTATCACCTTCTGTGTGAAAAAGTTGCCCCGTAGGTCTCTTTTATATCTTTCCCCTCTCACCCTAAACCTATGCCCTCTAGTTTTGGACGCCCCGACCCCAGGGAAAAGACTTTGTCTATTTACCCTAACCATGCCCCTCATAATTTTGTAAACCTCTATAAGGTCACCTCTCAGCCTCCGACGCTCCAGGGAAAACAGCCCCAGCCTGTTCAGCCTCTCCCTATAGCTCAAACCCTGGCAACATCCTTGTAAATCTTTTCTGAACCCTTTCAAGTTTCACAACATCTTTCCGATAGGAAGGAGACCAGAATTGCACACAATATTCCAACAGAGGCCTAACCAATGTCCTGTACAGCTGCAACATGACCTCCCAACTCCTGCACTCAATACTCTTGACCAATAAAAGAAAGCATACCAAACACCTCCTTCACTATCCTATCTACCCGTGACTCCACTTTCAAGGAGCTATGAACCTACACTCCAAGGTCTCTTTGTTCAGCAACACTCCCGAAGACCTTACCATTGAGTGTGTACGTCCTGCTAAGATTTGCTTTCCCAAAATGCAGCACCTCGCATTTATCTGAATTAAACTCCATCTGCCACTTCTCAGTCCATTGGCCCATCTGGTCCAGATCCTGCTGAAATCTGAGATAACCCTCTTCGCTGTCCACTACACCTCCAATTTTGGTGTCATCTGCAAACTTACTAACTGTACTTCTTATGCTCGCATCCAAATCATTTATGTAAATGACAAAAAGTAGAGGACCCAGCACCAATCCTTGTGGCACTCCACTGGTCACAGGCCTCCAGTCTGAAAAACAACCGTCCACCATCACCCTCTGTGTTCTACCTTTGAGCCAGTTCTGTATCCAAATGGCTAGTTCTCCCTTTATTCCATGCGATCCAGCCTTGCTAACCAATCTCCCATGTGGAACCTTGTCAAACGCCTTACTGAAGTCCATATAGATCACATCTACAGCTCTGCCCTCATCAATCCTCTTTGTTACTTCCTCAAAAAGCTCAGTTCAAGTTTGTGAGACGTGATTTCCCACAGACAAAGCAATGTTGACTATTCCTAATCAGTCCGTGCCTTTCCAAATACATGTACATCCTGTCCCTCAAGATTCCCTCCAACAACATGCCCACTACCAATGTCAGGCTCACTGGTCTACAGTTCCCTGGCTTGTCCTTACCACCTTTCTTAAACAGTGGCACCACGTTAGCCAACCTCCAGTCTTTCCACACCTCACCTGTGACTATCGATAATACAAACATCTCAGCAAGAGGCCCAGCAATCACTTCTCTAGCTTCCCACAGAATTCTAGGGTACATCTGATCAGGTCCTGGGGATGTTTCCAACTTTATGCGTTTCAAGACATTCAGCACCTACTCCTCTGAAATATGGACATTTTTTCAAGATGTCACCATCTATTTTCCTACATTCTATATCTTCCATGTCCTTTTCCATCATAAATATAGATGTGAAATACTTGTTTTGTATCTGCCCCCTCTCCTGCAGCTCCACACAAAGGACGCCTTGCTGATCTTTGAGGGGACCTATTCTCTACATAGTTACCCTTTTGTCCTTAATGTATTTGTAAAAACCCTTTGAATTCTCCTTAACTCTATTTGCCAAAGCTATTTCATGTCCCCTTTTTGCCCTCCTGATTTCTCTCTTCAGAACATTCCTACTGCCTTTACCCTCTTCTAAGGATTCACTCGATCTTTCCTGTCAATACTTGACATATGCTTCCTTCTTTTTCTTAACCAAACACTCAATTTCTTTAGTCATCCAGCATTCCCTATACCTCCTGGCCTTTCCTTTCACCCTAACAGAAATATACTTTCTCTGGACTCTCATTATCTCATTTCTGAAGGCTTCCCATTTTCCAGCCATCTCTTTACCTGCGAACATCAGCCCCCAATCAGCTTTTGAAAGTTCTTGTCTAATAATGTCAAAATTGGCCTTCCTCCAGTTGAGAACTTTTAGATCTGGTCTATCCTTTTCCTATTTTAAAACTAATAGAATTATGGTCGCTGGCCCCAAAGTGCTCCCCCACTGACACCTCAGTCTCCTGCCCTGCCTTATTTCCCAAAAGTAGGTCAAGTTTTGCACCTTCTCTAGTAGGTACATCCACATACTGAACCAGAAAATTTTCTTGTATACACTTAAAAAATTCCTCTCCATCTAAACCCTTAACACTATGGAAGTCCCAGTCTATGTTTGGAAAGTTAAAATCCCCTACCATAACCACCCTATTATTTTTACAGATAGCTGAGATCTCCTTACAAGTTTGTTTCTCAATTTTCCTCTGATTATTAGGAGGTATATAATACAATCCCAATAATGTGACCATCCCTTTCTTATTTCTCAGTTCCACCCAAATAACTTCCCTGGATGTATTTCTGGGAATATCCTCCCTCAGTACAGCTGTAATGCTATCCCTTATCAAAAATGCCACTCCCCCTCCTCTCTTACCTCACTTTCTGTCCTTCCTGTAGCATTTGTACCCTGGAACATTAAACTGCCAGTCCTGTCCGTCCCTGAGCCATGCTTCTGTAATTGCTATGATATCCCAGTCCCATGTTCCTAACCATGCTCTGAGTTCATCTGCCTTCCCTGTTAGGCCTCTTGCATTGAAATAAATGCACTTTAATTTATCAGTCCTACCTTATTCTCTGCTTTGTCCCTACTTGCCCTGACTGTTTGACTCACGTTTGTTCTCAACTATACCAGTCTCAGACTAAAATCTTTCCTCACTATCTCCCTGGGTTCCCCCCCCCCATTTTAATAGTTTAAATCCTCTCATGCAGCACTACCAAATCTCCTTGCCAGTATATTAGTTCCCTTCCAATTTAGGTGCAATCTGTCCTTCTTGTACAGGTCACTTCTACCCCAAAAAAAGCTTTTAATGATCCAAAAATGTGAATCCTTCTCCCGTATACCAGCTCCTCAGCCATGCATTCATCTGCTCTATCTTCTTATTTCTGCCCTCAGTAGCTTGTAGCAACGGGAGTAATCCAGATAATACTGTTCTCGAGAACCTCCTTTTTAAATTCCTGTCTAACTCTCTGTAATCATTTTCAGAATCTCAACCTATTCCCTTCTTATGTCGTTGGTTCCAATGTGTACAATGATCTCCTGCTGTTCCCTCTCACCCTTGAGAACATTCTGCACCCTCTCTGAGACATCCTTGATCCTAGCACCAGGGAAGCAACACACCATGCTGGTTTTTTGCTGCTGGCCACAGAAACGTCTGTCTGTACCTCGGACTAGAGAGTACCCTAACACAATCGATCACTTGGAACCCGACGCACCTCTGATTACAATAGAGCCAGTCTCAATACCAGAAACTTGGCTGTTCGTGCTATGTTCCCCTGAGAATCCATCACCCCCTACATTTTCCAGAACAGCATATTGTTTGAAATGGGGATAGCCACAGAAGACTCCTGCACCACCTACCTACCTCTCTTACCTTTCCTGGAGTTAACCCATCTATGTGACTGTATCTAAGACTTTCCCCCCTTCCTGTCATCCATCAATTCCCCTTGCTCTTGTAAATTCCTCATTGCCTCGAACAGCCTCTCCAACTGATCCATTCGATCTGATAGGATTCGCAACCAACAGCATTCATTGCAGATAACCTGCAAATTCAGTAACCCGTAAACTCTCCCTAAACTCCCACATCCAACAAGAAGAACATATCAATGTGGGCAGCACGGTGGCTCAGTGGTTAGCACTGCTGCCTCACAGCACTAGGGTCCCAGGTTTGATTCCAGCCTCGGGCGACTGTGTGGAGTTTGCACATTTTCCCCGTGTCTGCGTGGGTTTTCTCCAGGTGTTCCAGTTTCCTCCCACAATCCAAAGATGTGCAAATCAGGTGAATTAGCCATGCTAAATTACCCATAGTGTTAGGTGCTTTAGTCAGAGGGGAAATGGGTCTGGGTGGGTTACTCTTCAGAGGGTCGGTAAGGACTGGTTGGGCCGAAGGGCCTGTTTCCACACTGTAGGGCATCTAATCTAATCTAGTAATGGCCATTTTTGCTTCTTTCAATCTACATACCCAGAAAATAGCACTGTCTTATTCCTCTACAAAACACTGCTCCAGATTAAATTAATACTTATGGCTTATATTTTAAGTTTAATCAAGAGACATAGCTCAATAAAACATATAATCAAGAAAGATCCCACTTTACTTACTACTATAGACTTATCTACTTTTGTGCTGTGACCTCGCCCAGACAGGTTCCTCCAAGATCAGTTGTGAATTTCACAGTTTTTAATTTTCCCAGACATAGTCTGATGTCCAGTGATACATTAATTCAACAGCAAAGGCAGTAACTGCTAACTCTGTCAGTTAGCAATGTGAGTTTCTTTCTCTCTCCTGCACTGACCTCACAATGTGCTTCCTTTGTTTGTTCTTCTCCCTTTTAAACGGCTGTTGTTTTGACTATTTTTTTCTCCAAAGTTCCAAAACAATGCAACAGCATATAAAACAGTAATTGCTGCTCCTGGAATTCGAGGAAATCACCTCCAAACCCTAAAATACCTCAAAAAAGGAGCTACTGTTACAGCCAGAAATTTTTCCCGTCCTCCATCTTGGATTACTCAGAATCCTGTACCAGCATTTGGCCCATATCTCTCTAAACCCTTCCTATTCATATACCCTTCCAGATGTCTTTTAAATGTTGTAATTGTACCAGCCTTCACAACATCTTCTGGCAGCTCATTCCATGCATGCACCACACTTCACAAGAAAAAGTTGCCTCTTAGGCACCTTTTAAATCTTTCCCCTCTTACCTAAACCTATGCCCTCTAGTTCTAGATTCTCCCACCCCAGGGAAAAGACCTTATCTTTTTACACTATCCATGCCTCCCATGATTTTATAAACCTCTATAAGGTCACCCCTTAGCTTCCTATACTCCAGGGACCATACATGAGTTTACTGAACCTTTTGCATTGGGGCATCCACTTGCATAGGTCTGAAACTCTTGGCATTGATCGCTATGCATTTGAGAAAATTCTGCCATTTCTGAAACAAACCTAAACCAAATACTTTGATGAGAAACAGGTGATATGCCAACTAGGTTCCTGTATGAAACTGCTTCCTGTTGTGCTATACCCACCAGAGGTTAATGTTTTCAGCAACACAGGAGCAGAATCAAGCCTGTCAACTCCTCTAACCTGCTGAGCCATTCAAAATCATGACTTATTGTCCACCTTGATGCTATATTCCCAAGGGATTCCTATATGCCTTGAAATCATGAGTAACTACAAATCTATCAATCTCTGTCTTGAAATCACCAAATGATGGAGCTTCCACAGACCTCCAAGAAAAAGATTTCCAAAGATTTATCACCCTCTGAGTGAAGTTGGTCCTACTCATCTCACTCATAAATGGTCTGCCCCCTTACTATGACACTATCCCCTGTCTAGATACCACAGCCAGGGAAAATATTATTTCTGCATTTACTCTGTCAATCTCTGTCAAGAATTTTGTAAGTTTCTAAGAGACTGCCTTGTTTCTCAAAATACCAGAGTGTACAGGAGCAAGTTCCTTAACAGGACAGTACCATCATCCCAGGGAAACACAGGATATCTTTCCATGGGCAAGGAGACTAGAATAGTACACAATACTCAGAAGTAGTCTCACATTGTAATTGTAGTAAGATACTTTTACTCCTATACTCAAATAACATTGTGATACAGGCCAATATACCTTTGTGTCTTCCTAATTGTTTCCTGCACCTGCATGTTAGCTTTCGTGACTTCATTTTCGACAAGTCCCTTTAGACATCCATACTTCCTAAATACGTATTTAAAAAATACATTGCATTTCTGTTTTCTCTACCAAAGTTGATAACCTCACCTTTTACCACATTATATTCCATTTGCCATATTCCTGTCCATTCACTGACCCTATCCAAAACCCCTTGAAACCTCTCTGCAGCCTCATCACAACTTTGATTCCCTTGTGGCACTATTGCTAATTTATTAATCTAGAGAACAAAAAGATTTCTGTTTCTGTTTCAGATTTCCAGAGAACTGCAGATGCTGGAAATGTGAAACAGAATCAGAAATGTCAGGAGTACCTCAGTCGATCTGGCAGCATCTATGGAGAAAAAACAGACCCAACCTTTCAGGTCCAGTGACCCTTTTTCAGTACAAAGATAGCTTACTGAGGTTTTCTAGCAATTTCTGTTTTTGTATTAATGCAGAGACGCTGGTAATGTTGTGGGGATTCGGGTTCAAATTCCCCTACAACAGATTGTAGTATTTGAATTCACTAAAAATCTGGAATAAAAAGCCCATGGTGAACATGAAACTGCTGTTGACTATCAGGAAAACCCAACTGTTTCATTCATGCCGTTTGGGAAAGGACAAAGTCAGCAGTCACATGACAACAGGTTATGGTCCAACAGATTTATTTAAATCACAAGCTTTCAGAATGCTGCTCATCATCTTATGATGGCACAACATTCAGCACCGTTCACAACTTCTCAGATATCCAAGCAGTCTGTGTTCAAAAGTATCAAGGCTCGGACAATGTCCAGAATTGGACTGTCAACTAGAAAGTAATATTCATGACACACAAGTGTAATAACAGAGAGTCTCACCATCAGCTCTTAATATTTTACCTACATTACAATTCTACATGCCCTTGCAACTACATTCAAAAGGGGTTATCACTGATCAGAAATTGAACCAGCCAGTTAAATACTGTGGCTAAAAGAGGATGCTAGAGATTAAGAATTCTGCAGAAAGTAACTGATGTCTCATTCTGTCCACCATCTACAGCTCACGAAGCAAAGAATACTCTTCCACTTGCCAGATGACTGTAATTCCTACTACAGTCAAGAAGCTCAGCATCATGCAGGACAAGACAGCCCATTTGATTGGCAATCATTTACCATCTTTAACATGCACTTTCTTCACTATCAGAGCACAGTGGCATCAATAAGAACCATTTACAAGATATACTGTAGTAAATCACCAAGACTGCTTTCAACAGCAACTTACAGGCGATGCGATGTCAATCATCGAGAAGAACAAGGACAACAGACGCATGGGAACACCATGCATGTTTCCCTCTGAGACACACACCACCCTGACTTGGAACTGTATCTACATTTGGGGAACTAGAATGTCAACTATATTCATTATCACTGCGTGAAAATTCTGAAACTCCCTCACTAACAGCACTGAGTGTGCATCAACACCCAAAAGATTGCAAGTGGTTCAATAAAGTAGATCAGTGTCATCTCCTCAGGAGCAATTTGGGAATTAGGAGCGGACGACAAATGTCTATCTTTCCAGTAACACTTGCTAACTATAAAAGAGTTTTTTTTTAATTTTTAAAAGATGGTTCAGGAGGATCAGATATCAGGACATGAGATTAGGCATGATAGAACTACTTAAAATAGCAAAACTATTAAAGCAATCAAAGAAGATAATGCCCTTGGTCTCAACAGAATGAAATATATGAATTTTAAAAGTATCTCAAGAAGAAATATAGAAGCAATATTACACACAGAGAAGGTTGCAGTATAGAGTTAGATAGATAACAACATATTTAAGAAGGAATATAGTGCATAACATAGGAACTATCAAGCAGCTTAAATATTGATGGTGGGGAAAATAATGAAATCCCTGCTAAAGAAAAAAGCAGGAAAGTGTCCAAAACAAGTTTTCAAAATGTCAGGTCTCATGTCAGGTAGCCAGGAAGGATCTGAAGAGAGAGCTAAGAGCAGCAAGGAGGGGACATGAAAAGCCCTTAGTTGGTAGGATTAGGGAAAAACCGAAGGCTTTCTATAGGTATGTCAGCAATAAAAGAATGACGAGGGTAGGAATAGGTCCAGTCAAGGAGAGTAGTGGGAAGTTGCGTGTGGAGGCTGAAGAGATTGGGGAGACACTGAATGAATACTTTCCGTCAGTATTCACACAGGAACAGGACATTGTTGTCGATGTGA
>NC_057754.1:429481-471959 GCF_004010195.1 Chiloscyllium plagiosum
GGTGCAGAGGAGTTTTACCAGGATGTTGCCTGGTATGGTAGGAAGATCGTATGAGGAAAGGCTGAGGCACTTGGGGCTGTTTTCATTGGAGAAAAGAAGGTTTAGGGATGACTTGATAGAGGTGTACAAGATAATTGGGGTTTAGATAGCTTTGACCATGAGAACCTTTTTCCACGTATGGAGTCAGCTATTACGAGGGAGCATAGCTTTAAATTAAGGGGTGATAGGTATAGGACAGATGTTAGGGGTAGATTCTTTACTCAGCGAGTCGTGAGTTCATGGAATGCCCTGCCAGTAGCAGTGGTGGACTCTCCCTCTTTATGGGCATTTAAACGGGCATTGGATAGGCATATGGAGGATAGTGGGTTAGTGTAGGTTAGGTGGGCTTGGATCGGCACAACATCGAGGGCCAAAGAGCCTGTACTGCGCTGTATTTTTCTATGTTCTATGTTCTATTTGTTCAACCTTACTGAACTTTTTGAAGCGGTAACAAAGGGTAGACAAGGGTAATGAAATAAAGGTAATCTGTGTTTCTAAAAAGCCATTGAAACTGAAAATGTATATTGACAGATTTTTGTTTACCAAAGGTATGGGGCAATGATGGGATCAAGTTTCTGATCAACCGTGATCTCATTAAATGGTGATGCACACTCTTGGTTGCCACATAATTAAGATAAATGAACAAGGTTGAAGCATGTGAAATTGTGACAAGTAGCAGAAAGGATAGCAAGCAATGTAGAGGTAAAAGGTACCTATTCAGAATTACAGCTGACTCCCACAAAACCATTATTGTTTACAATACATATTAATGATTTAGACTTCCGAATCAAAAACAGTTTCTAAATTTGAGAATGATGTAGGAATTTGAATTCATTAAAGGAAAAGAACACAAACACTGTGGCTAATTTCTGGATGGATAGAATTGAAAAGTTGGTATGTTACACTGAGCTTATTAGAGCACAGTTGGAATGCTATACTGTATACAGTTCAGGTCACCTTTTAATAAAAGAGTTACAGAAGCACTGGAAAAGATTTTAAAAATTGCATGGATGGTACTGGAACAAAAGGTGAAATCTTGAGGATGATAAACAGGCTAGATAAGCATTCTCATATAATGTCTATTGTAAATACCAGGAGTATTACAAACAAAAGCAGAAACTGCTGCTGAAACTCAGTAGGTCTGGCAGCAGCTATGAGAAGAAAGCAGAGTTAACTTCTGAGTCCAGTGACTTTTCATCAGAACTGAGAGCAGTGAGGAAAATGGTCTATTTATACTGAAGATGAGATTTGAGGGAGTGATTAGATTAGATTCCCTACAGTGTGGAACCCGGCCCTTCGGCCCAACAAGTTCACACCGACCCTCCGAAGAGCAACCCACCCAGACACATTCCCCTACATTTACTCCTAACACTATGGGCAATTTAGCTTAGCCAATTCACCTAACCTGCATATCTTTGGACTGTGGGAGGAAACCCACGCAGACACAGGGAGAATGTGCAAACTCGACACAGACAGTTGCCCGAGGTGGGAATTGAACCCGGGTCCCTTGCACTGTGAGGCAGCAGTGCTAACCACTGAGCCACCGTGCTGTGGGAGGAGAGGTGAGCGGATACTTAGAGATGGAACCCAGAGAAATAGAGATGTCAAAGGGATTATTGATAACAGGCTCGGACAGAGGGAATAAATGATAATGAGAGCTGACAGTAGCAGAGAAGGATTGGCTGTAATGGATCTGGGTCAACCCATCTCATGTATTTCAGTTCCCATCCCTTCTCTCCCCTCCTACAACAACAGCTTTCACATTTAAAGGATTATAAGCTGCCATTTCCACCACCTCCAGCAGGATTTTGCAACCTGACATATATTTCCTTCCCCTCCTATGTCAGCATTCTGCAGGGACTGTTCCCTCCAGGATATCCTAGTCCAATATTCCTCCAATCCCAACACCTTCGCACATCCCCAGAGAACCTTCTTACGCAATTGCAGAAAGTATGACTTGCCAATTTGCCTCTTCCCTCTTCACTATCCCAGACATACCTTCCAGGTGCAGCAGCGATTTACTGCACTTCATTCAATCTAATCTACTGTATTCACTGTTGATAATGAGGTCTCCTCTACTCTGGAGAGACAGAATAAAGACTGGGTGATAACTTTGTAGAAAACCTACATTCTGTCTGCAAAAATGACCCCAAGCTTCCAGTTAAATACCACTTCAACACACCATCATGTTCCCATGCCAACATTTCTGTTGCAGGCATGCTGCAGTGTTCCAGTGATCGTCAGTGCAAGTTCGAAAACAGTATCTCATTTTCCGGTTGAGTTCCCTGCAGCCTCAGGGACTCAACAGTGAAGTCAAGAACTTTAGAGCCTATTTCTGCCCTTACATGTTTCTTGCCCAGCCCCACACCTTGATTCTGTCTTTACATGGGTTGCTTTCATCACAGCCTATCCATTCTTTCCTTTCTCTCAGTTCTCGTTATCCCTTATTCAGCTTCTCTTTTGTGCTGACATACTATCAATACTCTAATCCCCTCAATCTGCCTACCACTTTCAAGTATCTCTCTCACTCTCTCTCTGGGGTCCATCTCCACGTATCTGCCCATTTCCCATAGAGTCATTCAGCATGAAAACTGACCCTTTGGTCCAACTTGTTCATGCCGACCAAGTTTCCCAAACTAAACTAGTCACATTTGACTGTGTTTGGCCCATATCCAAACCTTGGAGATAGTGAGGACTGCAGATGCTGGGAAGACAATTGATAAAACATGGAGCTGCAAAAAGCACAGCAGGTCAAGCAACATCATGATGAAGTCCTGATGAAAGGTCCTGCCCGAAACATCGACTCTCCTACTCCTCTGATGCTGCTTGACCTGCTGTGCTTTTTCCAGTTTCACATTTTATTGCCCCATAGCTGAACCTTTCCTAATGAAGTACCTGTCCAAATGTCTTTTAAATGTTGTAACTGTACTTGTATGTACCACTTCCGCTGGCAGTTCATTCCACATATGCTCCACCCTCTATGTGAAAAAGTTGTCTCTCAGGTTCTCTTTAAATCTTTCTTTTTTCACTTTAAAAATATTCCCTATAGTTTTGAACTCCAGTACCCTAGGAAAAATTTTAGTTACTAAGAATCGAAACGTTAACTGCTTTCTTTCTTCCCACAGATGCTGCCAGACCAGCTGAATTTCAAAAGCAATTTCTGTTTTTGTTTCAGATCTCCAGCATCCTCAGTTCTTTGTTTTATTTAAGATCATTACAATTGTATTGAGGCACCTAAGAGATGGAGCATGCTGTACAGATCTCATTGCACTCTGTACTTTCCAAGCTAAAATGTTTTATAATGTATTTTTATAAATGTCATGCGTAAAGTACATCCGTGGGGTGGGAGTGTGGAGAAGCTGTCTCTCCTTTCCCAGCTGAAGAGTGGTCACAAATAAATCTTTGAAGTTATGAAAGGCTTTTTATAACAAAGTGAGGAAGGAACCAGGACGGGATGGGAAGCAGTCACGATTAGATCAAATGGGGGGGGGGGGGGGGGACAGAGGAGAAACTTCTTCGTCTGAAGAGCGGAATGTGGAACTCGCTCCTATAAGGAGGGGACAAAGCGAATCGTGTCGTACTCTTTAAAAGGGGACGCTGGTTAAACAAATGAGAGGGTGTTGGGGAGCTGCTATGGGGCAGAACCACTGGCCCAGAGCTAGTGGGCGGATTGGTCTGTTTCTGCACTGAAAATTCATGGGGACAACGTCAGCAAAGCTCGATCCGACATTCAAAGCTAACCAGCCAGAAGTTTTGGATCATTCAGGACGAAGAGTCCTTCAGCTCAGTGAAAGACTGACTCCAGAGCCTCCTGAAGCTGCCAAGTGGTGACCGAATGCTCCAATTTACACAATTACCTGCCAATGTCCAACTTAGCGAATCCTCAGCTCCCAGCTGCTCCTGGGACCGAGCGGAAGGTGTAAAGGGACGGACCGGAAGAAGCAAAATTTGATTTCCGTCTGATTCTGAACAGCGCCGTCAGGAAAAACATGGGGGTGAGGGAAAGAAGGATGAGAAAGAAAGGGTGTGAGCGAAGACGCGGAGGAGAATGAAAGAGAGGGGGATAATTTGGACTGGAGGGTGGCCGCGGAGGAGGGGGAAGATTGGTGGGAGGGGGTGGCAGGGAGGATGGCAGCGAAGGGGGAAAATTGAGTGGGGGGGGGTAAGATTTGCATTGTATGTCAGAAAAGGAAGAGGGTGTAGTGAGAAAGGAGAGACTGTGCTGGGAGTTTGTTGAAGCGTTATTTGCAGAGATGAGAAACATGATGTCGATCTACATAGATGTCTCAGGCACTTACTGCTAATGCGGGTTGTTGGTCCTGACTGACTGGTTGGTTGGTTGATTGATTGATTGATAGATATCTGCTTTCCTGATAAATGATTTGAGTTCTGGATATTGATTTTCTAGAGAAAGTCATCTAAAGCCAAGGAGAAGAAGCAAAGAAGACTGGAGGAGAGAGCAGCAATGGATGCTGTCTGTGCAAAAGTTGAAACGGCAAACAAGGTAAAATAGTTTAGGGATGTGATAGGGAGCAAGTGAGGGCAAGTGCAGGCTGAAGGAGGGACTGCCTGCAGACCCTCTGGTGGAGGAAGGAGTGGAGTGAGAGCTGGGGAGGTTTGAGCAAGCTGGGATTGTGCATGCGGGTGGGGGGAGTTCTGGGGGAGGCTGAGTTTCCAGGAAAGCCGTCTGAGGGGTTGCTGTGTAAGGGAAGACACTTGGTATTCAGAGAGATGGGGTGAGCAGATGGGTAGCAGCTGTTGTTTGGGATAAACAGGGTTAGGGTTTGAGGGATGGTGAGGGACTTAGGGAGTGGATTTACAAGCTTAGATGATGTTGAGGTTCAAGGGGACAGCTGCGGGGTTGAGTACCAGGGATGGATAATGGGTTTAGGGCAGAGAGCCATTAAGTTCAGTTAGAGGTTGTTGGGCATGGGGTTTAGGACTCAGGATCTGGCTCCATTGCAGAAGAAGAGGCTGGGTTTGGGGAGAGGCTGGTGTTGGGATTGGGGGAATAGTCCCACATTGCCAAGTGCTGCCAAAAAGGAATTACTGGAATAATTTGCCCAAGATTTCTTCAGCTCCTATGAGTACAGGTGACAAAAGAGAGGCCAGATTGCAAGCTGCTTTAAATTTATTTCTGTTTTGAAGTACACATCTTGGTTCTACGACGGGGAGGGGAAAGCCAAGAGGCTTCCTGATGATCGCCATCCAATCAATGCTGCTACTGGACATGCTTGTTGGTGTTGGGTTAGGATATGGTGGGGCTGAGGTTAGGTCATGATCTTTCATAAGAATGTTGATTGTAGACCTGAAACATTAAGTGTTTCTCTTTCTAGATGCCACACCTAACTATTTCAAGTATTTTCTGTTTTTACTTTACATATTTAGCATTCAAACTATATTGGTCTTACTTGCCAACATGGGTTTGGAAGGGATAACGCATGATTTGTGTTGTTTAAAGAAATTTAAATTAAATGCAACTTTTTCTCTTTTGTATTTTAAGCTCAATGATCCATTAGCATCTTTTCCTTCCTTCAAAAAATATGACAGAAATGGGTAAGTATCATTTCTTGTAACTTCCCTCCCCTCAATTTGTTAACACGCATTATCACTCCTACCCAAGGACTAACAATGGACTTGACAGCAGGAACATTTCATGCAGCCCTTCAAGCTATTCTTCCTTCCAGTAAAATATTGATTCATCTGGTCATGGTCACTCCACCTCTTTGGTTTCCCCCAAACCTCATCAACCCTTGACTCCCTTAGCGAGTTTTGAGAAGATTTGTAGTTTAGGTTGAGGTTTTGGATGTAGGTTTGCTCGCTGAGCTACAAGGTTAATTTCCAGATGTTTCGTTACCCTACTAGATAACATCTTCAGTGGACCTCCAAACACTACATTGGACAAACAGGCAGAAAACTAGCCACCAGGATACATGAACACCAACTACCCACAAAAATGACCCTCTCTCTCTAGTATCCTCACATATGGATGAGGAAGGACACCACTTCGACAGGGACAACACATCTATTCTAGGACAAGCCAAACAAAGACACACACAAAAATTCCTAGAAGCATAGCATTCCAACCAGAACTCTATCAACAAACACATCGAGTTAGACCCCATCTACCACGCCCTGAGAAAAGGAACAGGAAGTGACTTCACCACAGGAAATGACAGCACCAACCCAAAGAAACCCAAACATATAAATAGAAAGCAGGAATTTTCAGCATTGCTTCACCTCATCTGTACTGTAAAATTCTATGCTCTCGCTTAAATAAGCGACCCCTTATTTATAAATTATGATACCTCATTCTAGATTCTCCCACGAGAGGAAACATTCTTACTGCACCCACCCAGTAAGTCCCCTTAGGATCTTGTATATTTCAATTATGTCACCTCTGACTCTTCTAAATTCCAGAAGAGAGAGATTTCATAACACAGTCTGCTCATTGCAGGTATTAGTCTATTAAACCTTCTTTGAATTGTTTCCAATACATTAACATCAATAAATATTGTGACCAGTACTCCAGATGTGATCTCACCAATGCCCTTCTAACCAAAGCAATAACCTTCCTACTTTTGCAATCAATCCCCCTCGCAATAGACCATAACATTTCATTAGATTTCCTGATTAATGGCTGTACCTGCATACTAATCTTCGATGATTCACATAATAGGACACCCAGAGTTCTGCAACCTCTGACCATTTAGATAATGTTTCTTTTTTTTTTATTTCCTTGTGCCAGACTGGACAATTTCACACTTTCCCACATTGCACTCCTTTATCAGAGCATTGCCAACTAAGTTAATCTATCTCTATCCCTTTGTCGGCTCCTAGTGTCCTCTTCACAGATCACTTGCCTATTTTGTGTCATCAGCAAATTTAGCTCCCTTCATGGCTATCTCAAAACTCGACATGTCAACACCAATCCCTCTGGTGGATGCTAGCCAGCAAGGTCAGTTAGCATCTGAAGAAAGAACAAATAAGTTATTGCTTCAGTTGGGTAGACCTCCTTTGGTCCCTTCATCCAAATTGTTTATATAAACTGTAAAAAAAAAAATTTAAGGCCCCAGAACTGACCCCAGTGGTACAATGCACGTGACATCTTGCCAGCCTGCAAACGCCCCATGCATTGTTTCCTGTTAACAAACCAATCTTCTATCCATACCAATGTGTTAGTCCCAAAACCATGATTCTCCACAATGATCTTTGAAGTGGCATCATAGCAAATGTCTTCTGGAAATCTAAGTACAATACATCCACTGGATCATCTTTATCTACAGCACTAGTTACTTCAAAGAACTCCAATAAATTATTTGAACATAATCTCCCCTTGACAAACCATTTTGGCTCTGTCTGAATACCTTGAACTCATCCAAATGTCCAATTTTAACATAGTTTCTAACATTTTCCTTTTATGGATATTAAGTTAACTGGCCTGTAGTTTCCTGATTTTCTTTTCCTGCTCTTCCCTTTTGGAATAAAGGAATTATATTAGCAACTTTTCATAGAAACCCTACATTCCTGAAGAAGGGCTTATGCCCGAAACATTGATTTTCCTGCTCCTCGGATGCTGCCTGGCCTGCTGTGTTTTTCCAGCACCACATTTTTCAACCCATAGAAACCCTACAATGCAGGAAGAGGCCATTTGGCCCACCAACCCTCCAAACAGCATTCCATCCATGCCACCCTCTCCCCTTCCCCCCCCCCCCAAATCTCCCCACACTGACCCCTGCTATCCAGGTGCACTTTCACAGGTCGGTAGTTGTTATGTCTCCTCAAAATCCGGTCAAGTATTGCCTGCTGTCAGGTTGGTGCCATAACATGCTGGTCTAAGATATTGTTCCAAAAACATTTAATTAATTTATCATTAAACTACTTTATACTGGAAAAATTAGATTGTTTAAATATAGGTTAAATTCTCCCATGATTCTGGATGTAGGTTTGCTCACTGAGCTGGAAGGTTTATTTTCAGACATTTCATCACCATACTAGGTAACATCAGTGAGCCCCTGGACGAAGCACTGCTGATGTTTCCTGCTTTCTATTTATATGTTTGGATTTCCTTGGGTTGGTGATGTCATTTCCTGTGGCATTGTCATTTCCTATGGTGATGTCATTTCCTGTTCTTTTTCTCACGGGTGGTAAATGGGGTCCAAGTCAATGTGTTTGTTGATAGAGTTCCGGTTGGAATGCCATGCTTCTAGGAATTCTCGTGCGAGTCTCTGTTTGCTTGTCCTAGGATAGATGTGTTGTCCCAGTTGAAGTGGTGTCCTTCCTTATTTGTATGTAAGGATACTAGTGAGAGAGGGTCATGTCGTTTTGTGTTCATGTTCATGCATCCTGGTGGCTAGTTTTCTACCTGTTTGTCCAATATAGTGTTTGTTACAGTTCTTGCACAGTATTTTGTAAATTACATTAGTTTTGCTTGTTGTCTGTATAGAGTCTTTCAAGTTCATTAGCTGCTTGTTCTAGTGTGTCAGTGGGTTTGTGGGCTACCATGATGCCAAGGGGTCTGAGTAGTCTGGCAGTCATTTCGGAGCTTCTTTGGGTTTGTCGTTGGGAAATCGGCAGACTGTGTGTTCATTGGGTACCTGTTCGTTTTGAATACACTGTATAGGTGATTTTCCTCTGCTCTGTGTAGTTCTTCTGTGCTGCAGTGTGTGGTGGCTCATTGAAATAATGTTCTATTGCAGCTTCGTTTGTGGATGTTGGGATGATTGCTTCTGTAGTTCAATATTTGGTCCGTATGTGTTTTTTTCCTGTAGACGCTGGTTTGAAGTTCCCCATTAGCTGTTCGCTCTACTGTGACGTCTAAGAATGGTAGTTTGTTGTTTTCCTCTTTAGTGAATTTTATGCCAGTAAGGGTATTATTGATGGTCTTGAAAGTTTCCTCTAATTTGTTTCGTTTAGTGATGACAAAGATGTCATCCATGTAGCGGACCCAAAGTTTGGGTTAGATGGTTGGCTGAGCTGTTTGTTCCAGTCTCTGCATTACTGTCTCTGCTAAGAACCCTGAGATCGGACATCACCAACCCAAGGAAATCCAAACATTATAAATAGAAAGTACGAAACATCAGCAATGCTTTGTCCGGAGGCTCACAGAAGATGTTACCAAGTATGGTGACAAAACATCTGAAAATGAACCTTCCAGCTCGGCGAGCAAACCTACATTCAGAACCTCAACCTGAGTGACAAATCTTCTCAAAACTTGCAATCTCCCATGATAATTGCTACACCTTATTGACAAGCACTCATTATTTCTTCCTTGATACCCTGCCCTACCATGTGATTACTGTTAAGGGGTCTATACACAGCTTCCACAAGTGACCTCTTGCCCTTTTCATCCTCATCTCTACTGCTTCTATATACGGGTTTCCTGAATTTAGATCATCCCTCTCTCAATTGTACTAATTTAATCTTTAATTATCTCTCCTAGTTTCCTGTGCTTCCTTAATGTCACATACCTTTGAATATTCAGGTCCCAATCAATGTCATCCTGCAGATGTTTCTCTGTTTTGGCTACTAGATTGTATTATATATCCCAATCTCTTTCTTCTACCTAGAATGAACATAGTGATAGAGTGTAAAAGAGTAACAGACTTGGACCCTAGCACTCTGGACTGGGCAGTGGAACTGACCAAGACGAACATGCAGACCATGTGAGTGAGCCACCGGATTGCATGCACCACTGGATGAGGGAATAGAAAGTGGAGATATCAGAGGAACTGTAGGTAATACTTTCATGCCACCCCACAGTAATTAAGCACTGACTGTCAGGGTTAGGTGGGTACCTGATGGTTGAGTTCAGTGATGCAAAATTACAGAGAGGTGTTGTGTGTCTATATTCGAAACTAATGTATATTGGAGAGTTGAGGCACACCCTTTCTTACACTGTTCTTAGCCCAGAATCTCGAATCCACTGTACTGACATTAAAGAATTCATATTGGCCCTCCCTCCACTTTTCCAGAAATGGCAATCGGATCCTATACACCCACCTATGAGAAGAAACAGGATCTGAATGTGTCACCTGAAAGATGGTACCTCTGATAATGCAGTTCTGTTTCAGTAATGGCACCAGAAATGTTGACTTGGGTTATTTGTACAAGTGACTGGAAGGAGACTCAAAACCAGAACTTTGAGTGATGATTGTGCTACCTTTAGCAATGGAGTTCTATTCTCTCTCTCCTAATCTGCTGCTCCTGCTACGTGTTTCTTGTGAGGAAAGTCAAAGGGAATGATGTTACGGGGAGTTAATAGCAGTAACAAGACAGGATCCTGGGTGTAGGAAAGCAGGTGTGGTTGAGCTGGGGATAGGGTTTGTTACCTGATGTAGTTATACCAAAAGCTTTGCAGATTGCTTCAGCCTTTTACTCTCTTCTGTCAGGTATGAGCAAAGTGAGTGGGGCTGGAAGGATCGGGAGAAGAAGGAAGAGATGACAGATGAACGAGCGTGGTACCTGGTTGCACGGGAAGGAGACAGTGCGGTGCCAGCAGCTTTCTCACATTTCCGATTTGATGTGGAGTGTGGGGAGGAAGTACTGTACTGGTATTCTTGCGTTATACTTAATGATTCCCCGCAGAGGGTGGCAGCTCCAATCGTGCACGAGTCTTGGCGGGAAGGGAGGCCGCACATGGGTGGCGAGGCCAATGGCGAGCTCCTGATGTAAAACTGCTGATGACAGGAAGCAAAGTACTGGTGCCCACGGAGTCTGTGGCACGGAAATGACCTGACTGACTGTGATTTAAGGTGACTCAGCTTTCCATCACAGTGAGTGTTCTGTCCTCTGTACCCTCAACCAACCTTGGGAGCCATTCTCCCTAACCCATTCATGTGCCACATTCATCGTGTGCAGACCTTGATGGCGAGTTTCGAAACATTGTTTGATAAGGAGAGAGGCGCATGATGGCCAACTCCTGATTCTGGCCCACCGCCAAATACAGAGTAAAGTTCTCTCTATAATGTCCCATCAAACACTGCTCATTGAGACAGGGAGCCTCGAAATGGGTTGAACATGTGTTATAAAGTCAGTATCAACTCTGAATAATAACCTGAAAAGTTTGTCTTGTGTTGCAGTTATGAGGTTCAGCTGGAGAGTCGGCTGAGGAGAAAAGGGTTGGGCAAATTCTTAATGCAGATTCTACAGCTTTTAGCAAACAGGTAAAGAGGTTGTGGATATTCTAAAGATAGTAAATTTGCCTCCCCATTCTCTCCCTAATGCTGGCTGTCTTCTAGTGCTGCATTCAGAGAGCTATTCTTGGTGTGTCAGCCATTGTCAGACAATGTTCTTGAGGCAGAAAAAGCATTTTCCCTGTCCTCTCCTCACATACTCTACCCCAGTCCAAGGTGGAGGCTGTGTTTAGATGTGGGACAAGTTGTTCTGAGCTGGCGTTATTTCTTCATATATTCAAGAGCCTGCAGTTTCTGGTCACAATCTCTCCATCTCCTCTCCCAACAGGTTTCCCCCTGTGAGCAGAGGGATTTGGCAGGCAAGATTGGAAAAGAGCCTGGCAGGAGCATATGGGGAGACTGTGTGTCACCCAGTTAGCAGACACTTATAAAGTGCTCAGAAAATGAGGGTAGGTTCAGTTTGATGAGATTGACTCTTGCTCTGTGCTTTTTCTGCAGTACACAGATGAAGAAAGTGATGTTAACAGTATTTAAGCATAACCATGGAGCTTATCAGTTCTTCAAAGAGGCGATGCAGTAAGTTGTGATCTGGAGTCTGCATTATTATAGGGATGTCTGAGGACACAACAATGAAAGTACATGCACTCGCATGCATGCAAATGCTATCTATCATACTTCCACATTCTCAGCATCCTATAGGTAATATTTACTTATCAACCAAGAACTAAAAACACATTGTCTGGTTGTTACCTAACGGCTGATTTTTGGAGGGTAAGAAACAAAGAACTGCGGTTGCTGGAAATCAGAAACAAAAACAGACGGGTCTGAAGAAGGGTCACTCGACCCAAAATGTTAAGTCTGCTTTCTTTCCATAGATACTGCCAGACCTGGTGAGTTTTTCCAGCAATATCTGCAGATTTTTGGGAGCTTACCATGTGCAAATTGATTGTTGCAGTTCCTACAATGCAATAGCAACAATGCTTCAAAACAGCTTAGTTGGCTGTGAAATATCCTTAAGTTTAAAAGATGCTCTGGAAAAACAAGTCTTTTCCTTACCTGGTCTGGCTGATGTTGACTTCAGTCCCAAGCTGTATGTTTGAAACTGTATCCTCATTTTTAAAACAGGTAGAGAAGGATGTAAATATGTCCTTGTCAGCATTATCGAAAATCTGAGATTTCTGATATCTGAAAATAACATTAAATTCAACATTAGGCAAGACTTGTCTTAGGCTATAATCTTGCCTACCTAACATCGGTGCAGTTTGACTTTGGAGCAACCATCCAGGGTTCTTGTTTGTTTGTTTGTTTGTTTGTTTGTTGTTTATTCATTTGTGGGATGAGGGTGTCGCTGACTGGGCCAGCATTTATTGCCCATCCCTAGTTTTTAAAGTGGGTCTGGAGTCACATTTCCTTCCCAGTTAGTGAACCAAATGGGTTTTTTCAACAATTGACAATGGATTCTTGGTCATCATTAGATTTTTAATTCCAATCCATTTTTCATTTAATTCAAATTCCATCATCAAGGTAGGATTTGAACCCAGTTCCCCAGGACATTATTGGGGTCTCTGGATTAATAGGCGAGTCATAATATCACCATGTCATTGCCTCCTCTTTATTGTAGGATTGCAAAGTAGCAATAGGGTCTTCAACCTCATGATATCACAAATTAAACTTCTGTTACTGCTGTGTTTGACCTTCCTAACCTTTCAATCCACAGGTTCGATATTGATGAGTCATCTCCTAGTGTCTCTGGGTGCTGTGGAGATGACTGCTCCTATGAGATACTAAGCCGGAGAACCAAATATGGGGAGCACCCACATGGCAGTCCACACTGCGGAGGATGCTGTCATTGAAAGATCAACATTGAGCCCCCATCTCCACCTCTCTAAAATTCCCCTTCCAAACAGATTCATCATACCATGTGAAAATGGAAACGGAGTTCAATGTACAAGCTATCACAGCATGTAAATTGTTGGAGAAAGCTTTGTTTGAAAGATTTCTTTCCCAAACATCCACTTATCTATATGTACTGTGAATAAAACCCAGACACTCTCTGCCAGCCCCTACAACTCCATAGCTGGCCATTTGGAGCCAAATCTCTTTGCTGTTTACGAGCCAAATGACAGCACATTCTTCTAAATAGTAAAAGGGCTGTTTCCAACTTTTTTTTTAAGAAGCAACTTATTTATATATAAAATTTTTAAAAAATAATTGTCAAGTCTGAGCAGAATATCGAACAGAAAAATACTGGAATTGTGGGACTTTTCTAAAGTTCAATTTTTGAATAACACTTCAGCCAGTTTGAGGACATACTGTATATTATGTCTGTAATATATTTAATAAAACAGTTTTGTTTGAATATTTTCCATTTTTAATTCCCATACACACTTGCAATGAGAACTGCCTATGTAAACCTGTCACAGGGTAATAACACCCTGCTGTCTGGAGGTACTTAGCGTCTGACGACCTTACATTGGTAGTGCCATTGTCCATGTGCAGGTAGAAATTTGTAATGGAATTAAGAGCAGAAATGTGGCATTAAAATAGGGTCTAATCTCCAACTGGTCCAGTTATTCCTCTCACTCTTCTTCACCTGAAGTCTGCAATAGCTCCCCATTATCTCTTTTCTAGATTTTAATATAAATAGAAATGAATATGTCCTTCTACTAGTTTTATGTCCGGGTCTGATATCACTGGCACCAAATTGCAGATTAAATTACCAGGGGTTGTAATGATTATATGTGACCCAGAAAAAGTTTGAGTACTGTGAATGGGTCTGATGATTATCTGTTCAGTCAGCCGGTGCATGTCAACCTGGATATGGTTTTTAAAGTATTGTTGGGCTTTGTGTCTTTGTCATAGACAACCAGAAACTGAAATCCAAACCACAAATTGTCCTTTATGTTGCAAACTTCCCTCTGATTATCTTTTCATTTTTGAATCATGTCTAACTCTACTTGTGCATATTAGGATTTGGTCCTCGAAACAGGATGCATCCAAACAAACTATTTGTACTATGGGGTTGTGGGCCTTGTTTTTAATATATTCAATAAATCTTTTTTACTGTTTTTATTCTCTTTCATTTTGTTCCTTACCATTTCTTGCCTTTTGGTTTCATTTTTTTTTCCTGATAAAGGAAGCAGGTAGTTTTGTGTCTGTAACAATTGATTTGTAGCAATTCTGTCACCTGCAAAGTGAAGAGCAGCATAACCTGATTCCACAGCAATAAGTGTTACGTTGAAGCATCAGGAGTCCAGGAAAATGGCAGGTCCAGTCTTTTACCTGGACCTGTTGAGCTAGAACATCAGGAATGTTGCAAAGAGGGTTGAGGCATTCAGTCCTTAAGTTTTTTCCAAAAGCCAATTAGATTGTGATTAGACTGTACCTGCAGTCCATGACCAACTCCTGCTCCCTATATCCAGTAGGGGACACAGTTGCGCTGTGTTCAACCCTTGTCAATGGAGAATGAGAGTTTATAGTTAGCACATTGAGATCAAAAGGCTGACAACTTCAGATTGTGGACAATTAAGGCTGACTACAAGTAGCTAGTTCACATTCATTTTTGTTGCCACACAGCAAGCACCAAGTAGGATACTACAGTAGAAAGATAAAATTATGTTTTGACAAGAACAGTTCAGCATTTATGGATTGGCCTAAACTGGTCAGCTACAGTGTAGAGGAGCTGGTGTTGGACTGGGGTGAACAAAGTTTATCAATCAATCACAACACCAGGTTATAGTCCAATAGGTTTATTTGGAAGCACTAGCTTTCGGAGTTCATCCGGTAAGACCATAAGACATAATTTATAGCAAAAGATTACAGTTCCATGCAGTTGAAATGATATATTGAATGAAGATAGATTATTGATAAGTCTTTCATCTTTTAGAATGGGTTGTGGGTTTTGGTTCATTAATATGTAATCCCCAGAACTACTTTTAAGTAACATTTTCAGCTCAGACAATGAATATTATCATTTCAACTGCATGGCACTGTAATCTTTTGCTATAAATTGTGTCTTATGGTCCTACTTCACAACTACCTGATGAAGGAGCAGTGCTCTGAAAACTATTGCTTCCAAATAAACCTGTCAGATTATAATCTGGTGTTGTGTGATTTTTAACTTGGTCAGCTATAGTTCAGTGCTGAAAATGTGTTGCTGGAAAAGCGCAGCAGGTCAGGCAGCATCCAAGGAGCAGGAGAATTGACGTTTCGGGCATAAGCCCTTCTTCAGCTATAGTTCAGTGAGCAGCAACTCTCCTGAGTGAGATGTTGGTTCAAGTCACATTCCAGGACTTAGGTACATGATCCAGGCTGGATTACTAAGACAGTATTTAAAAATTCTTTTGTGGATGTGGGTGTAGCTGGTCAGCATTTCCCATACCTAATTGCCCTGCAGAAGGTGGCATTTTTGAAGTACAGTTCTTGGAGTGCGAGAACATTCACTGCTGTTAGGAAGGGAGTTTTAGGACCATTGACCGTGAGGGAACAGCAATATATTTTGGATATTATTTGGTTTGGAGGAGAACGTAAAGGTGGTGTTCCCATGTATCTACAGCCCTCATTGTTCTGAGAAAAGAGGTTGTGGGTTTGGAAAATGCTGTTGAGGGAAACTTGGTGAGTAGTTCTTGAGCGTCTTGTAGATGTTACACATTGCTACTGCTATGCATCTGGTTGAAGTGAGTTAATATTGAAGGTGGATGGGTGCCAATCAAGTGGCTGCTTTGTCCTGATTAGTAGCAAGTCTCTTGACTGTATATTCATCTAGGCAAGTGGGGAGTGTTCCATCAAAGTTCTGTATTGTGCCTTTAGATGATGGGAGGCAGGAGGTGAGCTACTCAATGAAGAATTCCTAATCTCTGACCAACTGTTACAGCCACAGTGTATGTGTATATATATATATTGTTGAAGATGGTCATTGTGTGGAACTTGAGTGTGGATGTTACTTGCCACGTATCAGCTCCAGTCTGGATATTGTCTAGGTCTTGCTCTGTTTGGACATGGATTGTTTCAGTATCTGAAGAGTTCTGAATGGTGCTGAACACACAATCATCAGAAAACTTCTCAATTTCTGACTTTATGATGGACAGTCAGTCATTGATGAAGCAGTTGAAAAGGTGGACCTAGGTCACTACTGTAGAACTTAGTGATGTCATGGGACTGATGATGACCTTTAACAACCATATCCTATTTTCCTTTGTGCTATATATGATTCTAATCATCGAGGAATTTCTTGCCTGATTCCTATTGACTCCAGTTTTGCTCTGGCTGCATGATGCCATATTAGCTCAAATGCTGCATTAAGATCAAAGGTATTCACACTCTCCTCACCTTTGGAATTCAACTCTTTTTTTCTATGAGTGAACCAAGGCTATAATGAAGTCAGCAACAGAGTAACCAAATTGAGCATCAGTGAACAGGTTATTAATTTGCAAATATCATTAAATTGCACGGTCAACTACCCCTTCTGTTGCTTTACTGAATAGACAGTGCAGTAATTGGCTGAATTCGATTTGCCCTGTTTTGTTTTCTGTAAATACCTGGTCAGTTTTCCACATTTTCCAGCATATATGCCAATGTCAGTAACAGCTTGACCATAAGTGCAGCTTGTTTTGGAGAAAAAAACTATTGCAAGAATGATAGCTTTTGCAGTATCCAGTGCCTCTAGACATTTCCTGACACTATGTGGAATTGAGTGTAGTTAAGACAAAGATACATAGGTTCTTGATTAGTAACAAGATCAAGAGTTACAGGGAGAAGATACGAGAGGAGTTGAGAAATATATCAGCCATGGCAGAGCGGACTCAAAGGGCCAAATGGTTTAATTCTGTTTCCATGTCTTATGGACTTCTGGACCGAATTCTGAAGACTTGTATCTGTGAAGCAGTGGACCTCGGAAGGAGACAGCGATGGATCATCCATGTATAGTTCTGGCTGAAGATAAATACAAATTCTTCAGCCTTGCTGTATGCACTTGATGAGAATGAGGATATTTATGGCGCCTCCACCTCCAGTGAGTTAATTATCTGTCATCATTCATGACAATGTGTCCTTGTCACTGTTTGGTATTCAAATAGTCATCAGGTTGGTACCACGTTTTAGGTATGCCTGGTGCTGCTGTTGGGAAAGCCTGTTTGGAGAACAAATGTTGATCTCCTAGCTGGTTGGTAGTGATCGCATGGGGAGATGCCAAGCAATTGTGACTGAATATAATTCTGTTGCTGATGGCCAAAACACCTAGTAGATTGGAGGACTAGATTTGAGTTGCTAGATCTTTTTAGTGTCTTTGCCACTTAGAGTATAGAGTCATAGAGATATACAGCATGGAAACAGACCCTTCGGTCTAATCTGTCCATGCCGACCAGATATCCCAACCCAATCTAGTCCCACCAACCAGCACCCAGCCCATATCCATCCAAACCCTTCCTATTCATATACCCATCCAAATGCCTCTTAAATGTTGCAATTGTACCAGCCTCCATCCTCTAGCAGCTCATTCCATACATGTACCACCTTCTGCGTGAAAACGTTGCCCCTTAGTTCTCTTTTATATCTTTCCCCTCTCACCCTAAACCTATACCCTCTAGTTCTGGACTCCCCGATCCCAGGGAAAAGACTTTGTCTATTTATCCTATCCGCCCCTCATAATTTTGTAAACCTTTATAAGGTCACCCCTCAACCTCCGGTGCTCCAGGGAAAACAGCCCCAGCCTGTTCAGCCTCTCCCTGTAACTCAAATCCTTCAACCCTGCCAACATTCTTTTGTAAATCTTTTCTGAACCCTTTCAAGTTTCACAACATCTTTCTGGTAGGAAGGAGACCAGAATTGCACGCAGTATTCCAACAGTGGCCTAACCAATGTCCTGTACAGCCGCAACATGACCTCCCAACTCCTGTACTCAATACTCTGACCAATAAAGGAAAGCATACCAAACGCCTTGTTCACTATCCTATCTACCTGCGACTCCACTTTCAAGGAGCTATTAGGACCTTACCATTAAGTGTATAAGTCCTGCTAAGATTTGCTTTCCCAAAATGCAGCACCTTGCATTTATCTGAATTAAACTCCATTTGCCACTTCTCAGCCCATTGGCCCATCTGGTCCAGATCCTGTTGCAATCTGAGGTAACCCTCTTCGCTGGCCACTATACCTCCAATTTTGGTGTCATCTGCAAATTTACTAACTGTACCTCTTATGTTCGCATCCAAATCATTTATGTAAATGACAAAAAGTAGAGGACCCAGCACCGATCCTTGTGGCACTCCACTGGTCACAGGCCTCCAGTCTGAAAAACAACCTTCCACCACCACCCTCTGTCTTATATCTTTGAGCCAGTTCTGTATCCAAATGGCTAGTTCTCCCTTTATTCCATAAGATCTAACCTTGCTAATCAGTCTCCCATGGGGAACCTTGTCGAACACCTTACTGAAGTCCATATAGATCACATCTACTGCTCTGCCCTCATCAATCCTCTTTGTTACTTCTTCAAAAAACTCAATCAAGTTTGTGAGACATGATTTTGGAAAGTCCTTGCATTTCCAAATACATGTACATCCTGTCCCTCAGGATTCCCTCCAACAACTTGCCCACCACTGAGGTCAGGCTCACCGGTCTATAGTTCCCTGGCTTGTCTTTACCGCCCTTCTTCAACAGCGGCACCACGTTTGCCAACCTCCAGTCTTCCGGCACCTCACCTGTGACTATCGATGATACAAATATCTCAGCAAGAGGCCCAGCAATCACTTCTCTAGCTTCCCACAGACTGGTAGTGCCACACACCATGAATGTTATCCTCACAGTGAAGACAGGACTTAATCTTATCAAGGACTGCACAGTGATCACTCTTACCAATACTATCATGAACAGATACACTTGGGGCAGGTAGATGAGGGCAATAAGTTTTTAACCTCTTGGTTCCCTCACCACCAGCTGCCGAGCCAGTCTAACGGAAATGTTCTTTAAGACTTTGCCAGCTTAGCTGATCTTGGTCCTATTGCACCATCTTTTGTGACAGACATTGAAATTGGCCACCCAGAATACATTCAGTACCTTTGCCATTCTCAGTCCTTCCTCCAAGCAATGGTCAACAGGGAGGAGTATCAATTCATTAGCTGGGGGGTGGGGAGGGAGTTGTACGTGGTAATCAGCAGGAGGTTACCTTGCCAGCGTTTGACCAGAAACTATAAATCTTCATGGGGTTCAAAATCAACATTGAAGCTTCCAGGGCAACTACCTCCTGTGCCACAGTGCCTTCAACTCTGATAGGTCTATTCTACTAATGTGACAGCATATATTCAGGAATGCTGATGATGGTGTCTGAGACATTGTCTTTAAAGTATGATTCCAAAAGAATGACTGTACCAGACTATTGCTTGTCTCGTCTAAGGTACATCTCCACTAATTTTGGCACAAGCCCCAGATATTGATTAGTACTATTTTACAGGGTCAACTGGGCTTGGTTTGTCATGCTCATTTCCAGTGCCTAAGTTGATGCCAGGTGATCTATTCAGTTTTGATCCTTTCTTTAGGCTTTATACAACTGAGTGACTTACAGTTAAGCGTCAACCACATTGCTGAAGCGTCTGAAATCACAAACAGATCCCAAATGAACCATCAATTTATGACAACTAGATCCTGGCTACAGATGAGTTTCCAGATGGGTTACCCCGCATTGTCAAGCTCCTGGATGAGGGGAGATGAACCCTTCTTTATTCATTCGCATCATCCAGTTAGTAGCAACAAGTTTAGTTTATGGTGCATTTTCTCTTTCTCTGCCCATTCTTGTGAATAATTATCATACCAAATAAATTTATTAAAAGAAGGCAATTTAATGACGTTTTCTTGAATGAACAAAATAAACATGTTTATTAATGACTAAATATGATAATAATAAAACAATATACATACATAGATTAGAAATGAGAAGTGGGTCCAAAATAACATTAATGTTAAGAGACAAACTGATCTGTCTCAGTGGGTTATTGGGAAGTGTGGAACTGTGATAATTGAGCAGTCAATTTAGAGATATAACAGAAACTCTTATTCTCTCTCTTTCCTTCTGACTAACTTGATGGCAAACTTGTAGCACTTTGTGCAGAATGTTCTTTACCTATGATGCAGGGGTTGACTAATGGATGTTTCTTCAAGTGTGACCTTCATAGTACACTAGTACTTGAAACAGGCTAGTATACACAAGTACTGAAAATGTGTTGCTGGAAAACCGCAGCAGGTCAGGCAGCATCCAAGGAACAGGAGAATCGACATTTCGGGCATAAGCCCTTCTTCAGGACTTATGCCCGAAACGTCGATTCTCCTGTTCCTTGGATGCTGCCTGACCTGCGCTTTTCCAGCAACACATTTTCAGCTCTGATCTCCAGCATCTGCAGTCCTCACTTTCTCCTAGTATACACAAGTATCTTAGTTCACTAGCACAAGAAGCTCAGAACAGGATTGAACTAGCTTTTAATCCCTCATTCTTGTGTATTCTTGAAAAGTAAAGGCAAAAAGCATGTCTATTGCTCAGACCATTTTTTTCTCCCATCATATTCACTGAGAACTTTCTGGAGATTACAGTTTACATACATGAGGTTATTTACATACCTCCCTTTAACTACATCCTTTTGAAGGTTCCTTGACACTTCAGGTGTAATATTCTATGGTCACTTTCCAGATAGCCACTGAATTTACATCTGCAAGAGCTTTTGATACTCCTTTTTATATAAAAATACGATTAAAAATGAAGATGTTAGTACGTAATTCAGGATCCCTCTGTAATCATGACACCAGCTATGGCAGATATCCTTTCTTAAAGAGGATTCATGGAAATCCTGCCAATGTAGTATACTTACAACTTTCAAAAGGCATTCAATAAGGTGCCATACATGTTAACAGTCAAGTAAAGGACATTAGCATGGATAAGAACTGGTTTGTGGACAAGGACTAAGAATTAGAGAAAAATAGGGTGTTTTTAAGTTGGCAGGCTGCAATTAGTGGGATGTGGCAAGAATCAGTGGTGTGGGCTCAGCTATATACAATCTTTATTCATTACTTGGGTAAAGAGACAGAGTAACGTATATGCATTTACAGGATGCAAAGCTAAGTGGAAATGCAAGCTGTGGATGGAAAAGACTCAATTAAGTGACTGGGCAACACAATGGCAGAAGTATGAGGTTATTTAGCTTAGTGATAAAAACAGAAACCCAGAATATTTTTTAAAAGATTGAAACTTGTGAATGTTCATGTTCAGAAAGACTTTAGTATGTAGTATACTAATAGAGGAGAAAGTGAGGACTGCAGATGCTGGAGAAGAGCTTATGCCCGAAACGTCGATTCTCCTGTTCCTTGGATGCTGCCTGACCTGCTGCGCTTTTCCAGCAACACATTTTCAGCAGTATACTAATAGAACCTTCCTACATCTAGTAGGTAGTATAACAAGCAATGAAGAGAGTAAATAGTAAATGGAAAACAGCTGGCCTTTATTGTAAAGGGATCCAAGTACAAGAATTGGAGTCTTACAATTGTTGACCCCTGAATTTAAGGAAAGAAAGAGTTGTATTGGACAGAAAATAGAATCAGCAAGTCTTCACCAGATTAGTCCCTGGCAAATGGGAGTTGTCCTTCAATAAAAGGCTGAATAAATTATGTTTTATCTTGCGTGTTAAACCAATATTGCTACACACGCAATGAGTTACCAGTCTGGACTATCTCAGGCTGTGGGTGTCTGCACATATTGTCCCTGAAGCTACTCTCTCATTTTCTGTAAGGACATTTATTCAATTCCTTATGCACTGTAACACTATTTACATCTGTACATTGCAGATTCTCAGTCTAGAATGACCATTCAAAGAGAGAGTTCTTACTTTACAAGACTAGAGAGCTGTCTTCTCTTTTATTGATGTTGGAGTCATGTGATCAGTTATCATCATGGTTTACATGAACCTCATTGTGCTTTACACTCATCTATATTCTCTGGAATGTTTTAGAATGAGAAGCGATCTCTGAAGCATAAGATTCTAATGGGGTGAAAACTAAGTTATTGTTTCCCCTAATTGTAAATTCTAAAACATGAGGGCAGAGTCTCAGGAAAAGAGGTCAATTATAAAGGACTAAAGTGAAGATAAGTTTCTTTATTCAAAAGGTTATGACTCTTCAGTTTCCATCATCTCTTTGTAGATGGAAGTCACTTATCTAGTTTCCTTTTCTGGGAACTTGACTATGAAAATTGAATGCTAGCCTGCATAATCATAATCAGATTTCAAAATAATTCCAGCGCTGTAAAGTGCTTCATCTGTCCAGTGCCCAGATCATAAGCCTGACTCTCCACTAGACTTTCCAGCAAAATGAACTGTAATTCTTTGATGCTGCTGATGTTTTTCATGCCAGGCGAAGGAAGATGAATCCAAGCATGGTTACATAGAAGTGTGCAATTCAGTCCCTCAAGCTTGCTCCATCATTTTAAATCATGGCTTATAATCTACCTCAAAGTTATTCTCCTCTGCTAACTCCATATCCTTTTTATCATAATTATCTAGAAATCTACTGATTTTTCTCGAATTTACTTAATCACTGAATTTCAACAGCATCCAATGGTAGAGAATTCCAAAGATTCACCAGCTTCCAAATGAAGGTTTTCAGCCTTATCTTAGTTCTAAATGGTATGAATTAAATTGGCTGAAAACTGGCATTTGTGATTCTGTGGCCCTCTGGACAAGGTCAAGATTAGTCATCCACTTGGCACTTCTGCCCGAAGATTATTTCAAATGTTTCAGCGGTATCGTTTTGTACTGACCTGCTGGGTGCTCCCATCATCGAGGTTGAAGATACTTCTGGTGTTTCTAAATGTTTGAAATTCCAGAGAACACAGGTTCTATCTCTTCAATCTCTCCTCGCAGGTCAATCCTACTATCCCACGAGTTAGATTAATGAATTTCCTCCTTGGTAAGCATGGAATACAAATCTAGTATGATTGTACATTATGTAAGCTCTTTCATAAGTGTAATAAAAGCGACAACACTGCCAGCTATACAAAAATGCAAAAGTTTTATTTTTATTGAGCATCTTCAGCTCAGTGTATCAGCATTGTTCACCATTAGAAATGAGTTGTTTCATCCTCTTGAAGCTCTTTCTCCTATCTACTTGATGGTAGTTGATCTGAACCTCCAGTTTATTCACTCCTATTTTCTTCATATCCTCCGATACGCTTACGCGAGGGAAGAAAAGACGACCCACTTCGGCCTGCAAAAATCTATCTTTGATCAGCTCCTATTTGTCAATGTTACTCTGATAAGATTTCAGTGAATTTGTCTACAACTAGTTTTAGATTGGCAGGTCTACAGTCATCTAGTTTCTCTGTCCCTTTTTAAATAACAGTGATACTTCCATTAACCAATTCTGAAGCACAATTCCTGAATTTAGAGATCTTTGCAAAATACTGACTATAACACATCTTGAACTTCTTCCTCGATCTCACTGGAGCTGGGATAGTTGACCCGAAGAAAATCTCCAAGGCTTAGAAGGATCCGCAAAACATATCAAATGGAAGTGCATGTGAAGGAAGCAAGAATGTCTGCATGCTGATGCTGAGGTCACAAACAGGAGGGCATTAAGTTTGTGACTTCACAGTGTGCAAAAACCAAACTGCCAGCTCACATCCTCCACCTTCACAATGAAGATCCCTGCATTGTTTCTCATCGTCTTCCTCTTGCTTCTCCTATCAGTGGGCAAGTAAAATTCTTCTTGCCATTCCGTAATTCCTTTGATTTTCTAATGCATCGATATCCAGGTAGCATATTGAGTCATGCCTTTCAGATACTTCAGGATCAAATCTAAATGAGATCTGCACACACCTTCTCATGGGAGTTACCTAATGGCAATTGTGAGCCAGTTAATTTTCATTCCAATCCTCCCCTCAATACCATGAAGCAAAATTGCAAAGGATCCTGCCCGTCAAAGCAAGATATACTGGAAGCAGTCACAATATATTCAAAATTTGGAAGCAGCCCACCAATCCGACCTCTTCATGTGAACTGATGACCAGTGTGTGGGCAAGGTTTATTCCCACTGTCATGGATAATGATTTCCTTAATGGGGCATCTGTATCTCTACTCGAGCATCAGGGTCTTAAGTGGCCATATTTGCAGGCTACACAGGCTCTGCAGTACTTCCAGCTTGTGTCATTCTCAATTGCAACAACTGAAAGTGTACTCTGCCACTGGGCCAGGTATGCTGCAAGCCAACATTTTGTTTTGACTGCAGCTAATGTGAACTCTCAGTTTCAATATGGAAAATTAGTTCAGATACTAGTTCAGGTTAAATAAAAACAATCAGAGGAGGAGGATCACAACTAGAAATCGAAAACCACAATCCCAATTGTTTTAATGTTGTACTTAATGCTCCGAATTCACAGAATCCATACAGTATGGAAACAGGCTGTTTGGTCCAACAAGTCCACACCAACCCTCTGAAGAGCAACCCACTCAGATCAATTCCCCTACCTATTATCCTATATTTACCACTGACTAATGCACCTAACCTACACATCCCTGAATACGATGGACAATTTAGCATGGCTAATTAGCCTGCACGTCTTTGGATTGTGGAAGGAAACCAGAGCACCTGGAGGAAACCCATGCAGACATTGTGTGGAGTTTGCACATTCACCCTATCACCCAAGGTTGGAATCAAATCTGGGTCCCTGGCGCTGAGGCAGCAGTATGAACCACTATGCCATCCCACAGTTCCCTTCCACAATGTGAACTTGGCCAGTTCAAAGTAAAAGCAGGGCTGACAAACTGTGTAACTACTTCTAGTTACTAAATGAGCCTCTTAAAGATGCCTGCTCATGAGACACTTGTATTGTGATGCTCTATGTGTGTTCCTGTGCCTTTTATAATGATCTGTGGGTTTTTATTTTCAGAACACTCAAAAACTGCCAGTATTCATAACTTTTCCTGGCCAGTGAGTAACTGAATTTAGTATTCCAATTGATTACTTTAGAAGAGACATTTAATAAGAAACATTTATTAATGTTGTTTATCTTATCTCTTCAGGCTGACTGTGACTACACTACAATCTGTGTGAGGGAACTGCGCCCAGTCTGTGGCACAGATGGTCAAACTTACAAGAATCGGTGTGACCTGTGCAAGGAAATAATGTGAGTATATTTATTTCCACCTCAGGACGATCTGTATTCTGATTAATAAAGGAATCTGAGTTTCACAAAGAAAATTAAGATGATTGAGAAACATTCCTTCACAATTATGAAGGATGCAAGTGATCCACATGCAATCCTGAAGCAGCTTTGAGCAGACCTCAATACATACTTTCCAGCAAATTATTCAGACTGCAAATAATTAAACCATTCACTCAATTTGATTAAAGTCTTGAGGGACTACCATCTTTCAGATGAAATGTTAAACTGAGGCCTGTCCTCTCCCTGCAGGTTGACATAAAAAGTCAAGAGCAGAGAAATTCTCCCAAAGCATTGGATAATGTTGATCTCTCAACCAACACATCAGACTATCTAGGTTTTATCACACTGCTATTTAGAATGAATTAGATTTTATTGTCACATGTATTCAAGTACAGAAATATATGAGTACAGTGAAAAATGTACAATGTCACCATTCTCGGCACAACCTTAAGTGCAAAATCTTAGGTACAAAGTAGAAAAACAAAGAAACAAAGTTAAAAATTAAACATTCCAGTCCTTAGTATAAAGAAATAAAGTTAAAAGTTCAACAGTCTTTCTTGGCCATTCTGGGCTCGCACGTCCTACACGAGCTCAATCTCCTCTGCTTTCATCCACTCTCTGGGATATCTCGAGTTATTGCTCTTGCTGATGCTGCAAATGATGGGCAACCTCCCTCATTGTCGCATTGGGCTCACTCATCCTGCATTGGGCTTGATCTCCAACCGTCAAAGTCCTGATTCAGGTGCCCAGCTGCTGCCATGCACCGGACCTCTAGCCAACTGCCAAAGTCTCGATCTAGGCCTCAGGCAACACAGATTGTAACCTTACTGGCTTTAGAATTTGTTTGCTTCTTTCATGCCATCAGGATGTCCTACATTGCTTCACAATCAATGGGTTACTTTTGAAAATGCAGTCAATATTACTACTTAAGTCTGTATTTTATCTAATGTGGCAAGCAGCAACACCACACAAAAATAAAATTTTAAAAAAGTACAAAGAGTAGTATTTCTGTGATATCTTTTACAATTTCCACAAGTTCCAAATTACATTCAGTGATATCCCTCAAAAGGCAATGTGATAATAACTGGATAGAAATACAAACATATATATGAATACGCAAAATAGGAGCAGAAGTATGCCACGTGGCCCCTCTAATCTGCTTCACCATTCAATAAGATAATGGTTGATGTAATTTCTCCATATTCTGCTTACTCTGAATAACCTTTCACCCCTTTGTCATGAATCAATCTACATTTGCCTTAAAAATATTCAAAGGAAAATAAAATCAGCCAATGTTCTTGACTTCACCAAGTGTGTGTGTCAGTGGCAAACAATACAAGAACAGAACAAAGCAATGCTGACCTTTTTCACTAGCAGCGAAGTCTGGTTGGAATATTAGCATAGGCAGCATGGTGGCTCAGTGGTTAGCAGTGCTGCCTCACAGCACCAGGGACCCGGTTCGATTCCAGCCTCAGGCAACTGTCCGTGTGGAGTTTGCACATTCTCCCCATGTTTGCGCGGGTTTCCTCCATGTGCTCCGGTTTCCTCTCATAGTCCAAAGATGTGAAGGTTAGGTGAATTGGCCATGCTAAATTGCTCATAGTGCTAGGTGCATTAGTCGGGTAAATATAGAGTAGGGGAATGGGTCTGGCTGGGTGGGTTGCTCTTTGGAGGGTCGGTGTGGACTTGTTGGGCCAAATAGCCCGTTTCCATACTGCAGGTAATCTAAAAGAATAATGGAAAATCTTGATGCACAGATGGAATCTGTTTCAATCACCTTTTGAGGAAGAGAGTTCCTCTGTGAGAAAAAAAATTCTCATGTCTCAAATGGGCAGCTCCTTATTTTAAATAGGCCCCACCTCTACATTCACCCACAAGAGGAAACATTCTCTCCACATGCACTCTGGAAAGCCTCCTCAGGATCTTATATAGTTTTGGTATTAGTGGAGTGCTAAAAAATCATTTATGGGGGAGTTATTTGCCAGGAGAAACAGTGGTCAAGCCAGTCAATGGATAAAGACAAAGAGTTGCCACAGAAGTCAGAACACCTTGTGGATCAAAATTCATAGATGTGTGCACAAGGTAAACTATTGACAAGTGGCTGTGGATGGAGAATTAGAATTAATTTAAGGAAATTAATAAAGAATTAATTAACCTGTCAGCGTGGCAGGTGAGTCATTACCACCAGAGTCAGTGCCCCTGGCTAAGGATGAAAAAAAAAATCAGCCACTGCTCTTGATCTTGATTTTGACTCTGACTTTCAACAGAAAGTATTTGTCAGTGAAAATCTGGCAATCACAAGACCACAGGGAAATCAATATAAGAAAAACAATATAAGAAGAAATTAAGTATAAGAAGAAATTAAGCATAATAAGAAATTAAGTGCTAACCACCTGTCTTCACTTGCAGGAAGTCTGGTCGAAATATTAGTATAAAGAATCATGGAAAATGTTGAACCATAGAATGAATCTTGAGATTCCAAAGCAGAAGAATTTCACCACAAAATTAATTAACATTGTACACGTTGGGAATAGAAGTTATTTTACATTGTGAAATTAGTACAATTGTGAATAAAGAAAAGGTTTTTCCAATCTTCTGCATAGCTTGGCTTTTAATTTCTAATATAATCCTCATTTTTTTTTGGGGGGGGGGGGTGCTTGAATAACCCAAACAAAGGACTATCCTAGTCTTAGTGTAAGGGACAGCAAAAGGTATTTGAATCTAGATTATTCAGGAGAATTTTCCAAAACAGTATGTGTCAAGTCCAGAAACAAAGAGTGCACTGCTGGTCTCGGTTGTTGACAATGAGGTAGGCCAAGTGGACCAAGAGTCAGTGGGGAGTAGCTGGGAGATATTGATCATTATCTCATAAGTCTGGAATGATGGTGGAGAATGACAGTGAATTTAAAATAAGAATAATCAATTGACAGAGAGCGGATGTCAATAGAGCAAGAATGGAGTTGGGCTGGATAGGTACAATATAAGGTTGGAGGAAAAACAATAGCTGAACAATGAGCCACCATCAAAGAGAAGATGGTTCAGCTACAGACAAGGTATATTCTCTCAAAAGTGAGAGAGTGGGATAACAAATTCAGAGCTTCCTGGATGACAAAGGAGATAGAAATTGAAGAATAAAAAGCATGCTTATAAAATGCAACAGAGAATGAAGAGGAATACTGAAGATTCAGAGAGGAGGAGAAAAAGCATTTTACATGTGCAAAAATGAGAAAGGACTAGCAAACATTATAATAGGGAATCCCTTTGTCTTCCTCAGGTACATAAATAATAAATGGTGGTAAATGGAAAAGTAGGGCTGATTAGGAATGGAAAAAGTGGATTTACACAGAATTGGGGGTATGGCTGAGGTATTAACTAAATACTGTATATCTGTCTTAACCAAGCAGATAATACACTGGCCATGGTGAGACAGGAAGAATCACTGTCATTTAGAAGGGTTCAAAATTGACAAGAATGAAGTTTTGGATAGACTGATGGTAGACTTTTGAAGAGCTAACAGAAAAGGTCAATGTCAATGTTGTTGTAGTTTATGTGGATTGCCAAAAGGTGTTTGTTCAAGTGCTATGCAATAGACGTGTGAGGAAAGTTGTAGGGCTTGGACTATAAGGGACAGTAGCAAAGTGGATAGAATATTAGCTGCGTGACAGGAAATGGAGAGAAATGTTCAATGAATATTTTTCAGGCTGAAAGTAGGTTTGCAGTAAAGTTCCCAAGAGGCAGCATTAGTATACATATTAATGATCTAGACCTTTGTGCGCAGGAGTGAATTACCATTGAGTAGGCAGTTTCTAGCAATGCTTGGCAAGTCTCAAAAAGGGGATCCTGCAATGGAATTTTCAGAGGAGACGTTTTTACAAATTGATCCTTAACACTGAATAGCATCAGTCTGTCCATTGTAGCTCATCACTCAGTGGTAATGAGTTTGCAAGGGAAATGCCAACACTATCAATCTGATTTTGTTAAGTAGTTGGGTAAATGTTTACTTTTTAATATTTCAATTCACAACCACTTTTATCTTTGAATTAAAATACATACAACATAGAAAACATAGAAAAATACAGCGCAGTACAGGCCCTTTGGCCCTTGATGTTGCGCCGATCCAAGCCCACCTAACCTACACTAGCCCATTATCCTCCATATGCCTATCCAATTCCCGTTTAAATGCCCATAAAGAGAGAGAGTCCACCACTGCTACTGGCAGGGCATTCCATGAACTCACGACTCGCTGAGTAAAGAATCTACCCCTAACATCTGTCCTATACCTACCACCCCTTAATTTAAAGCTATGCGCCCTCGTAATAGCTGACTCCATACATCTAGTGCTTCTCTCCTATTGGTTAGTCCATTACCTTTGATTCTAATATTAACACTGATTTTATGAATTAAAAATGACAATGATCCATGTGTGCCACTTGCAGCTATGTTGAGATGCAATGAGCATCTTATCATTATATACAACTACACCCATTAGTTTACCTGAAATTCCAAGTTATACACTGATTGCAGTGTTGTTATTTGGTAGATAATCTGCAGAAGGGGCTGCACCAGTCAAAAAATTCGATCTGATTTTCCTGATTTCACCCACAATAGCAGCAAGGATGTCACAATGTTGCTTCAGTGTCCATGGTTGCACTCAAAAAAAAGAAATCATATGCAAGTTCCTGCTTTGGATTGATAAGGAGTAATCCCTTCCATATTGCTTGCAATGAATATTAAATCAGGAGAAAATGGCAGGCTCAACTATGAATTCTGAGGGGACTAAACAATCCAATGCTGGATCCACACACCCTGTGCAGCTGGTGTTTGAAAAGGTGGGTGAGTGGGACACTTGCATGCTGGCATACCCCACTTACCTCAGGAATATCAATAGGGAGACAACGGCATAGTGGTATTGTTCTTGGTCTAGCAATCCAGACACCTAGGTAATGTCTGTAGACTGGGTTCAAGTGGAAAACAATGGAATTTGAATTCAATAAAAATCTGGAATTAAAAGTGTAATGATGACCATGAAACCATTATTGATTGTCGTAAAAAACAATTTCTTTCAGGGAAGGAAACCATCATCCTTGCTGTGGTTCTGGAGATATACATAAGCAATGTGATTGACTCTTAACTGCCCTTGCAAGCCATTCAGTGTATTAAACAGCTCAGAAGTGGTTCTGGGTAGCTCACCACCAACTTCGCAAGGGAAATTAGAGATGGGCAATATATGCTGGCCCAGCCAACAATACCCAAATCCCATGAACAAATGAAAAATACTACCTTAAGGAGAATGAGTAAGAAGCAAACCTTCTCCTGAAGCAGTTGCCCAGATGACCATGAGCTTGGTGGAAGAGTAAACACCATCTAATCTATTCAGTGTATACAATGATCCTCAGCAATCCATCATCTTTTCTCCAATGAGACTCTTGTAAGTCTTCAACAATCTCTCCAAGAACACCCACCTACTTTCTACCTGTTCAGCAAGAACAACGAGCAACTTACAAATTATTTATTAGCATAGGGAGAGCAAGTCTGCTTTTGTTGGTCATATAAGGGCAAACAACCCATATTACCCAGTGAGCCCTGCATAATGATTGGTGTCATTGCCACCCTCCCCATCTCTAGAATACTACCAGCTGAGGAGATTCCAGTCTCTTTGTGGTGGGAAATGCTCTCCCAACACACTCAGGCTTGCCACTTAAATTTCTCAGCCTTCAATCTCCCCTCCTCCACCCATTGCCAGCTCCAGGAAATTCTTGGACAACAAGCTGTGCTGTAAGTGAGGTACAGCAATAGTAAATTGTGTCACACCTCATCTTTCTCTAAGGGTAACAGCAGGGGTGGTGGTGGCATTGTAGCAATATCACAGGACTAAGTAATCCAGACCCCCTGACTAATACTTTGAAGACAAGTGTTTGAATCCCACCATGGTAGATAATGAAATATGAAATAAAGATCTTTGGTCGCTAATGTGTAAATCACTGTTGATTGTCACTTTTTTCTAAAAAAAAACTGGTTCACAAATTCCCTTTCCAGAAAGAAATCTGCCATCTTTACCCCGTCTGGCCTACATGTGACTCCAGGCCCATGACTGAACTCCACTTGAGCAATTAGGGATGGGCGACAAATGCTGGGCCTAGTTAGTAACATTGAAGCAATTAAAGAAAAGGCACTTGCCAGCGAAGAAGCAGGTTGATAAAAGTCAGGGTATCGAACCTTCCGGAATACCTCCAGAGTTCGGAACTCAATTTCACTGTGACTTCGCCGCTGGATTTACTAAGGGGGTTCTTGCCCAGGGTATTTTCAATCGCGTCATTACTGCTGTATTTTAACTCTCTCTGCGTGCGTTTTGTCTGTTATCATGATTTACCTCCTCCGGCAGACACCCGAATCTCGCGCCACCGTCCAACGGTCCAACCTGATGAGCGCATGCAACGAAATAGACCAATCAGGAGGTGGGAGATGCTACTGCTTGACCAAGCAGTCATCGGAGAGCTGGGTGGACCGCAACCAGGTGCGGACCAATCAAGTAATACGGCACATTTGGGCCAATCAGAGAGCTTTGAGGTCCCGGCGCACGCGGAGATGAACCCATCGAGGAGCGGCTTGTGGCTGGCGCGTGAGGGCGTCGGTTGGTCGCGTGCAGCTGCTGGGTGTCATTTGCAGCTTCGGCAGGTTGACAATTATTCCCATTGCGAGGTCTTTATTTTCCCCTTTCATCAGCCCTTTAAAGCCGCCTTATGATATTATTGCCCATTCTTGCTTTTGATGATTTTCATTTTGCGGGAACAGCTTGCACATACTCAATGATGAAACTCCACTGGAACTGAAGCGTTTGTCGATCGTAAAGATTGACTGACTACCCAACAGTCAGAATAATGGACTTCAGCGAGCACAGCATATGGATTCAGCGAAATTAATCACGGAATGGCAGAATTATAATAGTGCAGAAAGAGGCCATTTGGTCCATCCTGCCTGCACCAGCTCTAATTTTTCACGCCAGTCTCCTGTGTTTTCCTCATATCTCTGAACACTATTATCATCCAGATAACCACCCAATGACCTATTGAATGACTGAGGTAACTATCTACAAGTATCATTGACAAATCTGTTGCACATGAAGTGAAGGTAGATTATTTAACAGCATAGTTGATGACTCCATCTATGATACGCACTGCAGATATTCACCAGGTCTGTTTTAATAGTACCTTCCAAACCCATGGCCATTATTATTTAGAAGGACATGGGCAGGAGATACATGAGAGTGCCACTACCTGCAAATTTCCTTCCAAGCCACTCACCATCCTGACTTGAAAATATATTGCTGTTCCTTCAGTGTCACCGGGTCAAACTCCTGGAACTCCCTATCTAATGAGGCTGTGCATGTTTCAGCACCAGGTGTACTGCAGTGGTTCAAGAAGGCAACCCATCATCTTCTTACGCTGGGCAATAAATGCTGGCCCAGCCAGCAAGGCTGAAGTCCTTGAACAAATAGCAACAAACTCTTGAAAAATGAACAAAGCTCTGCCTTCATTTAGAATTTTCTCCCCGCTACCATCGTCCTGTCTACTTTTGATGATTTGCATTGCCTGTAATGGGCTTTGCGTGTAAGCTTCTAATTGGCTGTATGGGCGATACAGGTGGTGGTTAATAGAATTTATTGTCATATATAGTTTTACAAGAAAAATACAATTAAAAGTGTTCCAACTCATCTTACCATGGTGCCCATAATGACAGAAGTAAATCATAAGTTGCAAAGCTAAGTAGTTCATCAAAGTCCATTAAAGGCTCCTGGTCTTGAAGAAATCCAATCCACAACAGGATGAAAACCAAAATGCTGGGATGCCATCCCATTGGGTCAAAAGCCTCTGAAGGAAACCGCCGCCAAGAATACCACTTTAAAAAAAACGCTGGGCTGCTACCCGTGGATAAATCAAAATCCTGAGACGTTGGAACACCAAGCCAGAAGCACTCTCCAAAGATTAAGATTGAGTTAGACCGCTGTCGAGGTCACAAACTGGGATAAACTGTTCCTTCAGAGACTGCTTCACAGAGTGAAACCAAAGCATCGAGAAAGACCACCACTTTGGACCACTGGAAGAAACTGCCTGCTTAGGAAAAGCTCACAGCTGAAGCTTTTAAAATGAAGGTAAGATGAATTTGAAGTTATCTATTCTATATATGCTAATTGAAAAACATTAAAAGAAAAGAAAAAGAAATAGTAAAGGTAAACGGAGTAGGTAAGCAAAGGGCTCTGGGCTCATGAGCCCACGCTATATGCTGCTGCTCCACACAACTTGTGCCACCTTTTATATATGTGCAGTGTGTTTTTTCGTCTCTCAAAAACGCATTTTTTTGGACAGGCTGATGGTGTACACCTTGACTCTTTCGTCTGCTGCCCAGACCTGTCTTGGTGTTCTTCTTGCGTCTGGGTGGCAGGGATTCCGGCAGACAGCTTTCTACGTGGGAATCCTCCCATTTTCTATTGGGGACCTGGTGTGGAGAGTGTTACAAGTTGCAACGCCATCAGACTCTCAGCCCTAATGTCTATTTTGCAGTGCTTTGGACTCTGTGGACTAGGTATATATTGGTTGTGGACAACTGCACCTCCTTTAGTTCTTTGAATGCACTTTTGTTGTGGTTTTGGTTGCATTTCAGCCCTACACTCCTGATCTTTGGACAACCAATGTGGAGGGGTGTGGGCAGATCAGAAGACTGAGAAAGCTTGTAGCCTTAGATATGACACATTTGTTGCAGAGAATGTGGGGAAGTGCTTGTTCAAAAGAATTTGGGACATCCGATCTAAGTGTCAATAGATCGGTGTAAATAAAGTGATAACGATTGTTCACTTGTGGAATGTGTGGCAGTACTTCCTTCTCACGTCAGAGGCTGGAAGCACGCATATTGACAGCATGGTGTTGGACAACTAAATTGCTGGTTTATATCAAAGTCTCTTAACAAAACTCATACTCAACAGGAAAAAAAACTTAAATTTAATAAGCTGAATGGAATATGCACGTAATAGAACAATCCTGATGCATTTTCATGAATACCACACTGAGCAGATTTGAATTTATGAAGCCCAGCTCCCTCATCTTTACTGCTTTGGGAAGTGAATGTCGCAATACCCTTACAGGCTAGGAAAACATGAAGGCTGAAAGTTGGAAGATGTTCATATGTGAGTGATTAGATTAGATTACTTACAGTGTGGAAACAGGCCCTTCGGCCCAACAAGTCCACACCGACCCTCCGAAGAGCAACCCACCCAGACCCATTCCCCTACATTTACCCCTTCACCTAACACTATGAGCAATTTAGCATGGCCAATTCACCTAACCTGCACATTTTTGGACTGTAGGAGGAAAACAGAGCACCCGAAGGAAACCCACACAGACACTGGGCGAATGTGCAAACTCCACCATACAGTTGCCTGAGGCGGGAACTGAACCCGGGTCTCTGGCGCTGTGAGGCAGCAGTGCTAACCACTGTGCCACCCTGAGAGTAAGAAAATATTCTTCTGTAAATTATATTCACTGAAGGGTTCAAGGGACACACAGAGAGAGAGAGAGGATGGAGGCTGGTGGAAAGATTAATCCTTTATGATCCGATTTAAGTGACCACTGGCATGTCATGGATTAAATGTGTGTTATTCCCTGGAGTTCGAGATCCGGGAATGTTGTGAATTTAATTTGCATTCTGGGAATCTAAGATGATTTTAAAAGAAAAAGCCATTTTGTACAGCAATGATTCTGGATATGTTAGTTGAGCAAGGTTACCTCATGACCTTTCCACATAGTTTGGACTAGTCCCTCGTTATAATGTACTGCTAAAAGGGAAAGGATATCTTGCCAAAGCAATCAAGGCTTGATCAAGGTTTCCCACTTTGATGTGCAGGTAGCTTAATTAGTCAAGCATACTCAGACCTGTCAATGGGTTTCTCTTCCTCTACAAACTTTTGCCATTTTAGTGCTGCTTATCTGATTAAGGATATGTGGCATTTTTGTAATTTTAATACCAATTTCTGTATAAAGATAGCTTGTTTGCAACAATAAGGAGGGGGGGGGGGCATAGCCTGAGAGAGCTCTTAGGGATAAGAGCTGGTGCCGCTACTCTGCTAACCTTAGCACAAGCCTGGCTTGTAGGTATCTATGTTATAGTGTAACATTGATGCCATTGGTAAGTAAAGATAATAATTTAAACTAAACTGTCTGTAAGAGTTTTATATTCCAGACTACCACAGAGTACAGTCTCCAGTACAAACCAAGAGAGGTAACAGATCGAGTACATCAAGGATTCCCTGAGCCATCTCGAATAGGTACTTTAACAGGACCTCCTTGTGGGTCTGTTCCTAGACTAGCCAGGCTAGCTATTAGTAAGTCCACTGCAAGTTGTCTGCCCATTTCACCAGTCTACCTGTGTCCTCCCCTTGTAACAGACCCATAACAGAAGAGATCAGTCTTACAATTTGAGCACTGAGATGCATCTTATGTTTCCAAGAGACGGGAATTGAATGCACTAATCAGCATTTATCTGACCAGAGAACTCTGTGATTTGGACAGCTTCTTTTTGCTGAGTTCTACATTCAATTAATTTCTGTTATGGACTGGACATGTTAGGTATCAAATCTGCCATTTCTTGACAACTTCATTAAATTCACTCTTAACCATTTCAGTACACTCATGAAGAACATGTTGTCTGCTTTCCCTTCCTATCTCTGAATGTTGCCACCCAGGTAAATAGTGCGGTGAAGAAGGCATATGGCATACTGGCTTTTATTGGTAGAGGAATTGAGTTCCGGAACCCTGAGGTCATGTTGCAGTTGTATAAGACTCTGGTGCGGCCGCATCTGGAGTATTGTGTGCAGCTTTGGTCGCCATACTATAGAAAGGATGTGGAGGCACTGGAACGGGTGCAGAGGAGGTTTACCAGGATGTTGACTGGTATCGAGTCATGAGTTCATGGAATGCCCTGCCAGTAGCAGTGGTGGACTCTCCCTCTTTTTGGGCATTTAAACGGGCATTGCATAGGCATATGGAGGATAGTGGGCTAGTGTAGGTTAGGTGGGCTTGGATCGGCGCAACATCGAGGGCCAAAGGGCCTGTACTGCGCTGTATTTTTCTATGTTCTATGTGCAGTATTTCACACTTGCCTGAATTAAAGGTCAAGTGCAATTTCTCATTCTTCAGTGTTGCTTTTTTCCCAGCAGAGTTCTGTTGACAATCTGCCAAAGCTAGCAAGCCATGTTTTATATTAGATCTTATTGTGTTGAATGATCTGGCCAAACTAGCACTTTATGCTACTGGCACAATCATCCATAGCCTGAGCAGGTACATAGTGTCCTTGGCATGATGCTCCATAACAGAGTTAAATTGGTTCATCATTCTTTTGATTCAGTCTTCGCGATGCATGACTACTGTACGCCATGCACCTGTTCTTCTTGCTGTGTCACTAACACATTATCAGTAAATGAAGGTAGTGTTCCTGAAATTCTGTATTCATTGTTCTTACTTCAGAAACAGGGTAAATATTTTTAGCCCAGCAAATTGGAGCAGCAGCTATTTCCACTCCAAAATTGAATTTTCTCATACATTTTATTCCTGCCTGCTGAGTCCCCAACTATCTAAATAGCAGATATCATAATGAATGCTAAAGACAATTGTTATAGACCAGGCAAGACACCCTCAAAACATTTAAAGAAAGTGACCCAGATCCTAACTTTGCTAGTTGTTTTAAGCATGCATAAAGTGGATATTCCAGAGAGATGCCACTGGTCAAATCACATAGTTTTAAACAAATCAGAGTTTATTTACAAGATTATCAAATGAAACACAAACAAAAAACAACAGAATACCGATTAACTTAACCAATTTAAAAACCCAACAGATTGTCCCAATTTGATTCTGTTCAAAGTACTTGGAACAATCCCCATAAATACTCCTTGGCACAAAAGGTAAAATCAAGCACAGTGCGTTATAAGAGAGATGTGTGAGAGAGAGAGAAGAGGATCAACATGGACCCGCTTCTTTGGGTCCTGCAAATTTTACAACTGCCTGACTGCTTTCAGTGAATAGTCAAACCAAATCAAACAGAGAAAAGCTGAGCTGAGAGAACTGGCTACTCCCTTTCATGTACAAGTGATTTTTTTAAAAAAAGCCTTTTGCCTGAGGCAGTATCTGTTAGCTATACTGAAATTGGCCCTAAAACCCATTCAAACCCAGAAGTTTTGGAGTCTGTGTCTTTTATGACTTCTCTTAAAAAAAAAGCCAAGGCTACCATAACCTTGTTAAAGGAGCGGCATCATCATACACTGCATTCCTCATTTTCCTGGTATTGCAGATTCCAGCTCTTGATCCGTGGTTCAAATTTGTAGAAATGAGACAGCTGGAAGATTGCTGAACATTTAATTACTGCATCTGCCAATTACCTTTTGGGTAATTTATTCCCATTCATCCTCAACATCTCTGTACTTGCTTTTCAATGACTACAAAAACGTGCAGTTATTAGGAGGTTTTGTCACTGGCCTGATCCTCATCCCCCAGCTTCCACATATCCACAGTAAAAATTTCTACCTTTTGGATGATTGGAAAATGTACATGATATTACATGCAAGATTGTAATGTCAGACTCAATTAGTAAGGGAGTCTCATTGTTATGTTGTTGTGGAACTAGAAATTAAGTAACAAGGTAAACTTCAGGCTGTGAAGGATATAGGATCTATTCATAGTTAAACCTTAAACAATATCTTCTTGTACTTGTTTATTCTTCAAGACAAAGATGCCTGTGTTTATTATCTGTGGTATATAGTAGAGTTTCAGAGGTTATATAGATGACTGCAAAAAACAACTTGCATTTGCAATATTCCACAAAGAGGATAGGACCAAGATTATTTGAATTTTGGACAAATTGATTGATATCTCCTCTGCCTGCAATTCTCTCTACCTCTGATATATGCTTGGTTTCAAAAGATGCTGCATCATTATTTATTTGGTTTTGCCAAGTGCAGGGATCATGGGCAAGCTTATCCCAGCAATCAGAAGCCGATATCAAACCTCCTCAGTGAAGCATTCAGAGTCTTGTTGAGGCATTTCATTAGAGTACCATGAAAGTACATCCCAGACTGAAGCTATCCATGGAAGATTTGCTTTAGTAAGCACATATCAGGAATTCTGCTTCTTTAACCAGACCAACTCAGTTGTGACTGACGTGGCAAGCTGGTTCAGATGAACACCTCGATATCTGATCTTTTACCCTACCATCTGAAGTTCAAAAGTATGAGTTTGAAGCATAAACTTGCTCTGCAGTGTTTGCTGTAACATAGCCTTATGATCATCACAAATTAAAATGAAGTAATATGCTAGCCTGCTCCAGGAAATCTCTACCTTGAAGTCAAGGATTCAGTCCTATGACTGTCAGCAGTGTCAGCAGCAGATATTTAATGAATTTGGCAGCATACTATCGAGCTGTCTACATTAATGATGTGACACATGCATAAACATAATATCTACTTCAGATTTTGAATTAGTATTTCACAGTCTTATATAACCCCATATGAGAGATCACTAAATTTATAACTTAAATTTATACAGCACCTTTAATGAAATAGGATGTGCTTACATGGCCATTATAAACTAGAATTTAAACTGAACCACTCCTGAGGGCGATTGGTTAAAGCTTAGACAGTGCATGGAAGCAGTCCCGGAGCAGCATCTGGCGCAGGGGAAGCACTCCCAGTGGAGCAGCCAGCATGGAGGAAGCAGTCCCAGAGGAATGGCCGGCACGTGGAAGCAATCCTGGGCGGAGGACAGCACAGGGAAGCTGTCCCAGAGCAGAGGCCAATGCAGGGTCAGCAGTCTTGGAGCAACAGCCAGCGTGTGGAAGCAGTCCCAGAGAAAACTTATCTTGGAGCAGCTGCGAGCTGATGCTGAGCAGACTGGAGGCTTAGAACAGAGCGGGGACAGTTGTTGGACTAGGGCCTGCCACTGACAGTCATACCACATGCGGAAGCCTCTGCATTCAGCTACTGCAGTGTAATGTTTATTTGAATTTTTTATCTGACTGCAATGTCAATCCTTTAAATGCATTATTTCTAATTTATTCTTTAAACTCTAAAGTAATGCAACTACTTTTTTTATTCCCCTTTTGTATTTAAGATTTGTACCTAAGATGGCGCCATAACAGATTGTAAGACCATAAGAAATAGGAGTGGAAGTAAGGCCGTCCGGCCTATCGAGTCCACTCCACCATTCATTCATGGCTGATGGGCATTTCAGTGCCACTTACCCACACTGGTGACATTATAAAACTTTTCACTGTACTTGAGAATACATGACAATAAAGGATTTTCTATTCTATTCTATTTTAGGTTTTAAGGAGCATCATGGAGGAAGGGATAGAGAGATTCAAAGTTCTGACAGTTTAAGGAGAGAATGCCAAAGGTTCATAGCTTGTCAGCTGAAGGCACAAATGCTAGACAAACAAAAATGGATTGTAGGAAGGGAGATGATAAACGAGACTGTGATAGTTAAGGCCATGGAGGAATTTGAAAACAGAACAAGTAATTTAAAATGGAGAGTATTTCTTAAATGGAGTAGGTGCAGATCAGCGAGTACAGAAGTATCTGGGACTTGGTATAAGTTAGGTATGAACAGCAGAATTTTTGATAACAGTTTATGGACGGTAGGTTGTTGGAGGCCAGCCCTGAATAGTCATCTCTTGAGGCAACAAAGGTATGCCTAGGGAACTGAAGGACTGAAGACAATGATTGATGTCCGCAGTATTTTGTCAGAAGAAATTCTGCTTATCTATTACTTGCAGTTGGATAACTGGTGAGACAAATTTGAGAATCTTGATAAATTTTAATTGAGCTACTTAAAGATTAATGTGTGTTGTGAAATAGAATTAATGGAATGTTTATGGCACATAGAGAGGCCACTTGCACCACCATGTCTGATATGGCTGGAAAATAAACCACCTAACCTAATCCCAATTTCCAACATTTGGTCCATATCACTGCCGGTTGGAAATTAAAACAACTAATGTATTTATACAGTGGATTAGAGAATGCAGTTTGAAAATGTACAACTCCATCAAAGCCTTAAATATTAGAGTAAATTTAAATTTTGCAGAGTGGTCTTGCATAGCAGAACCTACTTCACTGTCTCAAAGCCAATCTAAAAATAGTGCAGAAAATAGGGCCACAGGAATATGTTCAGATCAGCTTAAACACATGGCTTGTGGGACATAAAGGTTCTTATGCTGCTGGAATATTTGATAATCAATGGTGAAAACATGGAAATGGATAAATATTCAGCAGTTTACTTGAATGTGTGACTATCAGTGAACATATTTTTGCAAGTCTTTTCGAAAATTAAATACCAGGTATAGTCATTTGTGCCTCAGCCTGAAAGGAGCAAATGGTTTATTTCCAAACAAGGAATGTCAGCTATATGGCAATTCTGTCAAGTTCTTGTGGTCCTTTTTTCACACTTTTTCTCATTCTTGTTTATGAAGAAAACATCATCACATGTGATTTATCTGATTTTATTTATTAACTAAATAATTAAAGAGTATTTAAACAAGTTCAATTACTCGTGGCTTATATTCATTTCTGTCTCTTTTGCATTTTCCTGGGTATTTGATTTTGATTTTTAAACCTTTTACCCTGAAAGAAAATGGAAGTTGTTAGCTGTTTTGTTCAAATCAGGATAATGAACATTGCTACATCCCCCCCACCACCCTGTAACTTCAGAATACTAATATTAATACAATTCAAGCCTTTTGTTAATGTGATTGTTTAGCCTTTTCTATCTTTCCTCAAGGTCTTTCTCAGCAGTAGGAATATACAAACATATGAATTAGGATGTGGAGGAGTTGGTGTTGGACTAGGGTAGACAAGGTTAAAAATCACACAACGCCAATTATAATCCAACCACCTGATAAAGGAGCAGTGCTCCAAAAGCTAGTGCTTTCAAATAAACCTGTTGGACTATAAACTGGTGTTGTGTGATTTTTAACCATATGAGTTAGGAGTAAGAATACACCAATTATCCCCTCAGTTTTGCACTGCCATTCAGTTAAATTGTGGTTGATCTGGTTGTAATCTGAGCTGGACATGCTCGCCTACTGCCTCATAAATTTTCACCCTCTTACTTACGAAGGATCTATCTAACACTGTCTTAAGGAAGTGAGTTCCAAGGTCTAGACGTAAAGAAGTGTAGTATAATCTTTTCTCTAGTTGATTCAAATGTGCTGCACTAAGAAACTACCTTGAAAGCATTCTATGAACTTCTCATCCAGACTGCCTGTGCCAATCTGATTTTTACAATTTATATGTAAATTCAAGTTGCTTATGATTGTTGTAATCCTTTTATCACAAGCAGCCAATATTTCTTCTTGTTTAGTTTGTCCTGCATTGTGGTTACTGGTGAGGACCTCCAAACTATTTCCATTAGTGAATCTTCTTCCCTACTATTCTTCATCTCTACCCGAACCAAGTGTACAATCCTGATTTCCTGAACAAAGGTAATCTCTAACTATTGCGCAAATGACATCTTTGATTAACAGTGGATTGGACACTCTGGAGGCAGGAAACATGTTTCCGCTGATGGGTGAGTGCCGAACCAAGGACACACCTTAAAAATACGGGGTAGACCATTTAGGACAGAGATGAGGAGAAACCTCTTCACCCAGAGAGTGGTGGCTGTGTGGAATGTTCTGCCCCAGAGGGCAGTGGAGGCCCAGTCTCTGGATTAATTGAAGAAACAGTTGGATAGAGCTCTCAAGGATAGTGGAATCAAGGGTTATGGAGATAAGGCAGGAACAGGATACTGATTAAGGATGATCAGCCATTATCATATTAAATGGTGGTGCAGGCTCGAAGGGCAGAATGGCCTACTCCTGCACCTATTTCTGGATTAGTGGTGCTGGAAGAGCACAGCAGTTCAGGCAGCATCCGAGGAACAGTAAAATCGATGTTTCGGGCAAAAGCCCTTCATCAGGAATAAAGACAGAGAGCCTGAAGCGTGGAGAGATAAGCTATAGGAGGGTGGGGGTGGGGAGAAAGTAGCATAGAGTACAATGGGTGAGTGGGGGAGGGGATGAAGGTGATAGGACAGGG
>NC_057754.1:472061-473060 GCF_004010195.1 Chiloscyllium plagiosum
TCCAGTCTCCGCAATGTAGAGGAGACCGCATCGGGAGCAACGGATACAATAAATGATATTGGTGGATGTGCAGGTAAAACTTTGATGGATGTGGAAGGCTCCTTTAGGGCCTTGGATGGAGGTGAGGGAGGAGGTGTGGGCGCAGGTTTTGCAGTTCCTGCGGTGGCAGGGGAAGGTGCCAGGATGGGAGGATGGGTTGTAGGGGGGCGTGGACCTGACCAGGTATTCACGGAGCGAACGGTCTTTGCGGAAGGCGGAAAGGGGTGGGGAAGGAAATATATCTCTGGTGGTGGAGTCCTTTTGGAGGTGGCGGACATGTCGGCGGATGATTTGGTTTATGCGGAGGTTGGTGGGGTGGAAGGTGAGCACCACGGGTGTTCTGTCCTTGTTACGGTTGGAGGGGTGGGGTCTGAGGGCGGAGGTGCAGGATGTAGACGAGGGCATCTTTAACCACGTGGGAAGAGAAATTGCGGTCTCTAAAGAAGGAGGCCATCTGGTGTGTTCTGTGGTGGAACTGGTCTTCCTGGGAGCAGATACGGCAGAGGCGGAGGAATTGGGAATACAGGATGGCATTTTTGCAAGACCGACTTGACACTGACATTTTTTACAAACCCACCGACTCCCACATCTACCTGGATTAAACCTCTTCCCACCCTACCTCTTGCAAAAATGCCCTCCCGTATTCCCAATTCCTCCGCCTCCGCCGTATCTGCTCCCAGGAGGACCAGTTCCACCACAGAACACACCAGATGGCCTCCTTCTTTCGAGACCGCAATTTCCCTTCCCACATGGTTAAAGATGCCCTCCAACGCATCTCGTCTACATCCCGCACCTCCGCCCTCAGGCCCCACCCCTCCAACCTGTAACAAGGACAGAACGCCCCTGGTGTTCACCTTGCACCCCACCAACCTTCGCATAAACCAAATCATCCGCCAACATTTCCACCACCTCCAAAAAGACTCCACCACCAGAGATATATTTCCCTCCCCACCCCTTTCC
>NC_057754.1:473401-480297 GCF_004010195.1 Chiloscyllium plagiosum
CTCCCCCACTGACCTATTGTACTCTATGCCACTCTCTCCCCACCCCCACCCTCCTCTAGCTTATCTCTCCACGTTTCAGGCTCTCTGCCTTTATTCCTGATGAAGGGCTTTTGCCCGAAACGTCGATTTTACTGTTCCTCGGATGCTGCCTGAACTGCTGTGCTCTTCCAGCACCTCTAATTCAGAATCTGGTTTTCCAGCATCTGCAGTCATTGTTTTTACCAACTCCTGCACCTATTGTCTATTGTGTCAACTCTCCACCTTTACTTAGCTTCCTATTCCTCATAAATATTTTATATTCATGGCATTATCCTGTCATCTTGCACTAAATTTCCAAAATGGCACGGTGGCACAGTGGTTAGCACTGTTGCCTCACAGCGCCAGGGACCTGGATTCAATTCCAACCTAAGGTGACTGTGTGGAGTTTGCATATTCTCCCTGTGCCTGCATTGGTTTGTTCCGGTTTCCTCCCACAGTCCAAAGATGTGCAGGTGAGGTAAATTGGTCATGCTAAACTGCCTGTAGAGTTAGGGGGTATGGGTCTGGGTGGGTTATACTTCAGAGGGTTGGTGTGGACTAGTTGGGCCAAAAAGGCCTGTTTCCACACTATAGGTAATTAATTTAATATATTTATTTACTTCAATGTGTACTATCAATTTGTTTACTTTTTTACGAATGTTACACACAATCAGATATAGGGCCTTTAGTTTTGTCTTTCTGTTATTTTTGAAATGTCTACTGTTGATTATTGATGCATTTTTGTGTCCTTTCCTGCTGTTCTCTGGCCCTTATTTCCCATTTAACTGCTTTCCTCTCTTGTCTCTACTCTTTGAGAAACCACACTTTTTCATATTTGATTCCTTGCCCCCACTAATTAGATTAAAGCTCTCTCTACATGCCTAGTTGTATGATTTGTAAGAACACTAGTCTCAGCACAGTTCACGTGTAGATCATCCCAACCAATTGTTGCCAATGAGTTATGTACCAGAATGCACGTCTTCTACACTTTGTACCAAACATTCATCTCTAATTTTATATGTCCTATGCAAATTTGCATGCAGCTCAGGTAATAAGTGAGAAATTATAATTTATCAGATTCTGCTCTTTAATTTAGTGCCTAATACATCTCATACTTTTTATGCAGAACCTCTTTCCTAGTTTTACCCATGTTGTTAGTACTCACGACCACTGAATCTTCTACTTTTCACGGCAAATTCTTCTGGAGTCCTGAACAATTGTCCAAGCAGGCAACACATCAGTATGAAATCCTGTTCTTTGTTGCTGAGAACAGTGAACATTCCCTTCACTATACAACCCCCAGCCTCTAAATTTCTGGTTGCCCCCTCCCCAAACTTTGGAACTCAAGGTGTGGTCGAACCAGTACTCTATATAAATGAAACATAACTTCCCTCATTTTGTATTCAATTCTCCTAGAAATAAATGATAGCATCTATTAGCTTTCCTAATAACTTGCTGTACCTATATATTAACCTTTGAAATTTTGGGATACCCAAATCCCTCTGCATCTCAGAGCTCTACACTCTTTCTCCATTGAGATAATGTGCTTCTTTATTGGTCTTCTTGTTAAAATGGACAGTTTCACACACAATATTCCACTTCCAAGATCTTTGCCCACTCACCTAACCTGTCCATTTCCCCTGACACCCCTTCACAATACACTCTCCTACCAATCTTTGTGTCTGCAGCAGATTTCACAATCATACCTTCAGTCCTTAATCCAAGTCATTTATTAAATTATAAAGAGTTGAGGAACCATCAGTGATCACTGTGGCACACCCTCAGTACATCTTGCCAACCTGTTAGATAGCCGGCCTTCTATGTGTGCAAATATAAATCCCACCTCCTCTCCTCTCCCCCCCCCCCGCCACCCCACACACACACACACACACACACACACGTGTACCACTTCCTCTGGCAGTTAATTCCACATATATAAACCACTCTATGTCTCAAAGAACGTTACCCCTCAGGTCCCTTTTCAAGCTTTCTTCTCTCACCTTAAAAATTTGCCCCCTAGTTTTGAATTCCCCCACCCTAGGGAAAAGACGTTGCTATTCACCTTATCTATGCCCTTCATGATTTTATAAACCTCTATAAGGTCACCCTTCAACCTCCTACACTCCAGTGAAAAAAGTCCCAGCCTCTCCTTATAACTCAAACCTTTTTGTCCTGGCAATGTCTGGTAACTCTTTTCTGTGTTGCTGGTTTAAATTAAGCAAGAGGATATACCCGTGGCGTAACAGTAAGCATGCTAAACGCTTTCTTAACCACCCTGTCTACTTGTGGTGCAGCCTGCAAAGAGCTAGGTACCTGGTCGCTAGGTCTCTTTGTTTGACATTAAATGAATAAGCTCTGCCCTTGTTAGCCTCACCAAAATGCAATATCTTGCATTTGTCCGAATTAAAATCCATCTGACACTCTTCAGCTAATTGATCAAGATCCTTTTGCAATCTTAGATAAGCTTCACTGTCAACAATGCCACCAATTTTAGTATCATCTACAAATTTACCAACTATGCCTCCTAAATTCTCATCCAAATTGTTTATATAAATTACAAATAACAGTGGACCCGGCACCAATCCCTGCAGAATATTGCCAGTCACAGGCCACCTGTTTTAAAAAAAACTATCCTCTACCAATACCCACTGACTTCTACAGTCAAGCCAATTTTGTATCCACTTGACCAGCTCTCTCTGAATCTCATGATCTGACTTTACTAAACAGTCTATCTTGCGGAACCATGTCAGTTACTAAAGTCCATGTAAACAACATCTACCACTCCGTCCTCATCAATCTTTTTGATTACATCCTCAGAAAACTCAATCAAGTTTATGAGGCACAATTTCCCTCACACACAAAGCCAAGCTGACTGTCCCAAATCTGTTCCAGCCTCTCCAAATGCTTCTCAATCCTGTCTTTCAGAATCCATTCCAACACCTTACCTCTCACCGATGACAGGCTCACTGCCCTATTGTTCCCAGGCTTCTCTTTACAACCTTGGTTAAATAAAGGCACAACGTTAGCCAGCTTCCAGTCCTCTGGCACTTCATCCATTGTTTTGGATGATACCAATATCACTGTGAGGGGCCCTGTAATTTCTTCCTTAACTTCGCACAATGTCCTGAGAAACACTTGATCAGGTCCCAGAGATTTATCCACCTTTTCATTTAAGACATCCAGCACTTCCTCCTGTAATGTTTTCAAGACGTCAGTATTTATTTCCCTAAGTTCCCTAGCCTCTATATCTTTCTCCACAGTACAAACTGGCAAATTGGTTGGAGATCATTTGTCTTTCACAAAATCATGTTGACTCTGCCTGATTACATTTAACTGTTCACCATGCCCTGCTTTACATCCTTTATAATAGCTTTTAACATTTCCCAGAGACTATTTTCCAGGGCAGAAATGGCTAACATGAGGGGTCATAGTTTTAAGCTGGTTGGAGGAAAGTATAGAGGGGATGTCAGAGGCGGGTTCTTTACACAGAGAGTTGTGAGAGCATGGAATGCTTTGCCAGCAGCAGTTGTGGAATCAAGGTCACTGGGGACATTTAAGAGACTGCTGAACATGCATATGGTCACAGAAATTTGAGGGCACATACATGAGGATCAATGGTCGGCACAATATCGTGGGCTGAAGGGCCTGTTCTGTGCTTGTACTGTTCTATGTTCTATTTTCCCTACAACATTTGTTAAGTATGCTGTGATTTCCTGCTTTCTGTCCCCCTCCATTTTTGAATAAAGGAGTATATGAATTATTTTTCATTCTAACACAGACTTGTTCATCAGGCAGCCTGCAGGTCAAATGCTGCCCACCCAGGTGCCCTACCCCAATCATGATTCATGTTTCTAATATAGATATGGTCATTTGGAAGATTTTACAAGGAGCTACTCCAGTCAGAGGCCATTTCCTATCAGCAGCCAGACACAAGAGAGCAATGGCCTCAGATTGAAGGAGCAGCAAGCTGTGTGACCGTTTCTAACTTTATTACACCCGAGGTCTATGTAAAAGGAATTGTAGAAATAAGATTGCCATTGTTTAGGGAGACTATAAGGGACATGATACCTGTGGGAGGGTGAGGGGACAAGGCTGGGAGTAGGTGTGCAGATCAGCTGCCCAGTGATTGAATGAGTCATAGAGTCATACAGCACAGAAAGAGACCCTTCAGTCCAACCAGTCCATGCCAAAATAATCCCAAACTAAACTAGCACCACCTGCCTGCTCCTGGACAATATCCCTCCAAACCTTTCCTATTCATGTATCTATCCAAATGTCTTTTAAATGTTGTAATTGTACTCGCATCCACCACTTCCTCAGGAAGTTCATTCCACATGTGAACTACCCTCAGTATAAAACATTTGCCTCATCTTTTTAAAATCCCTCTCCTTTCACCTTAAAAATGTGCTCCTTAGTCTTGAAATTCCCCTATCCAAGGGAAAAGACAACTACCATTACCTTTATCTATACCTCGCATAATTTTATAAACTTTTATCAGGTCACCTCTCAAACTCCTGCTATCCAGTCAAAAAAGTCCTAGCCTATCCAGCCTTCCTTTATTACTCAAATCTTCCATGCCCAGCAACATCCTGGTAAATCTCTTTTGAACCCTCTCCAGCTTAATAATATTCTTACTATAACTGGGTGACCAGAACTGGACACAGTATTCCAGAAAAGACCTCACCAATGTCCTCTACAGCCTCAATATGACCTCCTCCTACTGCCCCCTTGATCATGACCTCAACTTCTATCACCAAACCATCATCTCTCAGACTGTACACAACCTCATCACCTCAGGGGATCTCCCACCCACAGATTCCAACCTCATATTTCGGGAACCCTGCACTGCCCGATTCTACCTCCGACCCAAGATCCATAAACCTGACTACCCCGGCCGACCTGTCATCTTAGCCTGCTCCTGCCCCGCCGAATTCATCTTCACATACCTTGATACTGTCCTATCCCCCCAGTCCAAGAATTCCCCATATACGTTCTGAAGCTCCCTGTTACACACACACACACACACACCTGTCCCACTGAGCAGCTCCCTGTTACACACACACACACCCCTGTCCCATTGAGCAGCTCCCTCACACACACCCTGTCCCACTGAGGACCTGTCTGCCCTGGTCCAGGACCCCCCCACATACGTTCTGAATACCACCCACACCTTCCACCTCCTCCAAGACTTCCATTTCTCTGCCTCCCAATGCTTCATCTTCATCATTGAACATCCAGTCCCTATACAGCTCCATCCGCCATGACCAGAGCCTCCAAACCCTCCGTTTCTTCCTCTCCTGCCGTCCCCACCAGTACCCTTCCACTGACACTCTTATTCATTTGGCCGAACTGGTCTTCATCCTCAATTTCTCCTTTGAATCCTCCCACTTCCTCCAGACGAAAGAGGTAGCCATGGGCACCCACATGGGTGCCAGCTATGCCTGTCTTTTTTGTCGGCTACGTGGAACAGTCTGTCTTCCACAGTTACACCAGCACCACTCCCAACCTTTTCTTCCACTACTTTGATGACTGCATGTGCACCACCCCATGCTCCCACGAGGAGGTTGAACAGTTCATCAACTTCACCAACACATTCCACCCCGACCTTAAATTTACCTGGATCATCTCTGACACCTCTCTCCCCTTCCTGGACCTCTCCATCTCCATCAACAGTGACCAACTCAACACCGACATTTTCTACAGACCCACAGACTCCCACAGCTACCTGGATTACACCCTGCCTCCTGCAAAAATGCTATCCCTTATTCCCAATTCCTCCGCCTCTGCTGCATCTGTTCCCAGGAGGACCTGTTCCATTACAGAACACACCAGATGGCCTCCTTCTTTAAAGACCACAATTTCCCCTCCCACATGGTTGATGATGCCCTCCAGCGCATTTCATCCACATCCCGCACCTCCGCTCTCAAGCTCCACACCTCCAATCGCAACAAGGAGAGAACTCCGTGGTCCTCACCTTCCACCCCACCAACCTCTGTATACATCACATCATCTTCTGCCATTTCCACCACCTACAAACGGACTCCACCCCCAGAGATATATTTCCCTCCCCACCCCTATCCGCTTTCCGTAAAGACCGTTCCCACTGTGACTACCTCATCAGGTCCACGCCCTGTAACAACCCACTCCCCTTTATCTCCCCACTCCCGAGGCTCCCAGCCTCATTCCTGGTAAAGGGCTTTTGCCCGAAATGTCGATTCTCCAGCTCCTCAGATGCTGCCTGACCTGCTGTGCTTTTCCAGCACCACACTCTCAACTCTGGTCTCCAGCATCTGCAGTGCTCACGTTGTCCTCCTCCACGCTAAGATAAAGGATGGGCCTCCATCTCCCGACTCCTGGGAGGGGTGTAGGGATTGTAAGGTGGAGCTCAGAGTGAGCTCCCTGTTTGGACCAGATTAACCGTCCCCAATCAGGGAGCCCTGTCTGACAGACAGAAACAGATGGCTCAGTGTCAAGGGCTCTTCACATGTAAAGGAAGGGGGACTGAATACTGGCCGCTGTCCCCCACCAATCCCTGCCTTGTGTTGATCTGATGTGACCCTGCATTCCAGCAGGTTAACCCCCAGGGGGCAGTGAATGAGCTCCCTACCTGGGCCACGGTGCCGTTTCTCCATCCAGATGTAGCAGTTACTCTGTGCCACTCCGGTCTGGGAGTCCAGGAAAGGAAGCCGCACACTCCTCTCAGCACACAGCCTGGCGTTATAGTTGTGGCACTGTTCAATGGCATCTTTGTAGTATTGCTCACCAATGCTGTGTGCAGAATGCAGCCGCCAGTCAGTACCAGCTACACCAAGGTCACGGTACCCCCTCCCACCGGGTCGCTCACCACCCCACCTGCATTGGGGGGGGGGGGGGTGTGG
>NC_057754.1:481315-501528 GCF_004010195.1 Chiloscyllium plagiosum
ACAGGACATTGGTTAGGCCACTGTTGGAATATTGTGTGCAATTCTGGTCTCCTTCCTATCGGAAAGATGTGAAACTTGAAAGGGTTCAGAAAAGATTTACAAGGATGTTGCCATGGTTGGAGGATTTGAACTATAGGGAGAGGCTGAACAGGCTGGGGCTATTTTCCCTGGAGCATCGGAGGCTGAGGGGTGAATTTATAGATGTTTACAAAATTATGAGGGGCATGGATAGGATAAATAGACAAAATCTTTTCCCTGGGGTCGGGGAGTCCAGAACTAGAGGGCATAGGTTTAGGGTGAGAGGGGAAAGATATAAAAGAGACCTCAGGGGCAACTTTTTCACACAGAGAGTGGTACGTGTATGGAATGAGCTGCCAGATGATGTGGAGGCTGGTACAATTGCAACATTTAAGAGGCATTTGGATGGGTATATGAATAGGAAGGATTTGGAGGGATATGGGCCGGGTGCTGACAGGTGGGACTAGATTGGGTTGGGATATCTGGTCGGCGTGGACAGGTTGGACCGAAGGGTCTATTTCCATGCTGTACATCTCTATGACTACCCAAGGCCTTACCGTTAATTGCATAAGCAATACCCTTATTTGTATCAAGCGTTTATCCAGATTGAACTCCATCTGCAATTTTCCAGTCCACTCATCTGTTTGATCAAGATCCCTTTGTAATCTTAGAAAACCTCTTTCACTGTATACTATGCCATCAATCTTGGTGTCATCTGCAAACTTACTAACTATGCCTTCTATATTCTCATCCAAACCATCTAAATAAATGACAAACAAAAGAAGACCCAGAACCAATCCCTATGGAACACCGTTGGTCACAGGCCTCCACTCTGAAAAGCAACCCTCCATCATTACTCTCTTTTTCCTGTAGTTTTGCCAATTATGTATCCGATTGGCAGGCTCACCTTGAATCCCATGTGACCTAATTGTACTAATTAGTCTATAATGCAGAACCTTGTTAAAGGCTTTACTAAAATCCAAATAAACAATGTCCACTGCTGTGCCATCATTCATCTTTTTGGTGACTTCCTCAAAAAACTCAATCCAGTTTGTGAGACATAATTTTCCCTGTACAAAACCATGCTGACTATTCTTAATCAATTTTTGCCTCTCTAAATGTCTATAAATCCTATCCTTCATAATCACCTCCAAAAATTTACCCACAACTAAAGTCAGACTCACAGGTTTATAGTTCCCCAGTTTCTTCTTACAACTTTCCTTAAGCAAAGATACAACATCAGCCACCCTCCCATGGATTGAGCTGCTGAATGGGTTGGGGCAAGAGGCTCCAGGTTGAGCCGCAGGTTAGGGGGACAAGAAGACTCACTCCTTGCGCAAACATCCGCACCCTAATGACTGGCAGTCAAACTGGCAGAGTCGGCTGCCAGAATATGTGTGTGAGTGATGGAGATAGAGAGAGTTAGTGAAGTGGGAGAGAGTGAATGAGGGGGCTTAGTTTGTGACGGAGGAGTTAGTGAGTGACAGAGATAGTAAGATGTAAGAGAATAAGTGAGTGACGGGGTGGGAGTGACTGTGAGGGAGGACGAATGTAAGGGGATATGAATGAGTGGGGGGGAGTGAGGAAGGGAGAGAGTTAATGAATGGCGAGAGAGTGAATGAGGAGGATTGAATGAGGGCCTCGAGTGCATGGAGGGGGAAGACGTGAAGGGTGATGCAGTCAGTTGGAGCAATAGTGAGAGATTGAGGAGCTAGTAGCATGATGATGTTGGTATAGTGAGCAGGGGCAAATGTAGTGAGGGAGAAATATAGAAATGGGGAAATATAAAATCAGGGAGTGAGAGATCGAGGGAGAGAATGTGAGTTTGTGGAAGGGGGAAGTGTGTGCATGTTTGTGAGTGATTGAGAGGGGAATATGAATTGGAGGTGGAAAGAGTAACTAGGGGAGTGTGAGTAGAAGGCAGGAGTGTGGGAAGGGAAATGTTTTTGTTTGTGGGGCAGTGAGGGATTGGTTGGGGAGGGCGAGAGTGAAAGGGGAAATGCAAGTGTGTAAACACAAACTTTATTGAGTCACTACCTTTTCCCTCCTCTTCTTCCTCCTCCCTCTCCCATATCCATAAGGCGGGTTTGTAAAGGAGGAAAGCCCAGGCTGGAAGGTAATCTTCTAATTCCTGCTTTCATATGAATTCTACTGCAGCTATCTTGTAATGTTCGCTACCAGAAGCTAAAGCAAGGTCGGTGTTACTTAAACCAGCTCCTTATCTTGGCCTTGGTCTCCTACGTTTCCTTGATGATCAGGGTTGCAGGCCTATCTATCTCTTTCTAGCTCTGCTTCGTTGAAAAGTCAAAAATAGGTTTGGTTAGTTGGCTATGCTGCTGGGCACATTATATTATTTTTAAAACTCAGTTAAATCAGTCTAGTGTTTTTCATTTCTTTTCAGCATTCATATTTACTGCTGTGCCAATTTCACAAAATTTTCACCGCCCCTCCACTATCCCACACCGAGTGACTGAAACATTCATTATGGCCCCATGTAAAACGTTTAATCAAGCCTTATCTAATGGCAACTTCCATTGGACCTAGGGAAGTCTGGAAAAGCAAAACCAATGCATCAACTATCTCACTAGCTGTTTTGTTAAAACCTTAGGATGAAGTCCATCAAATGGAATTTAATTTAATTTTGGTCTAACCAGGGCAGGACTTACACAGTAAATGGAAGGGCCTTGAGGAATGTTGTAGAACAAAGAGGTCTAGATGTTCAGGTTCATAGCTCCTTGAAAGTGGTGAAGAAGGCTTTCAGCATGCTTGCTTTCATTGGTCAGAGCATTGCGTATAGGAGTTGAGATGTCTTGTTGCAGCTGTACCACACGTTGGTGAGGCCACATTTGGAGTATTGCGTGCAGTTCTGGTCACTCTACTATAAAAGGATATTATTAAACTAGAAAGAGTGCAGAAAAGGTTTACTAGGATGCTACCTGGACTGGGAGGTTTGAGTTATAAGAGATTAGATTACTTACAGCGTGGAAACAGGCTCTTCGGCCCAACAAGTCCACACCGACCCGCCGAAGTGTATACCACCCAGACCCATACTCCTACATTTACCCCTTCACCTAACACTACGGGCAATTCACCTAGCCTGCACATTTTTGGATTGTGGGAGGAAACCGGAGCACCCGGAGGAAACCCACGCAAACACGGGGAGAATGTGCAAACTCCACACAGAGAGTCGCCTGAGGCGGGAGTTGAACCCAGGTCTCTGGCGCTGTGAGGCAGCAGTGCTAACCACTGTGCCACCATGCCACCCACGATGATGGGACTTTTTTCCCTGCAGCATAGGAGACTGAGGGGTGACCTGCTGATTGTAATATTCTTGGGTTTCTCCCTCCCTTTCATTTTCTGATTGACAGCTATTTCTGAAATGTTATTTGTGTTCTTTATAGTCAAGACTGATGCAGAATAATCACTTTATCCTTAATCTCCTTATTTTCTATTATTAGTTCCCCAGACTCACTTTACTCACTTTCTGTCTTTTAAATATGCATTAAAACTCTTAGGATCAGTTTTTATATTTGTAGTTAACTTTCTCTTGTACTCTAATTTTTTCCCTTCTTATTGATATTTCAGTCATTCCTTGCAACTCATTTTTGTGCAAGTAAATGCTTTTAATTTTAGTCTGATCGTATTTTTAAATTTTTAAGCTAACCACACAGGGTGAGTTGATCCCTTGAAAATTTTCTTTCTTATATCTTTTATATTCCATGTCTTCTGGAATATCCCCTTAAATGTCTGCCACTGTGTCTCTATTGCCCTATCACCTAATTTACCAGTTTGCTTTAGGTAGCTCTGCTTTCTTGTCCCTATAATTGATCTTATTTAAGTGGTTCACATGTGGGATGAACTTACTGAGGAAGTGATGGATGTGGGCATGGTTACAGCATTTAAAAGACACTTAGAAAGGTACCTGAACAGGAAAAGTTTGGAGGGATATGGGCCAGGAGTAGGTAGTTGGGTCTAGTTTAGCTTGGGATTATGTCCAGCGTGGACTTGTTGAACTGAACAGTTTTTTTCCATGCTGTATGACTCTATGAATCTATTTAAAATATTAGTCTAGGACCCACTCTTCTGTTCTGGAAAGGACATGTTGGAGGAGCACAGCCCACCCTTGGAAGCACTGTTATCTTCTCCATGTCTTCCAAGTGCCAATGCATATTCCAACCTCAGTAAGTTGGAAGAGCCTGCATCTGGTAAGACGCACAATGGAAGTGAACCAAGTTCTAGTGGCAAGGACAGCCTAGATGATGATCTGTTGGCAAATCTTGTCATCATCAATCTCTGCTGAATAGAACAGATCTACCTCTCCAGGTCCAAACACACAAAAGATTGTAGAAATTTGGGTCTCTCTTCCATAAGCAATAATTGATGCTTGATCAGTTGTTAATTTTAAAACTGAAATTGAAATAATTTTCTTTTCCAAAGGTAATAAAATTATTCAGCAAAGTTGGGTATGTCGAGTTAGTCGTACAATCATTACAGTAAAGAATATACTGTGGCCATGCCAGTTCTCTGTAGAACTGTTCAATTCAACTCTCCTAATATAGACTGTAAGTTTATTTTGCTCAAGTACCCATTCAATTTGCTTCTGAAATAATTCATTTTAACTTTCATCACCCTCAAAGATGCCAAGGTCTATGTCATTACTACTCACCGAGTAAACAAGTTCTATATCACATGCTCTGTGTCTTTCTAAATACTTAAAATATCTGCTCCCTCATCTTTGTACCATCAACTTTTGGGAACAGTCTGTCATTGTTTACTTTATCTAAACCTGTCCTAATCTTGTCACAGATCAGCCATAATATCATTGAATGATGGAACATGCTCAAAGCATTAAACAGCCCCCTCCAGTTCCCTTTCAAAAAGTACCACTGTCTCTCCGTGTTGTTTATCACGAAGGAAAACTCAAGGTCTAAGGAAACTGAACCTTTTGATTTAGGGGCCCAGTAATGAACTTAGTAGTCATCTTTGTGGTGTTATGGTTGTGGTACCTCAGTTTAAAATCTCATGCAAAAGTTTGATGTAGTAGTCTGGGGATGTCCTAAATTATCTCTGCAAAACCTAGATTGGGTTGGAAGAGCTCATAATTGTTTGTTTATAACAATAGATGCATGTACTTAATGGTAACTCAATAGAAAACATTTGTTTACATTTGTAATGTTGCAACTGGGTTTGTTAATTGAGTTAAACAGGTAAATAATGAAGATGTTTATTAAAGTATTTCACTAACAGGTTCAGGGAGAATTTGTTTCAATACTTACCTGACTGCAAGACAGAGTACACAAGGATGTGAGTAGGTGATACCATTCGTGCCACAAACAAAGTGATACGGCTTCGGACAGCTTGGGAGTTGAGGAAATCTTTCACAATGTGGCTTTGAGAGGGTAGATTAGCAAATTAATATTAACAGCTCAAAATTAAACACCACAGAATAGACAAAAGGCAAAAAAATTTAAAATACGCTACTAACATCATTGTCGAAAGCTCTTCCAGTGTCTGAAACAGAAAAATACAGTTTGTTACTGGAGGCATAGATGTAGCTGGCTACCGTTAACTGTATTGGAAGGGAACCTCACTGAAATCACAAAAAATACGTTAATAGATCATATTGTTATAAAAAGAGATTAATATTGCATCTAGCTTCTCCCAAATAACTCTTAGAAAATTGATTATTACCCAGATTTCCTTGTACATTTTTCATTCCAATTATTTTTGTTAAAATCCTAATAGTTGATTTTCACTTTTAAAATACATATGATTCCTTTAGTATCAATGAAAGAAATATTTCACTGTGGTTTTGAATAAAACTAATTTTCTTAATATTGACCATCAGCACCTTCAGATAACTTAAATTATTATTCATATGTAGCTTTAAATGTTCACTGCAAGCAAATCACAAAGTTCTAAAATTGCCTTAATGAAATATAAAGAACTTCACTTCCCCAAGGTCATTATTTGGTAAATTTTTGAATATCACTTACTATTAAAAGTAAGACCTGCAGCAATCATGACAAGGAACACTCTGGTCTTCATTCTGAAATCACTGGATTTGAGTTAAAAGCTAAGTATTTATACAGCCATATGTCCTGTTTTTTGAAATCCGTTGGTTTCTTGAAGAGCTGCCTGAATTATCTAGTAAATAAGTGGCTAAATATTGCACTTTGCAACTTGTTAAAAGAATGATGATTTGCAGATCATTATGTGAGTAATTGGGTGAAATCCCAACATATTAATATGTTGTCCTTTGTCTTTGGAACCCTAGTTTTGAATATAATCGAAAAGAAAGTTGCTTGAATTTGCTGATCTGAGCAAAATTCGGATTGCATCAGTTCAAAGTGATAAGTAGGGCCTTGTGCACAGAGCTTATGTGCTCTTGCAGTTGAAGCAACTACATTTGAGTGACCCAAAGGAAAAGAGATGGAACCCGGGGGATGTGATCCACAGCACAATTTACAGTCAAAACACAATCTTCCACAAGAGCTGCACGTACAATAGAAATTGGAGCAGTCAGATGCGAGAAAATTGTTCACTGTAGAGTATGCGTACTGAATAATCAAGAGGCCTTCAGCTAGAAATTTCACCAAAGCAAAGTATCTCTATCTGGAATTGAAGACCATCTTTCAGCTTAAGCACAGTTTCTAGTTGTTTTGCCAGCAGACAGTGTCATCCTTCAGCTAACTGGCGCCTGGCTACAAAGAAGATAATAAAATCAGAAGTATGATGAGTAATAAGATCATAAGTGCTTATACAAGAATTTTGGTTGGATTTCTCTGCACAAATTGCAAAGAGGTGCTGTTTTTCCAGAGTGGATGTATCATTTGGATGTGAGCACTGGGGAAAATGCCAACTTCAAGTTTATAAATTCTGAGTATGTCGTTTCAACTGTAGGTGAAATCAATGATCAAAAAGTTTATTTCACTTTCTCCTTTTAGTATTCATTGTGTTTTCCAAGTGTAGGTTCTGCCAGATATCTGATGTAATGTGTATCATTCTCTTAGTTCCTCACGAGTTAAATCTAGAGTATCAGTCTGTGTGGCTTTTTTGGCTCATTATAAATCATGAGTGGTACATAACGATCCTGAAAATATCCAGTTACTCCAGACTTACAACACCCTGGTACGTTGTGATCTTGGCATCACCATTAGCCCATCACTGGTCAAACTTGTTGTATTCTGATCTCTAACATATGTATATATATTTGAAGCTTTGCTATCAGCAAAAGGTGAGAAGGATATGAAGCCATGGTTAGAGTTAAGAAACAGCAATGGCTGTAAAATTCAACTGTGTTCCAACCAGGCTACGATCTGTGACAACCTCCCTTTAGATTGCCAGTGATTATCCCCTCAGTTCCTGGGCTGTGGCCACTTGTTGCTGGTTTTCCTAGCTGGCTGCCAGGAAATGAAAGGCAACAATGACAAAGAATCTGTGTTTTCCTGCCACCCCATAAATATTATTGCCGTTGTTTTAAAAACTCTGCTGGACAAATTAGACATTCATTGCATTTACAATTGAGCTGATTTACATTTCTTAGTCTGCATGAAAACCTAAACCTTCCACTATAACTGCTTTACCTTTGCAATGGCTTCTCTGATCTTTCTGCATAGGTGCCCACCATCTACATCGCTACTTTCAGAAGGTTTACAGAAAGTGATAGCTGTTTTTTACAACTCTTAAGATCTTATGCAGAAACTACCTTTGATGCATTCTGTGAATACTTTTGATTGTATGCTGCATGTAGACATGAGCTATGCTATGGCAGATGGCTAATACCTGTATTTATTGGTGGTCTTCATTCAAATAAAATGTGAAGACTTTCAGTACGTGTGCAGGCACATAGATGTAAGTACATTTCTATGGATATGTAATTCCATCCCATTATTACAGTTTTCTGCTTCTCCAGGAGGACAAGAAGAAAGGAAAAAATGTTTGATTTGAGGGCAGATGGATGGCAACGCATATATGCGTATTGGGCGAAAAAGGGTTTTCAAAGCAGCTGGATATGAATTGTGGCAATGGAAACTCTGGCTGCAGTATGCAACTCGACTGGATGCAGATGGATCAAATTCATTACCCTTCTTGGAATGAGAAACTTAGACAATTGAATGGTGATGCTTCTCATTTCTTGGAAAGGTGATATTGTTAACTCCTCAGTGCATTCTATTCAGCATAATCGTTTGCATATGCCTTGAGGATTTTTTGTCTTCTTTCCACAGCATTGGACAAGCATCCCTACACTCCCTCATCTTGTAACACTTTCCCATTTTACCAACAGCCCATCACATTAATTTCTTTACCATTTCTTCTTGAATTGTTATGACTCTCAACATAGTTTAAAGGGGGTGGTACTGGAAGGAGGAGAACCTTCCTTAACGCACCTCATTCTTTTGAAGAGAGTCTATCCAAAGATGTGGAATCATGGAGAGGTGAGTGTCAGAAAAAACAGGAACATTATTCTAAGGAAGAGGTCCCATTGAAATGTAACATTCTACCTTCAGGACAGATACACAACCTTTTCAGGAGCATTGGGAACAGACAAAATGTTTGCCTATATGTTATTAACAATGAAGCAGGAATGCCTCATCAAGAGATAAATTCACCACCACCCACCTTCCCAATTGCTGATGCTAGGAAGTCAGATTGGGAGCATTTTAGAAATCAACAAAGATGGACCAAAAGAAAAATCAATATGGGAAGAAAGTAAAATATGTCAGTTAATAAGGAAGTAATAGAAAAATATATGGTAACACCTTATACAGGTATACAAAAAAAGAGGGTAATGAAAGTAAACATAGGTCCCCAGATCAGAGTCTGAGAAATTATAAATATACTAAACAAATATCTCGTGTCTCTCTTCAACAAAAAGCACGCCTGAAATAATGGGGATCCAAGAATCTAATAACAGTAACTTAAATCAATGAATACTGTAAAGAAAAAGTAATTGAACTAAAATATGACAAATTCTCTGTGAACCTCATGATCTACATCCTAGTATCCTAAAAGAAGTGCTTGTAGATACAGTGAATTCACTGTTTGTAATCCTCCAAAATTCCCTAGATTTTGTGGATTGAGATATAGCAGGTGTAATGCCCTTATTCAAGAAAGGCTGCAGAGAGAAAATTGAATGACAGGCTTCCTAACCTAACATTAGTTGTCATGCAAGTGTTCAAATCCATTGTTTTAAAGGAGTGATAACAGCACATATAAAACATAGTTAAAAATCACACAACACCAGCTTGTAGTCCAACAGGTTTATTTGGAAACACTAGCTTTCAGAGTGCTGCTTCTTTTTTAGGTGGTTGTAGAGTATGAGATTGTAAGGCACCTAACCTACACATCTTTGGACTGTGGGAGGAAACCGGAGCACCTGGAGGGAACTCACACATACACGGGCAGAATGTGCAGACTCCATGCAGATGGTCGCCCAAGGCCGGACTCAAACCCGGGTCTCTGGCACTGTGAGGCAGTACTGCTAACCGCTGATCTACTGTGCCGCACTGTGCAAGCCCTCTTAGGATCGTTCAGTTCAATAAGATTGCTTCTCATTCTTCTAAAACCAAACATAGTGTCTTCCAATCTTATACTCCACAACCACCTAATGAAGGAGCAGCGCTCTGAAAGCTAGTGCTTCCAAATAAACCTGTTGGACAACTAGTGTTGTGTAGTTTTAACTTTGAGGAGAAAGTGAGGTCTGCAGATGCTGGAGATCAAAGTTGAAACTTTATTGCTGGAACAGCACAGCAGGTCAGGCAGCATCCAGGGAACAGGAGATTCGACGTTTCGGGCACAGGCCCTTCTTCAGGAATGAGCAGAGAGTGCTGCCTGACCTGCTGTGCTGTTCCAGCAATAAAGTTTCAACTAGTTTTAACTTTGTACAGCCCAGTCCAACACCGGCACCTTCAACTGATAAAACATAATTGTACATTTAGACAAAGTCAGCATATTTATATGAAATAAGAATCATGTTGAACAGATCTATAAGCTTATTAATGATTTAGCCTACCGTGTATATAAAAGGGAACAAATGGATGTAGAAGTCTATTTGGATTTTTCAAAAAGCATTCAGTAAGATGCTGAGTGAAAAGCTGTTGAACAAGTTGCTGCCTCAGTGGAAATGGAGGTCATACATTAGTTGAGGGATTGGTTGCATGACAGAAACCTGAGTAGCAAGAAAGTATTCAATTTTGCAAGTGCTGATATACGGATCATAAATGGTTAGTATGCAGCTACAGCAAGTGATGAGGAAGTCAAATGGAGTGTAGGTTTTTATTGCAAGAGGAATGAAATATAAGCGTAGGGAAGTTTTACTGCAGCTGTACAGAGTATTGTTGAGACCACGTCTAGAATACTTTCAATGGTTTTGGTCTCTTATTTGAAAAAGGAAATCATCACTTTAAATGCAGTTCAGAAAGGTTAACTTGACTAATTCGAGGATGGAGAAGTTTACCTGATGAGCAAAGATTCAACAGAGTGGTCCCAGTGTTTATTGCAAGAGGAGTGTAATATAAATGTAAAGAAGTTTTATTGCAGCTGTGCAGATTGTTGGTGAACCCACATTTAAAGTACTTTGAATGCTTTTGGTCCCCTTATTTGAAAAAGGATATCATTATTTTAACCCTGTCAAAACCCTTTCCGAGAAGGTTCACTTAACTAATTCCTGGGATGAGAGATTTTTCTGATCTTAAAGATTGAACAGAGTGGGCTTATATCTACTGGAGCAGGACTTCTGAAACTAGGAGTAAGAACCACAAGTGGGGTCATGAACTGAAATTTTGTCACCGGCATTAGTGGCTGTTTGCAATCTCCAACCAAGGTATAGCAACTGTGCTCCCTATCTAACAGGCCTTAAGTTGCCTCCCCAACCCACCACCACCTTCCCACTCCTTCCTTCGCCATTCCCAACTTTCAAGATGTCTGTGTTCACCTTCCACCACCCCACTGCTCCCACAGACCTCACTGAGGGCTTACAATAATCATGCCTCAAAATGGGGTTGCAGTTGGAAAATGTTTGGAAAGCACAATGTTTGGTTTTAGAAGAATAGGAAGTGATCTTTTTGAAATGAAAGATCCTAAGAGGGCTTGCACAGTGTGGCTGTGTAGCTCAGTGGTTAGGACTGCTGCTTCACAGTAGGAGGGACTCGGGTTTGATTCCAGTCTAGGGTGACTGTCTATGTGGAGTTTGCGCATTCTCCCCATGTCTGGGTGGGTTTCCTCTGGGTGCTCTGGTTTCCTCCCACAGTCCAAAGATGTGTAGGTCAGGTGCATTAGTCAGGGGTAATATAGGATCATAGGGTAAGGGAGTGGGTTACTCTTCAGAGTGTCAGTGTAGACTTGTTGGGCCGAAGGGCCTGTTTTCACACTGTAGGGATGCTATGATTGGTTGGATTCTGGGAGGATGTTTCTGCTTCTGGTAGATACAGAACTATGAGACACAGTCTAAGAATGAGAGATCTACTTTTTAAGATTGAGATGAGGAAATTTCTTTTTCTCTGGGTGTTAGTCTGTGAAATTCTCTGACCCAGAAAGTTGAAGAGATTGAGTTAATAAATTTACTAAGTCAGAGTGAGTTGGATTTTTGACAGATAAGGGAGTCAAGAGCTATGGAGGTAGAAAGAAGCATGGAGTTGAGGCCACAGTCAGAGTGATGGAGCAGAGGCAAATGATCTAACCATGCTCCTAATTCCTATGTTGCTTTGGTAGTCAAAGGGATTTGGATATCCTTGTGCATAAAACACAAACATAACATGTTGGCACTGCAAGTAATTACAAAGGCAAATATTATGTTGCCCTTTATGATAAGGAGATTGAAGTAGAATTGTAAGGAAGCATTGTTGCAGTTGTAAATGATTTGGTGAGATCACAGCAGGAGTATTGTGTACAGCTTTGGTCTCCTTACTAAGGAAAGAATTTACCTGATAAAAACCAAAAGAACTGCGGATGCTGTAAATCAGAGAAAAAGGTACAAATCACTGCAAAAGCTTCGCAGGTCAGGTGGCATCTGTAGAAATATTCCAGCAATTTCTACTTTTTTCAAAAGATTTACCTGCATAAGAGCGGGAGCAACAAAGCTTCACTGGATTGATTCCTGAGATTGGGGGTCGGTGGTTATGAGAAAGTTTAGTAGAAGGCTAGAAACAAAAAGGTTGTTTCGCCTGGCTGGAAAGGCTAAAACCAAGGGATGCAGTTCTCACGGGACAAGGGATTTGCCAAATGGAATGAGATAAGGAGAAACTCCTTCACTAAAGTTTGTGAATCCTTGGAATTCTGTACCACAGAGCCATAGATGCTCAGTTGTTGAGTATATTCAAAGGCGAGATATCTAGATATAAGCACATAGAAAGCATATATGAACACTTTTGGATTCCAAGCAACTCTTTATCCTTTCATATTTTTTAATTCATTCACAGGATGAGAGCATCACTGGTTAGGTCAGCATTTATTGTCCATCCCAGAGGGTATTCACCAGTAAACCACATTGCTGTGGGTCTAGAGTCATATGTTGGCAGGCCAGGTAAGGATGGTCATTTATTTCCCTAAAGGACTTTAGTGAAACAAATGGATTTTTCCAACAACTAACAGTTGTCATTAGACTCTCAATTCCAGATTTTTTTAATTGAATCCAAATTCCATCTGCCCTGGCAGGATTTGAACCCGGGTCCCCAGGACATTGCCTGGTTCTCTGGATTAACAGTGCAGTGATAATACCATTAATCCATCACCTCTCTTTAATAGGATGTGGGTATTGCTCACAAGACCACTGTCAGCATTTGTTGCACAGCTCTAAATTGCCCTTGAATTGAATAGATTACTCAGCCATTTCAGAGGGCAGTTAAGAGTTAGTCACATTGCTGCGTGTCTGGAGTCACATGTGGGCCAGGCCAAGTAAGAACAATGGGCTTTCCTTCCCCAAAAGTGACACGCTAGTGACACAGACAGGAGTTTACGATGGTCGATGATAATCAGTGATCACTGTTACTGAGACTAGCTTGGAGGTGTCGATGTTAGACTGGGGTGGGCAAAGTTAAAAATCACACAACACCAGGTTATAGTCCAACAGGTTTATTTGGAAGCACTAGCTTTCGGAGCGCTGCTCCTTCATCAGGTGGTGAGTGGCGCTCCGAAAACCAATGCTTCCAAATAAACTTGTTGGACTATAACCTGGTGTTGTGTGATTTTTAACTGAAACTAGCTTGTTATACTTCAGATTTATTATTGGATTCAAATTCCAATCATGTTCTGAGAGTATTAGCCTGGTCCTGTGGATTATCAGTCCAGTGGCAGCAGTGTGTTGCCACCATCTCCCCCAAGAAGTGGAATGGGCATGTGCAGTTGAAGTTAAAGCAATGTCTTAATACAGGGGAGAAAGTGAGGACTGCAGATGCTGGAGATCAGAGCTGAAAATGTGTTGCTGGAAAAGCGCAGCAGGTCAGGCAGCATCCAAGGAACAGGAGAATCGACATTTCGGGCATAAGCCCTTCTTCAGGAATGAAGAAGGGTTATGCCCGAAACGTCGATTCTCCTGTTCCTTGGATGCTGCCTGACCTGCTGCGCTTTTCCAGCAACACATTTTCAGCAATGTCTTAATACAGGCAATGTGGGTTTGAGCAGCCATGTGACTTACTTGTGTTGAAAGCTGAAAATGTGTTGCTGGAAAAGCGCAGCAGATCAGGCAGCATCCAAGGAGCAGGAGAATCGACATTTCGGGCATGAGCCCTTCTTCAGGAATGAGGAAAGTGTGTCCAGCAGGCTAAGATAAAAGGTAGGGAGAAGGCACCTTTTATCTTAGCCTGCTGGATACACTTTCCTCATTCCTGAAGAAGGGCTCATGCCCGAAACGTCGATTCTCCTGCTCCTTGGATGCTGCCTGCCTGCTGCGCTTTTCCAGCAACACATTTTCAGCTCTGATCTCCAGCATCTGCAGTCCTCACTTTCTCCTACTTGTGTTGAAACCCCACTTGCTCCAGAGATGTGTAATAACACCTCTGTATGGTTTGATTAGAAAGTATCTATTTGTAATAATTAAACATCAATACATTATTCAGCTGAAATGTAACTTTATTTCATATTCAACAAATTGCATGACTCTTTAAAATATACTTCAGTATGTTTTTCTAGATCGGTTTAGTTTTTGATTTGATCGAGTTTCAGTACCACACTGTCCTTCATGCAAAATTTTAACCTTAAAACCAGTTCCCCTGAAATAGAATGAAAATTTCAGTTAATCAGGGGTCCATCTATACCTCCATTCAGGCACTGCTACCTCCTTCCTGTCCTGAAAATATGTTTTACATTGTAAACTTACTGTTAAACATACATGAATATAGTGACAGTGGCAATGCACCTATAAGGTTGGATAAACATGAATTAATATTCACCCATACCAAACAAATTTACAATTTTATTGATCAACATTTGTCATATCCTGGGATCTATCTTTAACAGAAACAGAACTGGACCAGCTCTTTAAATACTGTGCTTACAACAGCAGGTCAGGGCTCTTAGTTCTGCAGCAAGTAATTCACCTCCAATCTCCCAAAAGCTGTCCACCATCAACAAGGTACAAGTCTGGAGTTTCTGCAGCTCTTACTACACTCAAGAAGCTTAGCCATCCAAGACAGATTAAGCCATTTGATTGGCACCCTATTCACTGCATTCAGAATTCCCTCTCTTTACCATTGATGCTCCACCATCAATGCTCAGTAGCAGTAGTGTATACCATCTACAAGATGCACTGTAGGAATTCACTAATGCTTCATCATCAACCCTTTTCAAACCCACAACCTCTAATGTCTAGAAAGATAAGGGCAGGAGATGTATGGGAATGTCATTGCAAGTTCCTCTTTCAAGTGACACACTATCCTGGATTGGATCTATGTTGCTGTTTCTTCAGTGTCCCTGGGTCAAAGTCCTACAACTACCTTCCTAACAACACTGAATGTTCCTATACAACATGATCTGTCATGGATCAAGAAGGCAGCTCAACACCACCTTCTCCAGGGTCACTTAGGGATGGGCAATAAATGCTGGGCCAACCAGCAATGACCGCATCTCAGGAATGAATTAGACAACCTTTCCAAAGCCAACCTTGCATCAGTCTCAGCAAGTAAGTCACAAAGATGGTTAAATGTGTATTTTCTGCTGGACCATCTATTTGGTCCCAGGTATCTAGTTTCTTATCATATCTATCAGGCATTCTTAGAAACAAAATACATTAGGGTGGTGATGTCTGGAGGTAAATGTTCCTTTCTACCTTTAGAGGACCACTCTACTTATAAAAGAATGTGGCATATTTGCTTATTTACGTAGTTGAATAGCATGGAAACAGACTAGGTGATCTGAATAGTCTTTGCTAGTTTTTATGCTCTGTTGAAGCCTTCTGTCATCCCCACTTCATCTCATCTTATCAGCATAACCTTTTACTCCTTTCTTCCTGATGTGCTTATTAATTTCCCATTAAATTCATTATGCTGTTAACATCAATCATTGAGATAAAGGTTCTTCCCACTTTCTGTGTAAAGAGGTTTCTCTTGAATTCTTGATTGGATTTATTAGTAGCTGTCTTAAATTTATGGTGCTAGTTTTGTTCTCCCCGCTAAGTAGAAGCATTATGTCTACTTTTTAAAACCATTTGATAATCATAAAGATCTGCAACATATGATCTGTGGATGTCCACCGAGTTTATGTTTTACTCTTCAAATTCCTGAGCCATTCAGATTGCCAACTTCTATCTTCCAGTTCTAAATCCAGTTGAAAATTCTCCTGTAATAGTTTTGTTTTGGTTCACTTGGCTTTTATAAAGGAACTTTGCTGAGCTAACTGTGATGAAGAAAATTACAATGATTATGGCTGATGTCATCTTTGGCTAACATCATTTTCATTGTCTTTGAATCTCAGTTTGAGCCCACAACAGAATCCACACCCTGTTTCTTTCAACTTACAAAGATGGACCTGCTGGTCAAGAAAGCAAAGGGGGAAATGTGAGAGTTACTTATGGGAAGAATGAAGGTTGAAGCCACTATAGATAAGAGGTGTTAAATTACGGTTAAACTTGTAAGCAATTTTAAAAATCTATTTCTTAGGAGCAGTAAAAGAAGCAAGATTTTCATTGCTCCATCAAAGGTCAAGGAGATCAGGTTTTAGTTATTTAATCATTGTCACAATGTGTCCTTGGTGTGGGTGGTAATTGAACATGGTAATTGAGCATTATTTGCACAGCATTTGTAGGAGAACGTGATAATGCAGTAAGTCTGTCAATATTGTCATAAATATTGGTACAGTAACATTACACAGGATTCTTTAAAATATGAATAATTCTGCAGAGCTATAAGGGAAGAGTAGGAGTGCCGGCCAATAGGATAGCTCTTCAAATGAGTCAATACCGGCATGATGTGCTAAAGGGAACCTTGTGTCTATAATTCTATATTAGATTTAAGAATTGTTTCCATATTAATGGTTTTTAAATGAATTTCTTAACATTTTGAAGTGCATGCATGCCCAATTGCAAAAACCATTTGATCATCAGCTGTTCATTCATTTCCCCTAGAGTAAATTCTTTTGCTTTGTTCCTACTGGTGTTGTATAATTTTGTGGGAAATGGTGGCTCTTCAGTAGTTTGCGCAAATAATTGTTGTTTTTGTATGAGCTGTGATAGTGATCATCAACAGGCTGCTTTATATGAGGAGAAACCTAATTGAATTTCAATGCAAAGCCACTAGAGACCTTAGCACAGGCTAGGGATCTTCCTCAATGCAACACAAGTAGTAACCTTCCAACAGGGGACTAAGATCAGCTGTATATTGTTATAAAAGACAGCCAAAATATAAAACTCCTCATGATTCCTTTATTTGTCTTAGATATGGATTTTTTTGCTTGATTCACTGACTTAGTTCATAATATAGATCTTCACTAAAATGATTCACTAAGATTATAAAGACACTTACCAGTTATATAAACACAGATAACAAAGGTTTGTGTAAGTCACACTGTTTGTGCCACACAATGGTTGTGAGTACAGGGGACAGACTGGGTGATATGGGAAATCTTGACATTTAGGCTGTGGGAAATGAGATCAATAGATTAGAATTCAGAACGGTAGAATGGTCATTTAAGAATGTAAGAAGCAAGCACAGCAAATTAATGGGATATTAAACTGAAGTAAATATGCAGCAGTGGGGATAATGCAGAAGATATAAAGCAAGCATGGGAGCACCTCAATACCAGCCAACGTCCGAGTTGCAGTGGCCACATCTGAAATTTAAAAAAACACACGCTTCATTCATTGAATTCATTAACTTTTTTTTTCAGCAAAAGCCTTTATAAAGTTATGGAAATTGTACTAAAACAATGTCACATGCTTTAATTTTATTGAAGTGTCAAAAGGTTCTGATTATCGCAAATAAGAATGATTAGCACCTGATAGCCAGCAACTATCTGTTAACTTGTCCATCCTTTTAAAATTCTGAGAATCAATTAGTGCATATGGAATGAGATTAATTCATCAGTTCTAACCACAGTAATGTAATCTTGTAAAACTCTTCCTGCAATATCAACATTTCCCATACTTCCTCATCTATTGCCATCAGAAAGTTTCAGATGAAAATGGTTTAAATTGAATCATTATAAACTTATAATTGAAAATTTTCAAATCCTATCAACGCAGCATTTTAACAGTTTCCCAATGATACCTCAGATGATAGTTCATTCCCTGAGTTGTACCCAACAAGCATGGCGTGATAATACATACTATAAAGGTATAAATATCACTCACAATTGAAGAGAAAAGTCACAGTCTTGATGATAAGAAATACTCCATCCATCTTCATGGTGAAATGGGAAGTGGTTTAAAACAGCTCATGCAGTTGGTATTTATGTAATCACACATCTTGACATGCACATATCACTCAGTACCCTGAGAGCCACCTGCTTTATGCCTTGTGAATAGAAGACTAAATGTTGCTTTTCAGTACCTTTCAAAGAATTATTCACAGTACATTAAACTCAAGCTGGTAGCTGTGTGAAATTCCAATCATAGCCATTAAGTCAGAGAGGTCTACAGCACCGGAACAGTCCCTACGATCCATCAAACCTATGCGCCTCAGCACCGACTTGGACTCTAGCCCTCAGCATGGACTGTTATACTGGACCCCACCAACCTGTCTTTCAGCCCAGCATGACAATATTTCAGCCCAGCGTGATGTCCTCTTGGCCTGGCATAGCGGTCTTCTGGGTAAAAACAATGACTGCAGATGCTGGAAACCAGATTCTGGATCAGTGGTGCTGGAAGAGCATGATTTTGCCTGTCTTCGGATGCTGCCTGAATTGCTGTGCTCTTCCAGCACCACTGATCCAGATAGCGGTCTTCTGGTCTGGTGTGGTGACCTTTCAGCCCAGCATGGTGGTTTCTCTGCCTAGTATGATGGTTTCTCTGCCAGTATGGCGGTCTCTCGGTCCGGCATGGCGATCTTCCGGCCCAGTGTAGCAGACTCTCAGCAGTCCATGGCACTCTTTCAAAAGTCTGTGACAGTCTTTCAGTCCTGAGTGGCCTCAGCGTGGACGTTCGGCCTCAAGGTGATTCCAGAGTGGTCTGTCATCTCAAGGTGATGCCCGGTGCTGTCTGGAGTCAAGTCCCGATGCAGACTGGAGGCTAGGTACCAGCATGGATTGAGTTGGGGTGTTTGTTGTTCTGAACTTTTTATTTCTTTATTTTCTAATTTATTCTTACAATCTGTAATGCTGGACCCTTGATTTCTTTATTTTTCTAAGTTTTTTTCCTGAAACTTATATTGAAGAATCTGTACCTCGGTACCTTGTACCTAAGATGGCACCATAAGTGGCAACTTGTAATTGAGTACCCGTGACAATAAAGCAAATTTAATTTAGTTCAACAGGAAAAGTTTCTTCCAGTTGACCCTATTTATGTGCCTCATAATTTCATGCATCTCAGTCTCCTCTTCTCCAAGGAAAACAACCCTAGTCTATCCAATCGCTCTTCATTACTGAAACTCCAGCTCAAGCAATATCCTGGTAAATATCTTGTGCACCCTACTCCGGGGCTATCACATCTTCATATTATGTGGATTCCAGAACAGCACACATTACCCATAATCTACTGTGATCTAATCAGCATTTTATACAGTTCCAGCATTACCTCCCTGCTTTTAAACTTTTTGCCTCACCTGATAATGGCAAATATTCCATATGTCTGAAAACAAAAACTGCTTAAGATCACAGCAAGTCAGGCAGCATCCATGGAGAGAAAGCAAACAAACGTTTCTAGTCTAGATGACTCTTCCACATGCCTCCTTAAACACTTATCTACCTGTCGCATTACCTTAAGGGGCCAGTGGACATGGACACAAAGGTCCCAAGGTCCTACCATCATATATTTCCTTTCCTTGCTTGTCTTGCCCTAGTGCATCCCCACACACTTAACTGATTGAATTCCAATTGTTAGCACATCTGACGAGCCTTTCAATATCTTCCTGTAACCTAAGGCTAACCTCCTCACTATTTACCACCCCATCATTTTGTTTTGTTTGCAAGAACTTTAACTTTCATCTCTGACACCTGGGTTTAAATTTAGTTTGAGAAATTTAGTAACCTGTGAATTAGGAGTAGGAATAGGTCATTCAGCCGCTTGAGTTTATGCCATTATTCATGAAAATCATGATTGATCTATTGTGACCTTGAATCCACAATCCTGCCTACTCCCCTCTAACCTTTCACTCCCTAGTTAGTCAAGAATTTATCAACTTCTGCCTTAAAAATGCTCACCAGCCTGAATTGTTACTTTTTTTTGGCAGAGTGCCACTTGCATCATGTTTTTTAAAGGGTTTTGCACCATGTTGCCTCACGTGTTTCCTCGCCATAACTTAACCAAATTCATCTCATTAACTACCTCCCCCATCCCTCTGGTATCCCTCTTATCTGATTCTAGCCCCATCTTATCACGTGCCATTCCCTGAAGACATGCTACTGTTCTTTGTTATTCATTCATGGGATGAGAGTGTCACTGGCCTGGCTAGCATTTCTGCCATGGTCACCACCACCACTTCTGCCCCCACCAACACCACTCACCTGCATTTTGCTGACACGCCCCCCTCAGATCCCACTGTCACCATCCCCGCCCCCAGAACCCTGAGGGGAACACTACCCCTGCTCATGACTCCACCCCCATTCCCCCC
>NC_057754.1:504368-515225 GCF_004010195.1 Chiloscyllium plagiosum
TCACTGCCTTTATTCCTGATGAAGGGCTTTTGCCTGAAACGTCGATTTTACTGTTCCTCGGATGCTGCCTGAACTGCTGTGCTCTTCCAGCACCACTAATCCAGAATCTGCTTTCCAGCATCTGCAGTCATTGTTTTTACCTAGCATTTATGTGTCTCTTCCTAATTGCCTAGAGGGCAGTTAATAGTCAACCACATTGGAGTCACACGTAGACCAGACCAGGTAAGGATGGCAGTTTCCTTCTCTAAAGGACATCAGTGAAGTAGATGTTTTTTTTCCTGACAATCAACAATCATCATTAGAGTCTTAATTTTTTAAAAAATAATGAATTCAAATCCCACCACCTGCCACGGCAGGATTCAAACCTGGATCCGCAGAACATTACCTGGATCTCTGAGTTAACAGTCCAGTGATAATGCCACAGGCCATCATCTCCCTGATACTGCTGGGCTATCTTGGAATTCACTGATATCCCTAATACCTGCACCATCTTTAAAAGGTGCCTGGACAAGCCTGTCAGTCCAGGGCTGTGCTGCATGGTTCCTGATACTTGCCCCAGATGTGGTAGGCAAGGGAAATTTGGTGCATTGCTTTGCAGGCAGGGACGTGGAGGTTCTACTGGACAGGTGCTGCATAGGCTGTGCATCCTTTTACCCCAGAACCTGCAGAGGAGACCATGACTCCTCAGAGATTGCCATAAGAGTCAGTACAGTCTTTTTTGTATGGAGGAACCTGACAGCAATAACTCTGAATGCCCTCTGCATTGTCACTCATTTACTCATGAGACCTCCACACCTGCACCAAAGTAGCAACGATGTCATCCACTTTCATCTCCCTTAATACCAGTCTCTCATTCCAAGAGGAAAACAGCCTGCAAGAGGACAAAAGGAATCAAGATGGGTCATAGCCTGCTCATTATTCAGCTCCTCATCTCTTATGTGGAAACCATCCTGACTCTGACTACCCCAAGCAGCAAACATACCATGTCAAGCCTTTGAATTGGTGGCAGAGGCTGCCCTTGACCTATTGTAATGGGAGCATCTAAATAAAGGCGATCTTCCTTGGCTTGACTGAAGATGGCTGCCAACCATAGCAAGCCTCCATATCAGTGTCTTGTGTTAAACAGCAAGGCAATACAGCCTGGTATCTCTGGTTGAGGGGTGAGGCACAAAAAGGGAAGGAATGGTAATGTACGGCAGTGATTCTGTGAGCATCTATGTAGTGGATGTAGGTTTGCTTGCTGAGCTGGAAGGTTCATTTTCAGACGTTTCGTCACCGTACTAGGTAAAATCTTCAGTGAGGCAAAAGTAAGGACTGCAGATGCAGGAAGCCAGAGTCTGGATTAGATTGGTGCTGGAAAAGCACAGCAGGTCAGGCAGCATTTGAAGAGCAGGAAAATCGACGTTTCAGGCAAAAGCCCTTCATCAGGAATGGAGGCCAGCAATAGTGCACTTGTGGCGCAATTGTGGCGCGTCTAACTCCAGATCAGAAGGTTGCGTGTTCTAATCACACCAGGCTCATTGATGCCTCTGGATAAAGCACCGCTGATGATTCCTGCTATTTATATGTTTGGGTTTCTTTGGGTCGGTGATGTCATTTCCTGTTCTTTTTCTCAGGGGGGTGGTAAATAGGGTTCAAGTCAATGTGTTTGTTGATAGAGTTCCGGTTGGAATGCCATGTTTCTCGGAATTCTCGTGTAAGTCTCTGTGTGGCTTGTCCGAGGATAGATGTGTTGTCCCAGTCAAAATGGTGTCCTTCCTTATCTGTATGTAAAGATACTAGTGAGAGAGGGTCATTTTGTGGCTAGTTGATGTTCATGTATCCTGGTGGCTAGTTTTCTACCTGTTTGTCCAATGTAGTGTTTGTTACAGTTCTTGCACGGTGTTTTGTAAATGACATTAGTTTTGCTTGTTGTCTGTATAGGTTCTTTCAAGTTCATTAGCTGCTGTTTTAGTGTGTTGGCATGGAGTGCTTGGAGCGTAGGCTTGGAGTGAGTGTGTGTTAAGGGAGCAAGCTGGAGATGCAGCCTGATCCTGACCATGTGCTGGGTGCGTGTCCCTGAGCACACAGTATTCTTGCTGCAGCATTACAATAATTACTGCTTGTTCAGCCCAAGGTGCAGCATTAAAGTGCAAAAGTATACTGTAAGTGGATCAGAGGTGAGCCATGAGCATTCTTAGAAACTGGCACAAATTGGATGCCAATGTCAAAGGATGTAGGGTTCATGTGGCTTGTGCCCATGGAGCATGCCCTGAACTGTTAGTGGCCAGTGTCCAGCTTTGATGTCTTTGGAGCAAGCGGCAAGCTTTGACATCCATGTTGAGAATTCTTGACATCTAGCTTGTTATCATTTGGTAAGACAGGAAGTTGCTAACATTGTCCTTTATTTAAAAGGGGAGAATAGGGTAAACCAGGAAACTACAGGCCATTCATCTAACCTTGGTGCCTGGAAAGTTATTAGAAAGAATTCTAATCAACAGAATATATGTGCACTTGGAGAGACACAAATTCTTCAGGGATAGTCAGCATGGATTTGTTAAAGGAAGATTGTGTTTGACAAATTTGATGGAATATTCTGAAGAGTTAACCAGGTACATTGATAAGGAAAATGCATTTGATGGGGTCTACGTATATTTTAACACAACTTTTGATAAGGTGCCTCATGACAAGCTAGTCAAAAAAGTAAGATCCCACGGAATCCAAGGCAAAGTTAGTTCCAAAATTGGTTGAGAGGCAGTGTATGGAAGTGTGTTTCCAGTGTGGTTCTGCAGGAAAAGAATAGTCATAAACTGCAGGAGGATTATAATGGACTGGTCAAGTGGGCAGTGACAAATGGAAGTCAACTCAGTAAAGTGCCAGGTAATGTATTTGGGAAGAGCTAATAAGACAAAGAATTACAATTTGAATGGTAGGAATTTGGGAAGTATTGAAGATTAGAGGAACATTGGTGGGCACATCCACAGATCCTGAAGATAGATAGGTAGATTAGGAGGACAGGTGGATAGAATAGTCGAGGAAGTATATGGGATAATTGCTTTTATGATCCAAAGCAGAGAATACAAGAGCAAGAAGGTTATATGAGAACTGTATAAAACACTGGTTAGGCCACAGCTGGAGTATTGCATGCGGTCTGGTCTCCACATTTTAAAAAAGCATGTAATTGCACTAGAACGGCTGCAGTCGTAATGAAGTGAGTTGTGCCATTAGTATGGCATTTAATAAGCTATAAACCCCCTTAATGGGTAATTCGTTGCTGCCAAGTGAGAAATAGTACTGGTCACCCTGTTATAGGAAGGATATTATTAAGCTGGAGAAGTTTCAGAAGAAACTTACAAGGATGTTACCTAGAATGGAAGGTTTGAGTTATAAGGAAAGGCTGAATAGACTAGGATGCTGCCTTGACAGAAGGATCTGCACTCTGAGGAAAGGTTGGGGTTGTTTCTTTGAACAGTGAAGCTTTAGCAGGGACCTGACAGAGTTGAATAAGATCAAGTAGGGCAAAGATAGAATGGCACTTTTTCCGCTGGTAGAGCAGTCAATAAACAGGGGACATAGATTGAAAGTAGGGGGTTGAGGTGAAGAGGAGAGACTTCTTTTTACTCAGAGAGTGGTGGAAGTCTGGAACCCACTGCCCGAGACAATGAATGATTCAGAAGCTCTTGTAACATTTAAGCAGTATTCACATTTTCATTTGGGTTGTCAAAGTCTACAGTGCTATGGTGCAAAAACTAGAAAAATAGAATTAGTGTAGTCAGATCTTTGTTGACTACTGTGGACACATTGGGCCATTAATGGATCAGTAGTAATGAAGTGAGTTGTGCCATTAGTATGGCATTTAATAAGCTATAAACCCCCTTAACGGGTAATTCGTTGCTGCCAAGTGAGAAATAGTACTGGTCACCCTGTTATAGGAAGAATATTATTAAGCTGGAGAAGTTTCAGAAGAAACTTACAAGGATGTTACCTAGAATGGAAGGTTTGAGTTATAAGGAAAGGCTGAATAGACTAGGATTTTTTCACTGGAGCATAGGAGGTCAGAGTTGATCTTATAGAGGTTTAGACCATAAGAGCATGACATAAGAGTGGAGGTAAGGCCATTCGGCCCATTAAGTCTACTCCGCCATTCAATCATGGCAGATGGGCATTTCAACGCCACTTACCCATGCTCTCCCCGTATCCCTTAAAAAAATCTGATAAGGTGAATGGCAGATGTCTTTCTCCTAGGGTGAGGTGTTTCAAGACTAAGAGGCCTAATTTTAAGGTGAGAGGAGAGAGTTTTAGAAAATAAATAGGGGACAAATATTTTACACAGAGGGTGGTTCACATGTGGAATGAACCTCCTGAGAAAGTGGTGGATATGGGTGCAATTACAGCATTTAAAAGACATTTGGATAAGTACATGAATAGGAAAGGTTTGGAGGGAAAGGGGCCAGGAGCAGGCCTTTGGGACTAGTTTAGTTTGAGATTATGTTCAGCATGGACTGGTTGGACTGAATGATGTATTTCCGTGCTGTATGACTCTATGATTCTAACTCATCCTGCCACTCGTTAGATGCACAAAAGTTTCAATGGGTTGCTCCTGGCATCAAGATAGGTCCCCATCTGGTGCAATGGTAGTATTCCTACACCTGGACCAGGAGGCCTGGGTTCAAATCCCACCTGCTCCAGAGGTGTGTAATGATATCTCTGAACAGATTGATTAGAAAAATAGATTAAATGAAAGAAAGGTAGGTCCGCCAGATTTGCATAATGCTTCCACAAATCCTGCTTTAGCACATGGCATTGAGAGCTCCTATAATATTCCACCCAATGACTGCCTCCACCACGCTCTAAGAAAGAGAGTTCCACAGACCCAAGAACCTCAGAGAAACATGATCTCAATCACCATCTTAAATGGGAGAGCCCTGATTTTTAGTTCCATTCTGTCCTACAAGGGGAAACATCCTTTCAAATCGACTCTGTCAAGTCCACTCAAGACATAGAAACTAGGAGCAGGAGTAGGCCATTTGGCTCTTTGAATGTGCTCTGCCATTCAATATGCAGCTGATCCTCTATCTGAGCACCATACTTCTGCATTCTCTCCATGTGCTTTGATGTCTTTAATATCTAAAACATTTTGAATATACTCAATCACCCCCTGTCCTCCACAGCCTTTTGTGGTATTGTGTAACACAGATTGACAGGCTCTGAGTGAAGAAATGTTTCCTCATATCAGTCCAAAATTGTCTATTCCATGTCCTGAGACTGTGACCCTGGTTCAAGACACCTTAATGAAAAAACATCTTCTCTGCATCTAATTTTTCTCATGCTATTAGAATTCTACACATTTCAATGAGGTCTCCCCTCATTCTTCTAAACTCTAGTGAATACAGGTCCAGTCGAACTGATCCCTCCTGATAACACAGTCCTCCCATTCCCTGGTATCAGCTTGGTGAACCTCTGCTGCATTCCCTCTATGGCAAGTATATCCTTTCTTAAGTAGTGAGACCAAAACTACATGCAATACTCCAGATGCAAGCTCTGTATAACTGAAATAACACATGTCTATTTCTGAACTCAAATCATCCTGAAGTGAAGGTCAACAAACAGCTTGTCGTCTTAATTACTTGCTGCACCTGCTGATCTAATTTCATTGACTAGTGAGTAAGGACACTCTGATCTCTTTGTACGTCCACACATCCCAATATATCACCATTTAAATAATACTCAGTGTTCTGTTTTTCTCACCAAAGTGTATAATATCACACTTATCCATGTTATACTGCATCTGCCATGTGTGTCTAAATACTCAATTTGTCTCAATTGCCCTGAAGCCTCCTTGCATCCTCCTCACAACCTTAAAATCCTACCTAGTTTACGGTGTCAGCAAACTTGTAAATACTGTATTTGGTTCCCTCAACTAAGTCATTTATATATATTATAAATAGCATGGGCCCAAGCACTAGTCATTGCCTGCTACCTGGCAGAAGACCCATTTATTCCCATTCTCTGTTTCCACTCTGTCAACCAATTTTCAATCCATGCCTGTGTAAAACCCCAATTGTTTGTTTTAATTTTGCCCACTAACTTCTTATATTTGACATTATCAAAAGCTTTCTTGAAATCTAAATATGCCACATCCACTAGTTCTTCCTTATCAATTCTACTTGTTGCATCTTCAGAAAAATTCCAGTAGATTAGTTAAGCAAGATTTCCCTTTCATAAACTTGGCTTTGTCCAATCCTGTTAATGTGTCCAATTGTTCTGTTATCATTTCTCTTACAGTAAACTCTAGATTAGCAACAAACCAGTCAACTATAAATACTGTGGACATGGGGGATTATAACTGAGGGTAGGGATTTCAGGTCATTATTGCCACTGAATTGCAACTTGACAATGTCAAATTAACATGATTGGTCTAGATTTGTCCTAAAGTGAAATTTTCAAAGGAAGCTGTACACAAATCTTTTATGGTTTGAATCCATCTAAGATATTGCTCCCAGAAAGAGATGAGTATATGGAATATACTGTTATGTAAAGAGGTTTAAGTTCTGTTGAGGCAACTGGAGGGAGATACATGAATGATTTATGCAATAGCAGGATATGGAGAACAGAGGGAAAACTTAATATCAGATGGAGTGAGATATATGTATGGACTATAAATGCTCTACTAACCAGATGGGCTATTTTACCTAATTCTGTGGTGTAACTTGATCAGAAGTTTCTTGAATCCCTACAGTGTAGAAGCAAGCCATTCAATCCATCAAGTCTATTCTGAAGAGTGTCCCACCCAGACCCACCCTCCTACCATATAACCCTGCATTTCCCATCTACCTACCCTGCACATCTTTGGACTGTGGGAGGAAACAGAAGCACCCAGAGGAAACCCACACAGACACGGAGAATGTGTGAACTCCACATAGACAGTCACCCAAGGATAGAATTGAACCCAGGTCCCTAGCACTGTGAGGCAGCAATGCTAACCACTGAACCACCATACCACTCCAGTTGATAGAAAGTGACAACAGATAATCCAGAAGCAATCTCATTTATTCATTCTACATTTGCAAGGTTTTAGAAAGTAATGCTCCAATTTGGATTATCTGTTAAGCAGGATCGATCTAGAAGTCCTGTGGTGTCTGTATCATTTAGCCTGAAAAAGAAGGAAAATTGTTAAGTAATTGTTTTATTTTTGCCATCACACTTTGCCATAGAATCTTGTAACAAGCTCACTCCATGTTAAACAATAAATCATGAGTTCTTTCCACCAACTGCAATGGTATATCAACAAGTTAAATGGCAAAAAGAAATCCTGCAGTGTGCACCAGATTTCTCTGCCAGTCAGTCACATGAGCCAGGAGACAAGTTTGCCATATCATTCTTTCGGGGTTATATCTCCTCTGCTTAATCATCTTTTAAAAAAATAGCTACAGTAGATGGGAATAAAATAGGAGCTATAATGTAGGGAGAAAGTGCTGCTGGTCTTGATTTTTTCTGTGTTAAGCCCTGCTCTGGGTCCTCTTTCTCATCTAGAAATTGAGTAACGTTAGCATGGACAGGACAGAAAGCTGAGATTATTGTTTTCACTGTTACCTTGGCATATTTGGTGACACATTGCCTCTGACTCTGAAGTCTGTGAGTTTGAGCCTTACTGAAGGATTGCTACAGACCAGGAAGTTCTTCCAGAAACTTTTCAAGAAGTTGAAGGGAAGGTGACAGGAAGGGCAAATAATCAGGCAACTTGGTACTAAGGAAAAACTCCTACCTCCACCTCAGAAGTTATGTCCTGGTGAGGAAAACCTATGGTCAGCGTCCCTGACCTGTGACCAATTGAGACCCTTTAACATTGGAACAGGAGCGGGCTGTTTAGCTGCTTGAGTCTCATTTGGAGGGCAAGCCAGGAGCAGCACCTGGCACACCTAAAAATCTGGAGAAGCTACCAAACAGGACTACTTGCATGCCAAAAAGTATAAGCAGCAACTGATAGACAGAACTAAGCAACCCTACAACTAATGGATCATATCTAAGCTCTGTAGTCCTGTCAAATCCAGTCATGAATGGTGGTGGACACTTCCTACCCTCAATAATGAAAGAGCCAACACAACAATACAAAAGGTAAATCTGAAGCATTCATAACAAACTTCAGACAGAAGTACCGAATGGATAATCCTCTCAGTCTCCTTAGGTAGTCCCCATGATCATGGATGACAGTGTTCAGCTACTTCAATTTATTCCATGTGATCTCAGGAAATGTTTAGAGGCATTGGATACTGCAAAGGCTATGGGCCTAGACAACATTCAGACAATTGTACTGAAGACTTGTGCTGCAGAACTTGCTACTCCCCTTTTCAAGCTGGTCCAGTACAGTTGCAACACTGGCATTAACCCAACAATGTGGAAAATTGTCCAGGTATGCCGTGTACACTAAAAGCAGGACAAATCCAACCTGGCCAATTACCATCCCATCAGTCTACTCTCAATCATCAGTAAAGTGTTGGAAGATGTCATCAACAGTGTGATCAAGTAGCACCTGCTCAGCAACAAGCTGCTCAGTGACACCCAGTTTGGGTTCCACCAGTTTGGATTCCACTCAGCTCCTGACTTCATTACAGCTTTGGATCAAACATGGAAAAAAGAGTTGAATTCAGAGGTGAAAGTGACAGCCCTTGTTAACAAGGTCACATTTGACAAAGTGTGGCATTAAAGAGCCCTAGCAAAACCGGAATCAATGGGCACTGGGGGCAAACTCTGCACTGGTTCGAGTCATACCCTGGCTCATAGGAAGATGATTATGGTTGTTAGAGGTCAGTGACCACAGCTTCAGGACATCTCTGCATGTGTTTCTCAGGAAAATGTGGAAGACCCAACTATCTTCAGCTGCTTTAACAATGAACTCCCTCCCATCACGGATCTTCGCCAATGATTGCACAATGTTCAGCATTATTCACGGCTCCTCAGATACTGAAGCAGTCGATGTTCAAATGCAACAATGCTGGACAATATCCAGGCTTGGGCTGCAAAATGGAAAGTAACATTTGCACCACACAAATGTCAGACAATGACAATCTCTAATAAGAGACAATATAACCACCACCACTTGACATTCTTTGGTGCTATCATTACCGATCCCCCCACTATTAATATCCTGGAGGGGTTACCATTGACCAGAAACTCAAGCAGACTCGCAACATAAACACAGTGGCTACAAGAACAGATCAAAGCTAGGATTATTGCAGTGATAAACTCGTCTCCCGACTCCCCTCCAGTCTCTAAAAGCCAGGAGTGTAATGGAATCCTCCCAACTTGACAGGATGGGTGTAACTCAAAAAGCTTGACAACATCCAGGACAAAGCAGCCCGCTTGATTGGCACCTCATCCACAAACATCCACTCTCTCTACCACCGAGGCCCAGTAGCAGCAGTGTGTATACTATCTTCAAGGTGGACTGCAGAAATTCACTAAAGATCCTTAGACAACCCCCTCTAAATCCATGACCACTTCCATCTAGAAGGACAAAATCAGCTTATACATGGGAACACCATCACCTGCAAGCTGCCCTCTAAGCCACTCACCATCCCAACTTGGAAATATATCACTATTCCTTCAGTGTCACTGGGTCAAAATCCTGGAATTCCCTCCCTAAGGGCATTGTTGATCAACCTACAGCACGTGGACTGCAGCAATTCAAGAAGGCAGCTCATCACCATCTTCTCAAGGGTAATTAGGTACAGGCAATAAATGCTGGCCCAGCCAGCGACCCCACGTCTCATGCGTGAATAAAAAAAAGATTCATTGAGATCTTGGTTGGACTGTGGCCTAACTCCATATACCTGCCTTTCGCCATATCCTTTCATACCCTTGCTTAACAGAAAAACTATCTCAGATTAGAATAAACAACTGCCATTGTCATCATATAGAATACAGGGAGAACTAGCTATTTGTATACAGAACTAGCTTGAAGGTAGAAGAGTAAGGGTGACGGTGGAGGGTTGCTCTTTAGACTGGAGGCCTATGACCTGTGACGTTCCACAAGGATCAGTGCTGTGTCTACTGCTTTTCGTCATTTATATAAATGATTTGGATGTAAACATGGGAGGTATAGTTAGTAAGTTTGCAGATGACACCAAAATTGGAGATGTAGTGGACAGCAAAGAAGGCTACCTCACAGTACAACGGGATTTTAATCAGATGGGCCAATGGGCTGAGGAGTGGCAGATGGAGTTTTGGAGAGGCAAATCAGGACAGGACTTATACTTAATGGTAAGGTCCTGGAGAGTGTTGCTGAACAAAGAGACCTTGGAGTGCAGGTTCATAGTTCCTTGGAAGTGGAGTCACAGAGAGATAGGATAGTGAAGAAGGCATTTGGTATGCTTTCTTTTATTGGTCAGAGTATTGAGTATAGGAGTTGAGGGGTCATGTTGCGGCTGTACAGGACATTGGTTAGGCTACTTTTGGAATATTGTGTGCAATTCTGTTCTCCCTCCTATCAGAAGGATGTTGTGAAACCTGAAAGGTTTCCAAAAAGATTCACAAAGATGTTGCCAGTTAGGAGGGTTTGAGCTATAAGGAGAGACTGAATAGGCTGGGCCTGTTTTCCTGGAGCGTTGGAGGCTGAAGGGTGATCTTATAAATGTTTATAAAGTCATAAGGGGCATGGATAGGGTAAATAGACAAGGTCTTTTCCTTGAGGAGAAAGTGAGGTCTGCAGATGCTGGAGATCAGAGATGGAAATGTGTTGCTGGCAAAGCACAGCAGGTCAGGCAGCATCTAGGGAACAGGAGAATCGACGTTTCGGGCATTAGCCCTTCTTCAGGAATGAGGAAAGTTGGTCCAGCAGGCTAAGATAAAAGATAGGGAGGAGGGACTTGGGGGAGGGGC
>NC_057754.1:515337-554167 GCF_004010195.1 Chiloscyllium plagiosum
CATTTCCGATGCCCCTCCCCCAAGTCTCTCCTCCCTATCTTTTATCTTAGCCTGCTGGACCAACTTTCCTCATTCCTGAAGAAGGGCTAATGCCCGAAACGTCGATTCTCCTGTTCCCTAGATGCTGCCTGACCTGCTGTGCTTTTCCAAGGTCTTTTCCTTGGTTTGGGGAGTCTAGAACTGGAGGGCATAGGTTTAAGGTTTCAAGGGAAAGATTTAAGAGGGACCTTAGGGGCAACATTTTCACGCAAAGGGTGGTGCGTGTATGGAATGAGCTGCCAGAGGAAGTGGTGGAGACTAATACAATTACAATGTTTGAAAGGCTTCAGGATGGGTATATGAATTGAAAGGATTTAGACGAATATGGGCTGAGTGCTGGCAAATGGGACGAGATTAATTTAGGATATCTGGTCAGCATGGATGAGTTGGACCAAAGGGTTTGTTTTTGCGCTGTACATCTCTATGAGTCTAAGTGCTTCCAATCATCTTTCCTTCACCGTCTGGCCCTAATTCTCAGACTATGCCTCCTCGTTCTAGACTCTCTAACAAGTAGAAATAATTTACCTTTATCTATCCCGTCTTTCCTGTTATTATCTTGACGAATTCAGTCGCGTTACCCCTTACACTTCTAAGTGCTGTGATGTGGAGGTGCCAGTGTTGGACTTGGGGTGGACAAAGTCAGAAATCACAAGACACCAGGTTTCACTCCAACAGGTTTATTTGAAGCCGCAAGCTTTTGGAGCACTGCTCCTTCATCCGGTTAATTCACTCCCTATTGCACTAAAACCTGATATCGGGTGACTTCTGACTTTCTAACTTCAAGGGACTACAGGCCTAATTTGTATCATTTCTTCTCATAATTTAACCCCTGTAGTTTTACGAATATTACCTCGACTACAGGCCTAATTTGTATAATTTTTCCTCATAACTTAACCCCTGCTGTCTTGGTATTACTTGTAAAACTATGTTGTACTTCCTCCAAAACCAATATATCCTTTCTAAGGTGTGATAGAGAGTAGGAACAGCAATAGACTATTTGGCTCTTCAAGCTTGCTCTGCTGTTCTATGAGGTCATGCCTAATCATTGTACTCAATTGCATGTACCCACTTTCACCCCATAATCTTTGAACCCTTTTGCCCTAGGAATTATATCTAACTCTTTCTTGAAAACAAAGTGGTTTGTTAATGATTATTTAAAGTCTTCTCCACAGCTCTGGTCAATTAACTTTGTTCCAGGTGGATGAGAAAACTTAAGAAAGAACACCAAAAATGAGAGCAGGAATAGGCCACCTGGCTCCTTGAGCCTGCTCCACCATTCATTAAGATCGTGGCTGATCTTATCGTCCACTTACCCGCCTGATCACCATAATCCTTAATTACTTTACTGTTCTAAAATCTATCTATTATTGCTTTAAAAATATTCAATAAGGTAGCGTCAACTGCTTTACTGGACAGGGAATTCCACAGATTCACAACCCTTTGGATGAAGAAATTCCTCCTAACTCAATCCTAAATCTGCTACGCTTATGCCCCCTAGTTCTAGTTCCACCCGCCAGTAGAAACAACCTCTTTTTATCTATTCCCTTCATAATTTTATATGTTTCTATAAGATCCCCCTTCATTCTTCTGAATTCCAGTGAGTATAATCCCTGTCTGCTCAACATTTCCATGTAAGCCATCCCTCTTAACTCTGGAATCAATCTATTTAACCTCCTCTGCACTCCCTTCAGTACCAATGCATCCTTTCTCAAGTAAGGAGATCAAAATTGTACACAGTACTCCAGGTGTGACCTCACCAGCACCCTATACAACTGCAGCATTATCTCCCTGTTTTTAACTCTATCCTTCCAGCTATGAAGGACAATATTCCATTTGCCTTTTTAATTACCTGCTACACCTGCAAACCAACTTTTTTTGAGATTCATGCACAAGGATGCCCAGGTCCATCTGCACAGCAACACACTGCATTTTTTCACCATTTAAATAATAGTCCATTTTGCTGTTATTCCTACCAAAATGGGTGACCTCACATTTACGAACATTGTACACCATCTGCCAGAGCTTTGCCCTCTCATCTTAGTGTCATCTGCTAATTTTGACACACTATACTTGGACCCCAACTCCAAATCATCTATGTAAATTGTAAACAATTGTGGTCCCAACACTGATCTCTGAGGCACACCACTAGCCATTGATCACCAACAAAAAAACAACCATTTATCCCCACTCTTTTCTGTTAGTTAATTAATCCTCTGTCCATGCTAACATATTACTTGTAACGCCATGCACCTTTATCTTATGCAGCTGCCTTTTGTGTGGCACCTTGTCGAATGCCTTCTAGAAATCCAGAAACACCACATCAGCTGGTTCCCCCTTGTCCATTGTAATGTCCTCAAAACTGTCAACCTTACCAAGTAATCCAGGTTGGAGAGTGAGTGAGGCCCTGGTTTGTCCTAATCTTGAGCTGATTGGAGGTACAGGTGGGGGTAGGGGGAAGTTGAGGCTTTGCTGTTCCAGGCAATAATGTACCAAGTAGCTTGCTGGCTGACCCCTTAGGTTCCTGATACAGACAAAAACAGAAATCACTGGAAAAACTCAGCGGACTGGCAGCATCTGTGGAGAAAAAGCCTAGTTAATGTTTTGGATCCAGTGACCCTTCTTTAGAACTCCAATAGTGAGAACTACCAAAATGTTAACTTTTCTTTCCAGCACTTGCTCTTTTTGTGTCTGATTTTCAGCATCTAGTTTTTTGTTTAGTGCCTAATAGGTATTTGATACGGCCTGGCTTTCTCATTGGTGGTGGGGTGGGTTGTTCAGCATGCTATGATGTTCATCCCCAAATTCTAACCCAAAAACAGAAAATCCCAGCTATGTTGTCAGTTGAGAGAAGATGACAAACATAGGCACAGTTTAGATGATTGCAAAGGATGCCATAGTAAAAATTTAAGAAAAACAATAAACTGCCCTGAAAAACTGTTCTCTTTCAACTAATCACCTCAAAAAACACACACCTTTCCCTTGTTACTAGCTTGTCAGTGCTTTGTTATTGTCTCTGCCCTAATTTAAAGTGTTCTGGAATGACCTGTGGGATGTCATAAGGTGTCATGCAAATGCTCATGATTTTCCTATTACTGGTGAGAATGTGCAGCATGTTGGTGCTATGTAGTCCAGTTGTGAGGCTATTCTATATCAAGCATAGCAATAATGAGTTTAATGAATAAGAAAAGCTCATGGTATCATTTTGAAATAAATAGTAGCCAGCGTCTTTTTTTAAAACTTTGTTCCTGTGAATTAGGCATTGCTGGCAAGATCAATATTTGTTGCCCAACTTTCATTCATAGAATAGAATCCTTATAGTGTGGAAGCAGGCCATTAGGTCCATTGGGTTCACACCGACTCTCCAAAAGGCATCCTGCCAGACCTAGCCCACTACCCTATCCCTGTAACCCTGCATTTCCCTCAGCCTACACATCCCTAGACACTATGGACAATTAAGCATTGGCCAGTCCACCTAATATGCACATATTTGGATTGTGGCAGGACACTGGAGCACCCAGAGGAAATCCACGGAGACACAAGGAGAATGTGCAAACTCCTTGCAGAAAGTCATTGTTCATGAACTGAGTGGCTTGCTCAGCAATTTGAGAGGGCAGTTAAGAGTTAACCCATATTACTGTGGGCCAGGAGGCACATATAGGCCAGTCCAGGTAAAGATGGCAGGCATCCTTCCCTAAAGGTCCTTAGACAACCAGATGAGTTTTCCAATAATAGCTTCATGGTCACCATTTCCAAGACTAATTTTCACTTCTATATTTATGGAATTTAAATTGGTCCAGCTGCTGTGATGGGACTTGAGCTTGTATTTCCAGAGGATGTATCTGACCTTCTTGGTTACTAACATTATCACTATGCTAATACATGATAGAACTGATGGTAATGGTGTACAAGTGCTAGCTTGGATATACTCCTCCAGCTTATCAGTAAAAGTGTTTACTAATCTGTTATAAATAGCAAGGTAATGCTGGGCTAAAATTGGGGATCAATATGATTAATGACAGCGCAGGCTGTTTGATGTTTTTAAACATTGAGGTGAGGTAAATCATTTTCACTTTCAACATTTCCAAATCACCTTCCAGTCCCTATGATGTGGTGGGAAGTCAATTTGCTAAAACCCAATCAATCTTCAGAAATCTTGTTTTTGCTTCTATTTCAATGGAAATAACTTGCAGGTTTTTGGGAAACTACTTGATGCTATATTCAAGTATTAATTTATGCTAGGCAGTGGTGAAGCAGGGGCAGAGGAGGCATTCACAGCTGAAATTTTGTCAAGTACAAAAGGGACTCCAAAGACACTAACCAGCCGAAAAGACAAAGTAGACAGCGATATCCATAAGTTGGACCTTCTGGAGTGCACAACACAGGTATCGTCAAGGGACACACCGGAAATTGCCAGATGTCATCACAACGGGGGTCCAAGGGCTGAAATGAACAGGCTGATAATATAAGCAACTAAAAAACATCAGCTATCTTTGAGAATAACAAAATAAACTCAAAATGGGATCATAAGAAACAGCCTACTGATGGTAAGGGGAAAAAGTATAGTTGGTGGGGCTACTGTAATTTTCAGTCTCTTTTAACAAGCAAGCAGATTTAAGCTTAAAACCTCACCAGATTGGCATCCACAGAAGAAATCCAAAGTAGACCTGAAAAAGGCAGACACACACAATTATCACAAAGTCTAAATAGTACGAAGATCTGTAGTAAATAATTTGTTTACTGAGAAAGGAAACATTTTGAAATTATGGGGATTCCTACTTAATTCAAATTAGATCTTTTAATAAATTGGATTGTTCAAATGATTTCAGTTGAAGATTATTGATTGTATTTACTCACGATTACAATAAACAATCAATAAAGACAATTAGCAGTTCTCTTCAACAAATCCTGATTATGACTGTTGACTATTACATTGTTGCATTAATGGAATGGAAGATCTGAATTTGTTTTCTGCTGATGGACATTTAAATTTTATCAATGCTAACCTATCTATTCCCTTCAGATAAATTCACAGTGACAGTGCAGGTCCTTTTAAAATACCACCACTCAGATCAAACCTTTTATTAAAGGTAGAACATTAGTTCAGTTAGAATTCACATTTATAAGAATTCTCTCTTTGATATCCCAGTGTTCTACAAATATCAAACAAAAATCAAAAAATATAATCATAAGTATTACCCACCAGTGAAAATGAGAACCACAATCGTGATAATGAGAGAGATTCCATGTATCTTCATTGTGAAGTTGCTGAATATGAGTTAAACAGTGTAGCTATACATCCTCTTCCAGTTTACAGTATTACCATTGACATCCTGAAAGTCCCTGGATTGGACTAAATAAGTGACTAAATAATGGTTTTCAAAAGTTTTTATTTGATTTCAATAAGTGATTCTAGCAACAGTAGCATGTTAAAACAGCACCTTTAATCTCGGCCTTGGCTCTGTATACAGACCAGAATAAGGAGATGAATATTGGCATCAAAGGTTCTTTATGGAGTGAGTTTCAGGCTTATCATTAATTTTGCAAACCAAACAATATATGTTTTTAAAATTCCATCATTGAGCAGTTATATTTCCGTCAGAGAAACAAGAATGTTTGTTGTAGACTGTATCTCCTTAATCTGTCAGCAGCCTTTCTCATAGTTGGCCATACAATTCATCCCCCAGCGGTTCACCTCTATCGTCTGGCTGGTTGGGACTTCACTTGTCAAGTTCCATTCTTATTTATCATGTTGTAGCCAGAAAATTATCAGAAACAACTTCACTTCATCAGCATTAGCAGCAATACCTCTGGAACACTTCAAAGATCTACCCTCAGTGTCCTTATATTTCATAAGTAAACCATCCAGCCCACTCTGTCATTCTATCTGATCTTCCATCTCTACTACATTCTCTCTCACTAGCTCCACATCTGTCATTCCCAACTACCCAACTATATGTTGATCTCTGACTTGAAAATACTCAGTACAAATAGATTATTGATTTCTGACTTGAATATACTCAACACCAACAGATTATGGATATATAACATCTTTAATGCAATTAAATGTCTCAAGGTTCTTTACAGGACCCAAGTATTTCATATGCCAGTGAAGAAAATATACAGCAGGTGACCAAAACCCTGGTCAAAGAGGTAGGTTTTGTGGACTGTCTTAAAGGGAGAAAGTGGAATTGGTAGATAGATGACAGATGTAAGGAGAATTTTCCAGAATTGAGGACTGAGCCAACTGAAGGCATGGAGTGATTAAAATTCACTTCAAAAGTAGAAGAATGCAGATGAGTGGAAGGGTTGAAAGGGTTTGGAAGAGATTACAAATAAAGGAGTGCTGAAGCTGTGGTGTAATTTGCAAACAAAGATGAGAATTTTAAAATCAAGCTATTGCTTTGCCAGCAATCAGTGTAGGTCAGGGAGGACAAGGATCATAGGGGAATGGGATTGATGTTGTGTTAAGACATCATCAGCAGAGTTTTTGATAAACTCAGGTTTATAACTGGTGTTATTTGGGAGATTAGCCTGCTACGAATGCAAACGAGTAGTCAAGAATAGGGATACTGAGAGCAGGTATGAGTGTTTCATGTATGAGAGTTGCTTTCTCAAAAAATGGTGAATTTGTGGAATTCATTACCACAGAGGGATATCAAGGCTGGGTCATTAAGTATATTAAAGACTGAGATAGACAGATTTTTAATCATTGAGGGAAACAATGATTTTAGTGATAAGACAAGAGTTGAGGAATATTAGATCAGTCACAATCTCATTGAATGGCAGAGTGGACTCGTTGGGCTAAATGGCCTACTTCTATTCCTATATCTTACAATTAAGGATTTAAATATGCTACTGTTCTGAGCACTCTGTCTATTCATTAATCTAAATATAATTCCCAAAATATGGATCTGAGATTTTCCCCTTTGTGTGGGAGACAGCTAACAAACAATCCCGACTGTTGAGTTTACACACAGGACTACATGCTAATGATAGTCAATGCACAACGAATATCTTACACCATTAAGCACCTTTACACTGGCTGCTAGCTTGCCACAGACTGCTGACTAGTCAGAGGTCAGGACACGCTAAATGCTATGGACAATCATTTGTGACCCAGCATCAATCAAGTTTTCTTTTCCTTCTTATCATGGTGTGGGGGTGTCAAGGGGAAAGGGGGTTTGGAGGCAAAGGTGTGAGTTTGCTTTCAGAGGCCATCCCTTTGCCCACCATCTATATCTCTGTTTTCCCCCCACATTGGAGTAATTGACACTTGCCCTCCCACCTGGGAGGTCATGTTGCGGCTGTACAGGACATTGGTTAGGCCACTTTTGGAATATTGCATGCAATTCTGGTTTCCTTCCTATTGGAAGGATGTTGTGAAACCTGAGAGGGTTCAGAAAAGATTTACAAGAATGTTGCTAAGATTAGAGGATTTGAGCTATAGGAAGAGGTTGAATAAGCTAGGGCTGTTTTACCTGGAGCTTCACAGGCTGAGGGGTGACCTTATAGAGGTTTCTAAAATCATGAGGGGCATGGCTAGGGTAAATAGACAAAGTCTTTTCCCTGGGGTGAGGGAGTCCAGATCTAGAGGGCGTAAGTTTAGGATGAGAGGGGAAAGATATAAAAGAGACCTAAGGGGCAACTTTTTCACACAGAAGATGGTACGTCTATGGAATGAGCTGCCAGAGGAAGTGGCGGAGGCTGGTACAATTGCTACATTTAAAAGGCATCTGGATGGGTATATGAATAGGAAGGGTTTGGAGGAATATGGGTGGGTGTTGACAGGTGGGACTAGATTGGGTTGGGATATCTGGTCGGCATGGACAAGTTGGACCGAAGAGTCTGTTTCCATGCTGTACATCTCTATGACTCTACCCCCAAACAGAGCAGACATTTCATCCTTGGTTTATCTGTTGGGAAACCAGCTACCTTTCTTGCCCGCTGGGGAGATGGTGAATTGCTGACCTTCTGTAGTCATTAGTAGTCCATTTAACAGCCTTAATTGCTAGTAAGTCAAGAACATCACCCATGGAGCTTTTTTTGAGCTGTTTTTAATAGACTCATGAGATGTGGGCATTGCTAGCTGCACCAGCATTTTTTGCCCATGCCTACTTGACCTTAAGAAGGTGAGCTGCATTCTTCTTCCACTGGAGTCCATGTGGTGTAGGTAAGCCCACAATGTTATAGGCTGTAGTTTCTGGTAAATGGTAACACCTAGAATGTTGCTATTCCTTAGACTCACTTCCAGTCACAGCTGACAATATCAGACTTTGGATACAGAAAGATCCAGTCCCGGCAAAACTGAAACAGCTGGTTGTAATGTGGGAAACCAAAAGACTGTCACAACCAGAATTGAAACTTTTTGGACTCGGAGAGGCTAGATCACAGTAGAGAAAGGCAAATTATTTTGGGGACCAAGAGTGATTGTCCCAAGCAAAGGTCACTGCCAGATACTGGCTGCACTCCACCAGGGTGATCCAGGGGTTTCCAAAACAAAGATGTTGGCGAGAAGTTATGTCTGGTGGCCAGGTTTGGTTGCAGACATAGCTGCAGTGTGGGGCAGTGCCCAGAGTGCCAAAAAGGACAAAAATTGCCACCAGCTGCTCCGCACATTTGTGGGAATGGATGGGTAAATCTTGGATTCTGTTACACATCAACTATTTAGGGTCCTTTCATGGGCTCAATGTTCTAAGTCATTGTGGACGCCCACTCAAAATGGCTGGACATGCATAGAGTTCTTTAATCAAACATGGGCATAATGATAGAAAAACTGCACATATATTTTGCAAGACATAGACTACCGGAAGTGTTGATCTTCCGATAATGAACTATCATTTAACAGCAGGGAATTCGAGAATTTCCTAAAGTTGAATGGTGGTTGTCATATAAGGACATCCATATCAGCCATTATTCAATGGTCTGGCCGTAAGTCGTACAAACTTTGAAAACAGGTTTAAAGAAACAGCCTACAGCTTTACTAGATATGAAACTGTCCAGATTCCTATTTGATTACAAGACCACCCCTCATGCAACTATAGGGATAGCTCCAGCAGAGTTGCTAATGGGAAGAAAAGTCTGCACTAGGTTAAATCTGATCTTCTTGGACTTGATGGAGGTGGGTTGACTTGTCACTTTCCAGTCCAAGTTTGGATATTGTCCAGATGTTGCAGCATTTGGATATGGACTGCTTCAGTGTCCTATTGCTCAGCATTTATAGTCATAGAGTCATACAGCACGGAAACAGACACTTTGGTCCAACCAGTACATGCTGAACATAATCCCAAGCTAAACTAGTCCCACCTGCCTATTCCTGGCTCATATCCCTCCAAAGCTTTCCTGTTCATATATCCATCCAAATGTCTTTTAAACCTTGTATTTGTACCTGCATCCACCACTTCCTCAGGAAGTTCATTCCACACGCGAACCACCCTCTGTGTAAACATTTGCCTCTTATGTCTGTTTTAAATCTCTCTCCTTAAAAAAAAGGGACAGTTCATCTCCTGGCCCAATTATTCCCCTTCTTACATCCTTTGCCACCTTCAGGAATGAGAAAACTCCACCCCCAGTTTTGATACATTTCTCTTACTCTTTTTATGTGACATTGTGCAATCAACTGTGTAACAATCAAACTTAATGAGCTTGTTCCTTATCAATAACTTTAATGTTACCAGGTTATTCTTAAATAATTTCACTCTTGTTATATATCATTGCTAATTCACCAAATAAAACCTCTTAATAAATAAATCTTTGATTCATTGCCATTTTGTACCAGTCAATCTGGACATTTTCTTTTAAATTATTAGATTTCTGGCACTTCTTATCAACTCATTAAAGTTGTCTAAGATATTTGTGTCAATGTGCACTGGCATGTCATTTCATTCAATTTACTGAAGTGGCTATGCCTTTAAAGTCAGTCCTGGTATAAAATTTTAAATTAACAAACCTTACCTTAACAGACAAAAGCTAAATATTCTATATATGGTGAGAAATCAATATGTCAGTGATAATTTAGCAAGCTTCAGAACCCTTTCATTAACCCTTTCTTTACATTGGTTTTGCATTTTTACTTTATTTCCAATTCACCAATGACATCAAGATTTGAACAAAAATGTTTTCCTCATAACAGCTTCACTTCAGTTACTTTCTTTCCCACGATGGTGTGTTGAATGATTTCCACAGTGCTGGATGTTACTGATTAAGCCTGAATGAGATTGAGAATACCTGTCAATCTATGATCATCTTGTGACTCTCTTGCTAAATGAAGAAAAACAGTTCCTTTTAAATTTCTGACAAGCTGAATGTCTGTTGGCTAAGGAATTCAGTGAATGTATAGAGGACCATGTTTTTGTTCCCTGGGTTTTAGTGAAATGATCCAGCATTTAAAATCAAAATATTGTGGATGCTCAAAATCTGAAACTAACACCAAAAGTGCTGCAGAAGCTCAGTAGGTCTGGCACCATTTGTGGAGAGAGAAATCGAGTTAATGTTTTGAATCCAATATGGTCTTTGGTGTTTTAGAGAAAAGTCATATCAGATATTAAATGTTAACTGTCTTTCTCTCTCCGCAGCTGCTGCCAGGCCTGAGTTTCTTCAGTATGTTCTGTATTTGTTTTAGACTAAGTTATTCATTAATCTGTTCTGTGTTGTTTGTGTTTCATTTGGTAAATTTGTAAATAAATTCTGTTTTGTTTAAATCTAAGCGGGTTGACCAAATGCATCACTTCTGGAATATCCGTATCTGCAAAGTTAGTGTCCAGGTTACTTTCTTAAAATGTTGTGAGGGGGTTTGGCCTGGTCCATAGCAGTAGCCAAGCTGTAGATTAAATAGATAGATAGATGGATAGATAGATAGATAGATAACTTACAGTGTGGAAACAGGCCCTTCGGCCCAACAAGTCCACACCGACCCTCCAAAGAGCAACCCACCCAGACCCATTCCCTGACATTGCTCCGAAGAGCAACCCACCCAGACCCATTCCCCGACAATCGAGGCCAATTCCTGGAATGGCAGGATTACCTTACACTGAAAGACTGAAGCGACTGGGCTTGTATACCCTTGAGTTTCGAAGACTGAGAGGGGATCTGATTGAGACGTATAAGATTATGAAAAGATTGGACAGTCTGGCAGTAGGAAACATATTTCCACTGATGGATGAGTGCCGAACCAGAGGACACAACTTAAAAATACGGGGTAGACCATTTAGGACAGAGCTCAGGAGAAACTTCTTCACCCAGAGAGTGGTGGCTGTGTGGAATGCTCTGCCCCAGAGGGCAGTGGAGGCCCACTCTCTGGATTCATTTAAGAAAGAGTTGGATAGAGCTCTCAAAGATAGTGGAATCAAGGGTTATGGAGATAAGGCAGGAACAGGATACTGATTAGGAATGATCAGCCATGATTATATTGAATGGCGGTGCAGGCCCGAAGGGCTGAATGGCCTACTCCTGCACCTATTGTCTATTGTCTACCCCTTCACCTAACACGATGGGCAATTTAGAATGGCCAATTCACCTAACCTGCACATTTTTGGATTGTGGGAGGAAACCGGAGCACCCAAATGTTAAACCAGTGTCAGCAGCCAAGTCTTAATACAGAGTCCTGTACAGTAGCATATTCCTCATGGTTTGGGAAATCACATTTCAACAAATTTCCACAAGCTGAAACAAACTCAGTGAAAGCCAAGGGTGGGGATGATAGAGATTGGGCCTTTTTTTCATTTTTATTCACTCATGCGATATGGGCATCAGGGGTTGGCTAGCATTTTATTGCCTGACCCTGGTTACTCTTGAAAAGGTGCCAGTGAGATGCCTTATTGAACTGCTACTGTCCACAGATGACATTCAATTTGCAACTCACAGCTTGTTGTTTGAGCTTAAATGCACCTAGTTCTAGAGGCAGAGGTGCATAATCAGTGGAGGAGAGGACGCTGGGGGAGAAGGGCCAAAGGATGACCAAGATTTGAGCTGTAGGGGAAAGAGAGTGCCAGGCCTGGGAATATCCTAGCCAAAACATTACAGGCTCAGGCTCTTGGACTTTGGCAAACAGAAAATACGTGATATCTGAAACACGTGGCTCAGCAATGTGTGGATCAACGTACAGCACGTAGACTGCAGCGGCAATAAATGCTGGCCTGCCAGAAACGCCCACATCCCACGAGAGAATTTTTAAAAAATCATTATTAACACTACTGTCACAGGACACACTGTACTTTGTTTCACCAAAACATTACTGCATGTACTCTGAACCCTAAATAATGTCTAACTGATTGGCAACTCTGTACAAACTTTTCCTTCAGCATCAGGGGTTGGCTAGTGTATTTTGTAAATGCATAATGTATTTTGATGTAGTTTTTCTGGGCCATCTTGGAACAAGATAATGTTCTATTATGAGTGCTCCTCATATAATCTCAGGCCAGACTAATAGGTTGCTTTCAAATTATAGTTATTAACAAATTTTGTGTGTCGTCATAGAATATAGAACAATACAACGCAGAACAGGCCCTTCAGCCCTCAATGTTGCGCTGACCTGTGAAGTAATCTAAGCTCATCCTCCTCCACTATTCCATCATTATCAATGTGCTTATCCAAGGATTCTTTAAATCTCAGTGATGTTAAAAAGAATCAAGATCTGTGCTGTACAGGCTTCACCTCCTGGCAAAAGCATGTCATGTGACAGGTCACAGTCACATCACAGGTTACTACATCTCATAGAGTCATAGAGGTGTACAACATGGAAACAGACCCTTCTGTCCAACTCGTCCATGCCAACCAGATATTCTACCTAATTTAATCCCATTTGCCAGCACTTGGCCCATATCCCTGCAAACCTTTCCTACTCATATACCCATCCAAATGCCTTTTAAATGTTGTAATTGTACCAGCCTTCACCCCTCCCCCTCCCTTCCACTCCTCACTGCCACCAACTGGATTTACTCCTCCCATTGACCAACCAGGTCGTACCCTCTACCTGTCTTTATCTATCCCCTCTTCACCACCTGCCCTCCGCCACCCTCTTTATCTGCAGCTCCGCCTACACCCAGCCTCAGTCCTGAAGAAGGGTTACACCTGAAATGTCGATTTCTCCACTTCCTGTCTGGCTTGCTGTCTGGCTTGCTGTGTTCTTCCCAACTTCCTGCCTGTCTACTTTGGATTCCAGCATCTGCAGTTTTTGTTGTCTCCACCACTTCCTCTGGAAACTCATTCCAAGTATGCACCACACTGTGCGTGCAAAGGTTGCCCCTTAGATCCCTTTTAAATTTTTCCCTTCTCACCCTAAGCCTACGCTCTCTAATTCTGGACTCCCCCACCCCAGGGAAAAGACCTTGCCTATTTATCCTATCCATGCCCTCATGATTTTATACACCTCTATTAGGTCACCCCTCAACCTCGACGCTCCGGGGAAACAACCCCAGCCTATTCAGCCTCTCCCTGTAGCTCAAATCCTCCAACTCTGGCAACATCCTTGTAAATCTTTTCTGAACCCTTTCAAGTTCACAAAATCCTTCCAATAGGAGGGAAACCAGAATTGCACACAGTATTCCAAAAGTGGCCTAACCAATGTCCCAACTCCTATACTCAGTGCTCTGTCCAATAAAGGAAACCATATCAAATACCTTCTTCACTATCCTATCTACCTGCAACTCCACTTTAAAGGAACTCTGAACCTGCACTCCAAAGTCTCTTTGTGCAGCAACACTCCCCAGGACCTTAACATTAAGTGCATAAGTCCTGCTCTGATTTGCCTTTCCAAAATGCAGCACCTCACGTTGAGAGAACATTATCTCTCCCAAAGTATTTTATCAGTTTCCAATATTGTTAACTATAAGTATTTTCTTAACATTATTGAATGAAACATTTGTCTATAAGTGTTCCTATTTAACTGAATGTATTTCCAGCTTCAACATCTCTGCGATTTGGCCATTTAGAGTGGTGTCAGAGGGCAGTGGCTTGAAGGCTAGACAGAACAACAATTTCAGCACCTGAAACATAAAGATTGGAATTATTAATGAATCGCAAAGTTTGTAATAGAAAGGGCAAGTGGTCAGTGGGCTGTCACATTAGGATGAAAATAGGTAGGTACTTATTGATATACCACTTCTGCTTGACTGAACACTGGGTAGTTTTATCTCTTTTATTATGTCTTCTGTTGAAGAGAAGGTCTGACAATGAAAGGCTGTCAGTGTTGAAGTTGCACCAATTCAAATTCACTTTAAAGGATCCATCCAAGAACTGCAAAGAATCAGAATTGCTGCTTACAGTGAAAGATTTGTCAGGACTGTAGAGAATGTATCTGAAGTTACTGATAAAAAGACAACATAAGAGGAATTGCAATGTTAATTGTTTCAGATATAAATCTCAGACACGAGCTAAAGAATTTTCTGAGCTCACATGCATAGCGAAACATCATTTTACTACTTCCTGAACACAGAGTCCCCCTACCAGTTTCCTCTTCCAACGCACCATCCTTTAACACTTCTACCAACTCCAACTAGACCCCACCAAGAACATCTTCCTCTCCCCACCCTCTGCAAGGACCATTCCCTTTGCCCGTCCTTGGTTCGCACCATTCTCTCCCCGCACCGGCACATCAATCCCTCAATTCCATCCAGGGCCCAAACAGTCCTTCCAGGTGAGACAGAGGTTCACCTGCCTCTCTTCCAACCTAATTTACTACATCAGGTGCTCCTGATGTGGTGCGCTCTACATCGGGGAGACCGAACATAAACCTAGGCAACGGTTCGCCAAGCACCACAGCCAGATTCACTGGACCTCCCAGTCACCGTCTATTTTAATTCCCCTTCCTTCTCCCTTTCCGACATGACTATCCTTGGGTTCCTCCATTGCCACAATGAACCCAACCGCAAATTGGAGGAATAACACCTCATCTTCCACCTGGGCAGCCTATAGCCCAGAGGACTCTGAGTTATCCAATATCAAATAACCTCCCTTCTCCCGACTCCCTTCCCAGCCCCTCCCCCTCTCTTCCAGTTACTGGATTCATTCCTCCCATTGACCAACCAGGTTGCACCCTCTGTGTTCACCTATTCCCACTTCACCACCAGGCTCCCCTGAACCCCTTTATCTGCAGCTCCCCCTACACCCACCCCCAGTCCAGAAGGGTTACACCCAAAATGTCAACTTCTCCACCTCCTGATGCTGCCTGGCTTGCTGTGTCCTTCCAGCCACTTGCTTGTCTACCTGCAGCCAGTAACCATCACAGACACAGAAGCAAAAAAAAAAACACGATCTTCTCATCCATCAACCTCCATGTACACACAGGAAGCAACCAGAGAGCAGCGATACCAACCGGGGCAGCATCAACGACATCCACCACTGTCCAAGCAGACATATGCTCATTCCTGAAGTGGTTTCAAGGTCCTCAAGACCCTCTCTGTCCCTGTTTTGGGCGGCACGATGGCACAGTGGTTAGCACTGCTGCCGGAGACCCGGGTTCAATTCCCGCCTCAGGCGACTGACTGTGTGGAGTTTGCACATTCTCCCCGTGTCTGCGTGGGTTTCCTCCGGGTGCTCCGGTTTCCTCCTACAATCCAAAACATGTGCAGGTCAGGTGAATTGGCCATGCTAAATTGCCCGTAGTGTTAGGTATGGGGTAAATGTAGGGGTATGGGTGGGTTGCGCTTCGGCGGGTCGGTGTGGACTTGTTGGGCCGAAGGGCCTGTTTCCACACTGTAATCTAATCTAATCTAATCTAATCTAATCTACTTCAGTATTGCTGAAGAATTAGCCATACGCACAGATTCTCCTGTTCACTATGACCTCAAGGAATTTCATTGGCCTCACACTGTTCCTAATTGAAAGACCATTGTAAAACCAAAAGTACTGGAACTTTCACCATTCTTTTTTATTCATTCATGGGATGTGGGCTTGGCTGGTTGGAGCAGCATTGATATTGTCCATTCCTAGTTGCCGTTCAGGTGATTAACTGCCTTCTTGAATCACTGTCCATTTGATGTACGTACACCCTCAATGCTGCTATAGAGTGAGTTCCAGTATTTTGACAAGAGGACACTGAAAGAACAGTGTTATTTTTCAAAGTCAGGACTGGCTTAGAAGAGACTGCAGGGGCTGTCCCCACATTACTGCTGTCCTTGTCCTTCTAGATGACTGTGGTCATGGGTTTAGAAGGTGCTGTCTAAGATTTCTAGGGTGAATTTTTGTAGTGCATCTTGTAGATGGTACACATAACCACTGCTGAATATCTACGGAAGAGAGAGTGAATGTTTGAAGGTGTGGTGCCTATCAATTAGTCTGCTTTGACCTGGATGGTGTCAGAGTTCTTGAGTGTTGTTGTAGCTATACTCATTCAGGCAAGTGGGGAGTATTCCGTCACACTCCTGACCTCTATGTTATAAAAAGTAGACAGCCTTTTGGGAGTCAGGAAGTGAGTTACCCAGTGTAGGATTCCTAGTCTCTGACCTGTACTGGTAGCCACACTATGTACATGGTTAGTCCAGTTCAGTTTTTGGTCATTGACCTGACCTTGTTGCATTTGAATGTGGACTGCTTCAGTATCCGAGGAGTTGCAAATGTTGCTGAACATTATTGTTATAGTATGGGGTAAACCCTCCTGCTTAACTTAAACCAGCAACACAGAAAAGATTTATCCTCTGCAGTAATCTGTGAAAATTCAAGAGGCCAAGAACTATTTAAAGTACAAGTTAACAACTTTATTTCTTAAAATATAACAGAGAATAATTAATGAGGAGAAAGTGAGGTCTGCAGATGCTGGAGATCAGAGCTGAAAATGTGTTGCTGGAAAAGTGCAGCAGGTCAGGCAGCATCCAGGGAACAGGAGAATCGACGTTTCGGGCATAAGCCCTTCTTCAGAGAATAATTAATGACTATTTACAACTCGTTCCTCTAACCTATCTTTTGTGTTCCCTTCTATAATACTAGTCTGATGAACCCCACCCCCCCCCTCCGATTAAGATTTACCAAAAATTCAAGTTTTCAAAATCAGCCAGCTGTCGGATCTTCTATTTGGATCTTCCTGTGTCTTCTTCTTAGGGATTATGCTTCACCGGTCACAGATCGATAAAGGTACTTTTAAGAGAGCTATTTTGGGGGTTATAATTTAAACTCATTGGCCTAATTTGAATCTGTTTTTGTCTGCAGGCAACCAGCTACCCTAGCTACCCCAGCAACCCCAGTAACTGGACCACATTCTACATTGTATCTTATTCAGAACACTTGACGCTGTCAGGTCATTCTTTTAGCTTTGAACTCTCTTAAAGGTACAGTACACCCACATCTGCATAACATTATTCAGTCACCAATGAACATCTCCACTTCTGAGCTTATCATGGAGGGAAGGTCATTGATGAAACAGCTGAAGATGGTTGACCCTACGTCACAACCCTGAGGACCTCCAGCATAGATGTCCTGGAGCTGAGATGACTGATCTCCACCAACATAACCACCTTCCTTTGTGTCACTTTAGAGTTTTCCCCAGTGTGAGGAAAACTGTAATAGAATATCTGAATCAAAGATTCCAAGTTCATTGATTAGCATCTGTCTAGCATTTGACTTCATTTCTCAATGGTGATTCAGTACTTCATTATCTGGAATACCAAGTTGATTCTTGTGTATGATGTTATTTTTAAAAACTTAGGGATACAACTGGATATTAAGCACTCAAGAATGATTCAGTCATCAGTCCAATTGTGTTGAGTTATACCAGCTTCTCCATTGCATCATCTCCCACCTCTTCTGTTGTTGAAAAGGACTTTAGACAGTCACTAATGGGAGCAACATAAACTCTGCACTCTAAAGCTAATAGTTCATGTGGATAGTCAATGTGTGAGTTGCCAAATCTGATTACCTAGTCCATGAGATATTAATTCTGAAGTGAATTTATGAGGTATCAACCTTGGAGTAATTTTATGTGCTATTAATCCAGGAGAGAGGTTACAAGGTGTTAGTCCTGGAGTGAGTTTGACGTATTGATCAATTTATGTGATAGTTGATGCGTTTATGAAGTATTAAAATTAGAGGGTAAAGTCGCCAGAGTGTTAACAGGTCATAGAGCTAATCTTCCATTTGAGAAAGATGAATGGTGATGGTTTAAGGTGAGGGTCACCATGCCTCAGGGAAGTGGGGAAGTTGATAATGAGATCCCTTCATGATAATCTCAGTCAATGCCAGACTGAACCCACGCTGGTGGCATTGCCATCAGTCATCCAGCCAACTGAGCTAACTTTGAGTTTACAAGGCATTTCTTCTGGAGAAGGTTAATGAGATTGTAGTGGGGCAGTGAGTTTACAAGCTATTCAGGACAGAGTTTATAAGGTATTAATTTAGATATGTCAATGAGGTATTAATGACACATTGAGTTAATTAAGGTGTTAATTTGTAAATGAGTTAGAAAGGTATTATTCTTGGATGAGTTTGCAAGATATTAATTCTTGAGTGAATTCGTGAGATATTAATTCTTAAGTGACTTAATGAGATATTAATTCTTGAGTGAGTTAGTGAGATATTAATTCTCGAATTAGTGAGGTATTAATTCTTGTGTTCTTGAGATATTACCTTGTGATACCTAAAGCTGCATTTATAAAGATAACGCCAAGGTAATGCTTTCAAACATGATTTTATTTCATTCACAATTCTACTATTCATTAAAATATGCTTTTTTTAAAAGTTTGCTGCTGCAATCAAACAAATTCTTAATTTCGTTTTTGAAAAGACAGGTTGAAATGTTATCATTGTTGTGGAATTAACATTCTCCAAAGTGTTTTATTAAGATCTTATTGCCACTCAATCTGAAAAGAAAACAGAAATCATAATTAAGACCCAGACTTGCACCGTAAGACACTGGAGCACAAGTAGGCTGTATGGGCCATTAAACCTGCACCGCCATTCAAAGAGATCATGGCTGATCTAATAATCCTCAACTCCACTTTCCTGCTTTTTCTTCCTTAACCCTTGATTCCCTTACTGATTAAGTATCAGTCTATCTCAGTCTCGAATATACTTAATGACCCAGACTCTGAGGTAAAAAATACTCCACAGGTTCACCACCCTGTGAGAGAAGAAATCCCTCTCAATCACTGTCTTTAGATCAAGATTGGTGATATAGTGGACAGTGAAGAAGGTTATCTAAGTTCAAAGTTTATGAGAAGATTTGTAGCTCGGATGCTCGTTGCTGTGGTTCTGTTCGCCGAGCTGGAAGTTTTTGTTGCAAACGTTTCGTCCCCCGTCTAGGTGACATCCTCAGTGCAGTCCTTGCATGGGATTTTGTACACTACATTAGTTTTGCTCATGCTGGGTATCGGGTCCTTCGTTCTGGTGAGTTGTTGTCTGAGAGTGGCTGTTGGTTTGTGTGCTGTTATAAGTCCTAGTGGTCGCAGTAGTCTGGCTGTCATTTCAGAGATGTTCTTGATGTATGGTCCCATGCAAGGACTGCACAAAACACCATATAGGACAAACAGGAAGGCAGCTAACGATCCGCATCCACGAATATCAACTAGCCACGAAACGACACGACCAGCTATCCTTACGGGGTAAACGTAGGAGTATGGGACTGGGTGGTATATGCTTCGGCGGGTCGGTGTGGACTTGTTGGGCCGAAGGGCCTGTTTCCACACTGTAAGTAATCTAATCTAATCTAATCTAGTAGCCACACACGCAGACGACAAACAACATGGATTTGACTGGGACAACACTACCATTATAGGGCAAGCGAAACAAAGAACAGCCAGGGAATTCCTAGAAGCATGGCACTCATCCACAAACTCCATCAACAAACACATCGACCTGGACCCAATATACTGGCCACTACAGCGGACAGCTGAAACTGACAACCGGAAGCGGCAGGGACAGGCCACTATAAATGCCGGAGGAAACACCACAGAAGCGCTTCACATGAGGCTTCCAAGCACTGAGGATGTCACCTAGACAGGGGACGAAACGTTTGCAACAAAAACTTCCAGCTCGGCGAACAGAACCACAGCAAGGTTATCTAAGATTACAAAGAGTCTTCATCAGTTGGGTTAATGGGCTGAGGAGTGGCAGATGGATTTTAATTTGGATAAATGCGAAGTATTGTATTTTGGTAAAATAAACAAGGGCAGGATTTATACAATTAATGGTAGGACCCTGGGTAGTTTTGTAGAACATAGAGACTTATGTTCAGGTACATAATTCATTGAAATTTGTGTCATAGGAAGACAGGATAATTAAGAAGGCATTAGCGCGCTTGCCATCATTGCTTAGACCTTTGAGTATAGAAGTTGGGACTGCATGTTGAGGTAGTACAGAATGTTGGCGAGGCCTGTTCTGGAGTTCCAAGTGCAGTTCTGCTGTAGGAAGGATATTATTAAATTACAGAAGGTTCATAAAAGATTTACCAGGGTGTTGCCAGAATTGGAGGATTTGATTTATAAAAATAGAATGGATAGGCTGAGACTTTATTCACTGGAGGGTAGGAGGTTGAGGGGTGACCTTATAGAGATTTATGAAACCATGAGGTGCATAGCTAAGGTGAAATCAAGGGTCTTTTTGCGAAGGGGCATATTTTTAAGGTGAGAGGAAAAGGTTTAAAAAGGACATGAGGGGCACGTTTTTGTACAGACAGTGGTTTCATCAAAGGGAGATCATGCCTGACAAATCTATTGTAATTCTTTGATGAGGTAATGAGCAAGTTAGACAAACAAGAGCTAGTGGACCTGTTCTATTATATTCCTAGCTTCATTACCTAAGGGGCCGATGTTTACTTTGGCCTCTCTTTATAATTTTTAAGGAAGCTCTTATTGTCCATTTCTATATTACTCACTAGTTTACCCTCATTTTATTTCCCCCCATCTTTTCTTGACTTGTAAAAATTTCCCAATGCTATCACTTATCTTTGTCATATTATGTATTTTTTTCAATTTGATACTATCTTTAACTTGCTTGGCTAACCATGGTTGGTTTTATCTCCTTCAAATCTTTCTTCCACTCTGGGATCTATCTTTACTGTGAGCCATGAACTATTTTATTAAATTAAGTGACCACAGCCCCACTGCAACATTGGGTTATTTTCTTATTAGAGAGAGACAACTGATAGTGGTTTAATTTGAGAGTCTCAGGTGAGCGGAGAAGTTGAGAATGAGAATCCTTCATAGTAACCTTAGCTGGTATGGGAATTGAATCCACATTGTTGGCACTGCTTTGCCTTACAAACCAGACATCACACCAGCTGAGCTAACTTACATAAAATATAGAACATTGCAGCGCAGTACAGGACCTTCGGTCCTCGATGTTGCGCTGGCCTGTGGAACCAATCTGAAGCCTATCCACCCTACACTATTCTGTTTTCATCCAAATGTTTAGCCAATGACCATTTAAATGTCCTTAAAGTTGGCGAGTCTACTACTGTTGCAGGCAGTGCATTCCATGCCCCTACTACTCTCTGAGTAAAGAAACTCCCTCTGACATCTGTCCAGTATCTATCAGCCCTCAATTTAAAGCTATGTTCCCTCATGCTAACCATCACCATCTGAGAAAAAAGGCTCTCACTGTCCACCCTATCTAACCTTCTGATTATCTAATATGTCTCAATTAAGTCATCTCCCAACAAAACCAGAGTTTTGTATAGCTGCATAATGACCACGTAGCTCCGAAATTCAATCCCTCTACCAATAAAATCTAACACGCCTTCTTAACAACCCCATCGACCTGGGTGGCAACTTTCAGGAATCTATGTACGTGGACACATGGATCTTTCTGCTCATCTACACTACCAAGAATCTTACTATTAGCCCAGTACTCTGCATTCCAGTTGCTCCTTCCAAAGTGAATCACCTCACACTTTTCTGAGTTAATCTTCATTTGCCACCTCTCAGCCCAGCTCTGCAACTTATCTATGTCCTTCTGTAACCTGCAACAGCCTTTAGCGCTATCCACAACTCCACTGACCTCTGTGTCATCTGCAAATTTACTAACCCATCCTTCTATGCCCTCATCTAGGTCGTTTATGGAAATTACAAACAGCAGTGGTCCCAAAACAGATCCTTGCAGTACACCAAAAGTAAATGAACTCCAGGATGAACATTTCCCATCTACCACCACCCTCAGTTTTCTTTCAGCTAGCCAATTTCTGATCCAAGCCGCTAAATCACCCTCAATTCCATGACTCCGTAATTTCTGCAGTAGCCTACCGTGGGGAACCTTATCAAACGACTTACTGAAATCCATGAGCACCACATCAACCATTTTACCCTCATCCACCTGTTTGATCACATTCCCAAAGAATTCAATAAGGTGTGTGAGGAATGATCTACCCTTCACAAAATCATGTTGACTGTCCCTAATCAACTTATTCCTTTCTAGATGCTTATAAGTCCTATCTCTTACAACCTTTTCCAACACTTTACCCACAACCAAAGTAAGGCTCACTGGTCTATAATTACCGGGGTTGTCTCCACTCTTCTTCTTGAACAAGGGTACAACATTTGCTATCCTCTAGTCTTCTGGCACTGTAGACAATGATGACATAAAGATCAAAGCCAAAGACTCTGCAATCTCCTCTCTGGATTCCTAGAGAATCCTAGGATAAATCTCTTCTGGCCCAGGGGACTTATCTATTGTTACACTTCCCGGAATTGCCAACACCTCCTCCTTGTGAACCGTAATCCCATCTAGCCTGCATCTCAGTATTCTCTTCGACAACATTGGCTTTTTCCAGTGTGAATACTGATGAAAATACTCATTCAGTACTTCACCATCTCCTTGGACTCCATGCACAACTTCCCACTACTATCCTTGATTGGCCCAAATCTTTCTCTAGTCTTTCTTTTATTCCTGATATACCTATAGAAAGCTTTAGGGTTTTCCTTGATCCCATCTGCCATCAACTTCTCGTGTCCCCTCCTGGCTCTTCTTAGCTCTCTCTTTAGGTCTTGCCTGGCTAATGTGTAACTTTCATGCGCCTGAACTGAGCCTTCACATTTCATCCTAACATCAACTTTCCTCTTCCTCTTGAAAGGAGATTCACTTCTTTAGTAAACCATGGCTCCCTCGCTCAACCACTTCCACCCTTTCTGACAGGTACATACTTATCAAGGACACACTGTAACTGTTCCTTGAATATGCTCCACATTTCAATTGTGTCCAATCCCTGCAGTTTCCTTCCCCATCCTATGCATCCTAAATCTTGCATAATCACATCATAATTGCCTTTCCTCCAGCTATAACTCTTGCCTTGCGTTATGTACCTATCCCTTTCCATCACTAAGGTAAACATAACAGAATTGTAGTCACTATCACCAAAGCGCTCACCTACCTCCAAGTCTAACACCTGGCCAGGTTCATTACCCAGTACCAAATCCAGTGCAGCCTCGCCCCTTGTTGGCTTGTCTACATACTGTGTCAGGAAACCATCCTGCACACATTGGACAAAATCTGACCATTTAAAGTACTCAAACTATAGTATTTCCAGTCAATATTTGGAATGTTAAAGTCCCCTATAACAACTACCCTGTCACTCTTGCTCCTATCGATAATCACCTTTGCTATCCTTTCATCTCTGGAACTATTGGGCGGCACGGTGGCACAGTGGTTAGCACTGCTGCCTCACAGCGCCAGAGACCCGGGTTCAATTCCCACCTCAGGCGACTGACTGTGTGGAGTTTGCACGTTCTCCCCGTATCTGCATGGGTTTCCTCTGGGTGCTCCGGTTTCCTCCCACAACACAAAGATGTGCAGGTCAGGTGAATTGGCCATGCTAAATTGCCCGTAGTGTTAGGTAAGGGGTAAATGTAGGGGTATGGGTGGGTTGCGCTTCGGCGGGGCGGTGTGGACTTGTTGGGCCGAAGGGCCTGTTTCCACACTGTAAGTAATCTAATCTAATATTCGGAGGTCTATAGAAAATTCCCAACAAGGTGCCCTCTCCTTTCCTGTTTCTAACCTCAGCCCATACTAACTCAGTAAACGAGTCCTCAAACATCCTTTCTGCCACTGTATTACTGTCCTTGACTAAAAATACCACACCTCCCCCTCTTTTACCATCTTCTCTGTTCATACTGAAACATCTAAATCCTGGAACCTGCAACAACCATTCCTGTCCCTGCTCTATCCATGTCTCTGAAATGGCCACAACTTTGAAGTCCCAGGTACCAACCCATGCTGCAAGTTCACCGACCTTATGACAGATGCTCCTGGCATTGAAGTAGACACACTTCAAACCACCTTCTTGCTTGCCAGTGAACTCTTGCAAACTTGAAAGCTCATTTCTGACCTCACTACCTCAACCTCCTGGACACTGGAACTACATTTTAGGATTCCCTTCCCCTTCTGAATTAGTTTAAACCTTCCCAAAGAGCATTAACAAATCCCCCCCCCCCCCAGGATATTAGTACCCCTCTGGTTCAGGTGTAGACCATCCTGTTTGTAGAGGTCCCACCCACCCCAGAATGAGCCCCAATTATTCAGGTATTCAAAACCATCCCTTCTGCACCATGCCTACAGCCACGTGTACAACTCCTCTCTCTCCCTATACCTGTCCTCGCAAGCACGTGGCACAGGCAACAAACCAGAGATAACAACTTTTTTTTCTAGCACTAAGCTTCCATCCTAACTCCCTGAATTTCTGCCTTAAATCCCAAACCCTTTTCCTACCTATGTCATTAGTACCTATGTGGGCCACGACTTGGGACTGCTACCCCTCCCCCTCAAGGTTCCCAAAAACACAGTCCAAGACATCATGGACCCTGGCACCTGGGAGGCAACACACCAACCATGAGTCTCTCTCGTGCCCACAGAAATTCCTATCTGTCTCTCTAACTATGGAGTCCCCAGTGACTAATGCTCTGCTCATCTCCCCCCCTTCCCTTCTGAGCAATATGGACAGACTCTGTGCCAGAGACCTGTACCCCATTGCTTACCGCTAGTAAGTTATCCACCTCAACAGTATCCCAAATGATATACTTGTTATTGAGGGGAACAGCCGCAGGGGTTCCCTGCACTGCCTGCGGGTTCCCTTTCCGTCCCCTCACTGTAACCCATCTGCCTCTTTCTTGTACTTGAGGTGTGACTACCTCCCTGTAACTTTTCTCAATAACCCACTCTGCCTCCCTAATGATCCAAAGTTCATCCAGCCCCAACTCCAATTCCCTAACATGGTTTTTGAGGAGCTGGTGTTGAGTGCACTTCCCGCAGATGAAGTCAGCGGGGACAGTAGTGGTGGCCCTTACCTCCCACATTCTGCAGGAAGAACATTCAACTGCCCTAACCGCCATTACCACTATTCTAAATTCCCAAAGAGACTGTAGAAAAATAAAGAATGAAAAAACTAGTTATTTTACCAATCTGGCGCACAGAACCTTTTTTTTAGTTAGAGGAGGAGGACGGGTGGAAGGCACTACCTAAGTAGTATTTCTGGTAATGTAACCACCCAAATATATTACTTCAGTTACTCAGCAATCCCGTGCCTGTTAATGCTCAGCATGTGCTCTGCCTATTCACGAGGTAAGTGATTCACCTTTCTGGTCGATGCTCCCACTCTTCCTGCTGCTGAAACAAAAATGGAGGGCCCCGACACACGAGGTAAGTTTTTAAATGCCCCCACTTAAATTTCTGCAAATTTTCCTCAATCGTCTTTTCTTCTAAATTCTATTACCAGTCAACCCCAGCCAATTCTGTCCTCACCCCTATATAATTAACCTTTTTTTAACTTCAGCACAATTGTTTCTGACCCAAGTTTCTCACTCTCAAACTGAATATAAATTCCACTATGTTATGATCACAGTTCCTTTAGGGGATCTTTTACACTGAGATCATTATTAAACCTGTCTCGTTATACATTGCCAGATCTAAAGTAGCTTGATCCCTGTAGAATCCAAGACATATTTTTGTTTAGATGCCTTAAAAATCTCCTGATTTATTCTTTGTCTTACAGGAGGATAGATTGTTAGCTGAAAGGCAATAGATTGCAAAAGGAGAATGTGCAATGAGACCTGGGTATCCTTGTACACCAGCCGCTGGCAATAAGCATATACATGCACCAGGGTGGAGAAGACAAATGTTATGTTGGCCTTCATAGTGAGAATTGCAACACAATAACCTACTTTCTTCCCACACTTTTTGATCCTTTTAGCCCTAAGAACTATACCTAATTCTTTCTTGAATACATTCAATCACACGAGGTAAGTTTTTAAATGCCCCCACTTAAATTTCTGTAAATTTTCCTCAATCGTCTTTTCTTCTAAATTCTATTACCAGTCAACCCCAGCTATCATAGAGGATATTCCACTATCATAGAGGATATTCCACTAAACATAGAGGAATTGAGTACAGGAGTAGAGAATTACAAATTCTTGGTGCGATCACATCTGGAATATTGTGCACAGTTTATTCTCCTTATTTAAAGAAGAATGTTCTGGCTATGGAGGGAGTGCAGCAAAGGTTTAACAAACTGATTCCTTGGATAACAGGACTGATATAGGAAGACAAACTTGAGTTTAGAACAATTAGGGAGAATCTCACAGAAACTTATAAAATTCTAACAGGGGGTAATCACACAGGGAGTCCAAAATCAGGAGCCACAGTTTAGTGTATGGGATATGCTATTTAGGATGACCATAAGAAGAAAGATCTTCACCTAGAGAGTGATGATACTTTAGAATTCTCTGCCACAGAAAGTGATTGAGGCCAAAATATTGAATGTATTCAAGAAAGAATTAGGTATAGTTCTTAGGGCTAAAAGGATCAAAAAGTGTGGGAAGAAAGTAGGTTATTGTGTTGCAAGATCAGCCGTGATCATATTGAATGATGGAGTAGGCTTGAAGGGCTGAATGGCCTATTCCTGTTCTTCTATGTTTGGTGTTTCTACATGTCTATTGATGTTAGAGGGCCTTCTCTCACCAGTGTATTTTTCTCATTGTTGTTTCTTAACCTCCAACATTATGAAGTCGACATCATCTCATTTCATGCTGTCAAACGTATTGCTCAACATATTAACAAAACTACTTCACCAAGCTTCACTTCTTTCCTGCAATCCTTAGGTTTTTTTTTAGTTAGCTAAATACAGTGTGATAATACAACAACTCATTTTTTCTTGTTCATTGAGAAATCCTGGTGTATATATTCTTTTAGCCTGAATTAAACATTTGGATGGTTTAAACAAGTTCTCACATTTATGACAACTCTGGGAATACTCAGACTTGATTTACACACACTATTACAGCGGGTCGTGACAAGAAAAAGCACCATCTTTATAGATTGGGTTCTATTGTCGGTTGTTGAGTAAATTGACTACCTTAAAATAAGGCAAATCATTCCTGTAGATTTTCAGACAGCCAACATTGCTCAAATCAAAAATGGCCGGAGTACACATCCTGTAATTTGGTGGTCACAGACTTTTCATTTAATTCTCTATTGTGAGACTAACAGCAAAGACACTGACCTTATTTCACCACACAGTACACATCGGTTTGGAAACGTATTTCCATCGATATCACAAACTGGAATATATTCTCTAGTACAGATAGGGGCATTAGGATAGTCTTCACAGTGTGGCTGAAAATGGTAAAATTAATACATAGGTATTTTAAATATCTGAATGTGAAATTCAGTTGCATAGTGCAGCTTCTAACATGTTGGTATGATTCTATTTTGATGGCACACACAGTCCATCCAGCTGGTGAGGCCCTAGAGTTTCAATGAAGAACACAAGCTTCATACTATGGCCTCTGCCAAGTTGAAGCTGGTCGTCTCCATTCTCCTGGATACATCAATGCTTAATCCAGCCTCCGAGTATCTTATTTTCATATCTAGATGCTGACCAGTGGACTCACTTTGACTGGTCCTGGGATTTCTGGTATGTCATGACCTCTCCAGAGGCCAATTGTGGACAGAACCATTAACCCTAATAACTCTGTTCACACAATGGCATCAATATATGAATATGCCTCTTGGTTATGTACCTTTTTTTATGAGTCTGCTGAATTGAATGGCACAATCACAACTGGATCCCATTGCATCATCTCCTGTTTCCATTTGCATCTACTCATGATCGATCATTTATAGGACCCATTTGTCCCAAATAAAATTCCAAACTAGCCACTGAACTGACTACTGGCTTGTTAACAAGCTCAATTGTTTAATAATCTGAATCAGGCCCTATACTGGCCTCTGCCTTCTACCTACAAAAGTATTGATGGTCAAAACAATGACAGCAAACCAGCGCAATAGCCAATTACATTGATATTCACACCATCCTGCTCACTCCCACCCTCCCCACCACCATAAGGTGAGCATTCTGCCCCTTCTCCTTTAGTATTTCCTTAAACATATGTGACAACTCAGAGAGCCTGGGCCTAATAATTATTACTTGGTGTACCTTCTGTTTGACTCTCTCTGGACATGGTGTTCTTTCAGTCAGATTTGTCAATTAAATATGAACCAGTGTGTGTTTTGGGTCAGTTTGAGCACAGACGCATCACAGCAGAAAAACCCAGCGCTGACCTTCCCTGTGTGAATCGCTGCTGATGCAAAATTAGATTCCCTCATGGATGTTTCCCTTCAGGACCAATGAGCCAATGACTAGGAATTGGAGACCTACTGCTCTATAATCATCAATGTTGGACTGAGCATAAAAACAACATTAAAACAACAAGGAGAATTTAACATCAACAGAACATGTTAAAATTAGAAACCAAAAGAGAAAATGCTGGAAAGTCTCAGCAGGTCTGGCAGCATCTGTAAGGAGAGAAAAGAGCTGACGTTTCGAGTCTAACTGACCCTTTGTCAAAGCCCATGAGCTTTGATAAAGGGTCAGTTAGACTCGAAATGTCAGCTCTTTTCTCTCCTTACAGATGCTGCCAGACCTGCTGAGATTTTCCAGATTTTTTTCTTTTGGTTTCAGATTCCAGCATCCGCAGTAATTTGCTTTTATCCAATGTTAAAATTAGACTTCCACCTCATTCTTATCGGAAAGGTGAATCTTGGCCAGATCTGAAACAGGAAATGGAGAACTCATTAAAAGGGCACAAACTTACATCGACCACATAGCACATACACATTTACTGAGCAGTTGGAGAGACCATTGATAGTGGCTATTCTACTTAGCAAAGCAACTAAATAAATCATCAAGTAACTAAAGATTTGAAACAAGGTTAGAAAAATGACATTGCTGCCTCAAACTACAATCCTTTAGCATTTTGGCTGTTAGATAAGAGTTCAACATGTCCCAATTCAGTCATCTGAAATAAAATTATAAGTACCACTGCTCAGATCTAGGACTCCTTAAGAATAATATTTTGTGAATTGGTGAAACCATTAAATCTGTCCAATAAAATATTAGTTATTGTTATCAAGTGGTTTTCTGTGCTATTTCAGATTAAGTATTACATCTGAATTGTCCTGTGTGCTTAATAGGCATGTCAGAGGAACATTTTTCATTTTAAAACTTGTAAAATTCCTTCTAATCAATCAGAAGGACTGATGATGTGTGTTTAGGGATACCAAGGAGGAAATCTCAATGGATGTGTAGCTGTTTACTCCCACACTCCTGTTCATCAGGAAACTTTTACAAGGACTGGCATGATCTCTCAGTTCGACTTTGCACAGTTCATGGTTGCTAGTCTATGGTTCTAAAGGATGTAGGACAGTATTTAGCAGATATATGTTTCCAAGTAACCACAAAATATGCAAACGTAGCAACATTGCTCACCAACAGTAGCAAGGACCGTAGTCATAGTGACAAGAAACACTCTGCCCATCTTCATTGTGAAGCTGCTAGACAAGAGTCAGATGTTTGAATGTGTGTAGACAGTTTCACCTGCCCAGTGCTCCTGGCATCACATCATCGGTGTTCACAAATCATCATATTCTGAAAATAGACGGTAATAAGATAATAAAGAATTACCTTTGAAATAATTATTTGAAGATTGAGCATTATAATACTTATGTAACACTCATGCAGCCAGTAATAAAGGAGCCCATGAATCTCACCAGTTTAAAAGTCACACTTTGGGAGTAAAGCAGTTGAGTAAGTGACCTAACTTGTGCTTCTAAGGATTTGCTACATGGCATTACCATCATTTCCAAGTTCCCTTCCAGGTCACCCAACAGCTAAACTTCAGAATATATCACTATACCTTCCTTATTACTGGATCACTGCCCTGCCTGACTGCAGTAATCCAAAAAACCTGTCACCACATTTTTAACAGATAATCTAGGATTATTTATGGAGCTGTGCCCCAAAAAGGAATGATTTAAAAAATACAGTATTGGCAGTAACAGTCTGCCTCTATTATTTACACAGCCCATGGAATGGAGGGAACCATATTGCAATAGACACGGACAGGGATGGGACGGGATGCTCTTTGGAGGGTTGGTGTGGACTTGATGGGCCAAATGGCCTGCTTCCACACTGTAATGATTCTATGAATTCCAGTGTGAGAGTAACTTTGTGAGACTTAAAACATTTACTTTTGTAAAGGATTCCCTTTATAGTTATCAATGATTAACACTGAAAATAGACCAAAAGTCACTACCTTAATCTGACCAATATGATAAAGATTGAAGTGACACAGCTGCAGTATGCTCTCTTCTCAGATGAACAGGGCAAAAGAGCCTCAAAACATTCCGTTGTTATAGTAACAGAACAAGAAAAGCTGAGAGATGCTGGGCAATGGAGTCTTGTATCAGAGAATTTGTGGACAGAGGAATAGTGCGATGATGTAACAGAGTGTAAATGGGCGAGAGGTTTGATATTTTAGTCTGGATTGTTCTGCTCTTTATTCTGACTGAGGCAAGACTTCTTAGTAACTGTTAAGTTAAGTTAATTGTTACATGGTTACTTGACGGAAGGTTACAAAGCAGCAAGCGCCACTTTGTATACCATCCAATTTCTTATCAGAATGTGAACACATGCCTACTGAGGGAAACACAGAGAATGCTGGAAAAGCTCAGCAGGTTTGGCAGTATCTGTTGGCTGAGAGACAGAGTTGACAGGGTGGATGCTGAGAGGATGTTATTTCAATGGGAAAAGTTGGAGATTTAGAGGATTAGTTTCTCTCAGAGTTGTGAATTTTTGAAACTCTCATCTACAGTGCGCAGTGAGGGTGAGGTCATTGAGTATTTCCAAAGCAGGGGTTGATTCTTGTGTAAGGTTATCAGAATGGTCTTCATTTCTTCAATTTGGTGCTTCCTCACTGGCACTGCCAGACATATAAATAAGCTCCACCACAAGATGAGGAGAAGAATCTTCTTATTAAACAAGCTTTTATTTAGCATGTGTGAATCCACAGAACATCAAGATCTACATTCTTAGCCCTTCTTTCTTGTTCCAAAAAGTTCTTTGCCTTCATTTAGTTTTTATAATTTTTAGGGAGGAGATTGCTGAGCCTTTAGCTTTGACCTTTATGTCATCATTGTCTACAGGAATAGTGCCAGAAGACTAGAGGATAGCAATTGTTGTACCCTTGTTCAAGAAGAAGAATGGAGACAACCTCAGTAATTATAGACCAGTGAGCCTTACTTTGGTTGTGGGTAAAGTGTTGGAAAAGGTTGTAAGAGATAGGAATTATAAGCATCTAGAAAGGAATAAGTTGATTAGGGACGGTCAACATTTTTTTGTGAAGGGTAGGTCGTGCCTCACAAACCTTATTGAGTTCTTTGAGAAGGTGACCAAACAGGTGGATGAGGGTAAAGCTGTTGATATGATGCTCATGGATTTCCATAAGTCATTTGATAAGGTTTCCCACGGTAGGCTATTGGGGAAAATACGAAGTCATGGAATTGAGGGTGATTTAGCGGTTTGGATCAGAAATTGGCTAGCTGAAAGAAAACTGAGGGTGGTAGTTGTTGGGAAATGTTCATCCTGGAGTTCATTTACCATTGCTGTGCCGCAAGGATATGTTTTGGGGCCACTGCTGTTTGTAATTTTTATAAATGGCCTAGATGAGGACGTAGAAGGATGGGTTAGTAAATTTGCAGATGACACTAAGGTCAGTAGAGTTGAGGATACTGCTGAAAGATGTTATAGGTTACAGAAGGACAGAGCTGGGCTGAGAGGGGGTAAATGGAGTTAAACACGGAAAAGTGTGAGGTGATTCACTTTGGAAGGAGCAACTGGAATGCAGAGTACTGGACTAATGGTAAGATTCTTGCTAGTGTAGATGAGTGGAGGGATCTCAGTATCCATGTGCATCAATCCCTGAAAGTTGCCACCCAGGTTGATAGGGTTATTAAGAAGGCATACAATGTGTTTCCTTTTACTGGTAGAGGGATTGAGTTTTGGAACCATGCGGTCATTCTGCAGCTGTACAAAACTCTGGTGTAGCCGCACTTGGAATATTGCGTACATTTCTGGTCACCGCATTATGGGAAGGATGTGGAAGCTTTAGAAAGTGTTCAGAGGAGATTTACTAGGATGTTGCTTGGATTGGAGGGAAGGTCTTATGAGGAAAGGCTGAGGGACTTGAGGCAGTTTTCAATAGAGAGAGGTGACTTAATTGAGACATAGGGTAGACAATGAGAGCCTTTTTCTTCGGATGGTGATGGCGAGCATGAGGGGGCATAGCTTTAAATTGAGGGGTGATAGATATAGAACAGATGTCAGAGAGTAGTAAGAGCATAGAACGCCCTGCCTGCAATAGTAGTAGACTTGCCAACTTTAAGGGCATTTAAATGGTCATTGGATAGACATATGGATGAAAATGGAATAGTGTAGTCACATGGGTGTCAGGTTGGTTTCACAGGTCGGCACAACATCAAGGGCCGAAGGGTCTGTACTGCTCTGTAATTTTCTATAATCTATTCTAAGCTGAAAAGTATCAGAGGATTCTTGATAAACTGTCTCAAGAGCCGGAAAGACAGGAACAACTTCTGGAAGAGAAAAAACAAGGCCTGCTAGTCCCAGGTTCTCAAGATCACCCCCATGCCTGTAACCTGACCAGAAAACTCCAAAGTGGGATCATAAAATTGATGAAACTCTTTGAAAAGCTGATGAAGTTTCTTAGATAACATCCAATCTTCTTGACATGGAGCTTCAATAGGTGGAGAAAGGAGTGGAAAATTTTCAAGATGTCATTTTGTCATCACTTTGGCTTGAAATGTCTTCACAGTGGCAGGAATATCTAGTAGCTTCTGTAAAAGACCTAGCTCAAAAGCGAAAGGTATTGAGCTATTGTTAGTGGACTATTAATCCAGAGATGCATGTCACATCCTGAGGACCAGGGGTTGAATGCCACCATGGCAGAGGGTGGAATTTGAATTCAATAAAAAGAAAACCTGGGAATTATAAATCTAATGATGATATTATTGTTCAGAGTAACCACCATACAGTCTTCTGGAGACAAGGTTCCACCTTCACATTGAGAATACCCTTCATTGTATGTGTGGCACTAGCACCATGCTAAATGGGACAGACTCAAGACTGGGCATCCACAAGGCACTGTGCTATCAGCAGCAACAATTGTAATTAAATACAATTTGCAACCTCATGGCCTTGCATCCCCCACTCAACTATTACCATCAAGCACAGAAAATCAACCCAGGTTCAATGAAGAGCGAAGGAGGGTATGCCAGAACAGCACTGGACAAACCTCAAACGTAGCCATTAACACAGGAATAGTTGCATCATAAGTAGTAAGTGATAGAGAGAGCTAAATATTTTCATAACCAACGCATCAGATCTAAGCTCTACAGTCCTGCCACATCCAGTTTACATGCACAGTGACTCAGTGGTTAGCCCTGCTGCATCCACCTTGTCAACTCTGTTTCTCACTCTCCAGATATTGCCAAGCCTGCTGAGCTTCTCCAGCATTCTTTGTCTTTGCTTTAGTACTCATGTGTTAGTATTTTAAAAAGAAATTGGATGATATATCAAGTCCCGTTTGCCACCTTGTAGCCTTACCATCAAGTGGCCGCTTAACAGCCACCATGGTTTAACAGTTGCTAAGAAGGGACATGGGTTTGATTCCAAACTTGGGTGACTGTCTGTGGAGTTTGCACATTCTCCCCGTGTCTGCATGGGTTTCCTCCGAGTGCTCTGGTTTCTTCCCACAGACCAAACATGTGTAGCTTGGGGTGAATTGGCCAGGCTAAATTGTCCGTAGTGTCCAGGGATGTGCAGGCCAGATGGTTTAGCCAAGAGAAATGTAAGGTTACAGAGATGGGGTAGGGAGGTGGGTCTGGGTGCGATGCTCTTTGGAGGGTCAGTCTACACTTGATGGATTGAACGGCCTGCTTCCACACTGTAGGGATTCTATGATTCAATGAACTTACTGGAAAAGGAGGCTCTACAAAAAAGCCGCAACATTAACATTTTGGATCTCCAGTACTGTGACTGTATCTACACCAAATGGACTGCAGTGGTTCAACAAGGCAGTTCACCATGACCTTGTCAAGGGTAGTTAGGGATAAGCAATAACTGCTGGACCTGTCATCAATGCCCTCATCTCATGAATGAATTTAAAAAAAGCTTTGCCTTAAGGCCAGGCGTGTGATGGACACATTTGACACCGATTCATAGTATCCATTTTCTTCTGTCCCTTAGATCTGGCATCAAATATTGGTGGGCAGATTTTTCAATTGATCAACCTCATAAAATTAACATAAACTCTACTGGGTAGGATTGATTGTTTTATTGCTATCACATTATGAGATACAGTGAAAAGTATTGTTTAGTGTGTTATACAGGCAGATTGTACCATACAAAGTGCATCAGGGTAAGCAGAACAGAGTGCAGAGTACAGTATGGTGCTGGAAAAGCTCAACAGGTCAGGCAGCATTTGAGGAGCAGGAGAATTAACGTTTGAAGGGCTCTTGCCTGAAACGTCGATTCTACTGCTCCTTGGATGTTGCCTGACCTGCTATGCTTTTCCAGCAACACACACTCGACTGCAGAATACAGTATTACAGCCACAGAGAAGGTGCAGAAAGAGAAATCTGAATTAACAGCAGGAAAGAAGCTGTTCTTAAATCTATTCGTGCGTGTATTCAAATTTTTATATCTTCTGCAGTAGTGATCTGTTACATCAGATATCCATTTTATTTAGTGCCCACAGCTTCATGCTTGCTTCTGCAATGCCATGAGAAGTTACATGTATTTGGAAAGGCAAGGACTGATTAGGGATAGGCAACATGGCTTTGTGTGTGGGAAATCATGTCTCACGAACTAGATTGAATTTTTTGAAGAAGTAACAAAGAGGATTGATGAGGGCAGAGTGGTGGACGTGATCTTCATGGACTTCAGTAAGGTGTTCGACAAGGTTCCCCATGGGAGACTGGTTAGCAAGATTAGATCTCATGGAATACAGGGAGAACTAGCCACTTGGATACAGAACTGGCTCGAAGGTAGAAGACAGAGGGTGGTGATGGAGGGTTGTTTTTCAGACTGGAGGCCTGTGACCAATGGAATACCACAAGGATTGGTGGTGGGTTCACTACTTTTCGTCATTTATATAAATGATTTGGATGTAAACATAGGAGGTATAGTTACTGAGTTTGCAGATGACACCAAAATTGGAGGTGTAGTGGACAGTGAAGAAGGTTACCGCAGATTAGAACGGGATCTTGATCAGATGGGCCAATGGGCTGAGGACTGGCGGATGGAGTTTAATTTGCTGCACTTTGGAAAAGCAAACCAGAGCAGGACCTATACACTTAATGCTAAGGTCCTGGGGAGTGTTGCTGAACAAAGAGACTTTGGAGTGCAGGTTCATAGCTCCTTGAAAACAGAGTCATAGGTAGATAGATAGTGAAGAAGGTGTTTGGTATACTCTCCTTTAATACTCAGAATATTGAGTATAGGAGTTGGGAGATCATGTTACGGCCATACTGGACATTGGTTAGGCCACTTTTGAAATATCGCATGCAATTCTTATCTCCTTCCTGTAGGAAGGATGTTGTGAAACTTGAAAGGGTTCAGCAAAGACTTACAAGGATTTTGCCATGATTGGAGGATATGAGCTATAGAGAGAGGTTGAATAGGCTGGGACTGTTTTCCCTGGAGTGTCGGAAGTTGAGGGGTAACCTTACAGAGGTTTATAAAATCATGAAGGTCATGGATAGGGTAAAGAGACGAAGTATTTTCCCTGGGGTGGGGGAGTCCAGAACTAGAGGGCATAGGTTCAAAGTGAGAGGGGAAAGATATAAAAGGGACCTAAGAGGCAACCTTTTCACATAGAGGGTGCTGCGTGTTTGGAATGAGCTGACAGAGGAAGTAGTGGAGGCTAGTACAATTGCAACATTTAAAAGGCATCTGGATGGATATATGAATAGGAAGGGTTTGGAGGGATATGGGCCAGATGCTGGCAAGTGGGACTAGATAGGGTTGGGATATCTGGCGGTCGGCATGAACAAGTTGGACTGAAGGGTCTATTTTTCCATGCTGTGCATCTCTATGACACCATGCCTCTAAGTCCTGAAGAAGGGCTTATGCCCGAAACGTCGATTCTCCTGTTCCCTGGATGCTGCCTGACCTGCTGCGCTTTTCCAGCAACACATTTTCAGCTCTAAGTCTCGTGTATGTTAGTTTCTGCTGGAATCATCTGAGAATCCTTGGGTATATTCACTGTCACCAATCCTACTGTTGTATCAGTCTATGCTATTGCTAGAGTGGTACCACACAAAGTCTTCAGCAGAAGGTAGGCCAAATCTTGATAAATGATGATTCGGTTTATTACATATTATTTAGTAGCTAGTTACATTACATCTCTAATACATGCTTGTCTCAGAAAAGATTTTCATGTTCAACTTAATATTAGAATGTAGAATATCCTTTATTGGCGCACATATTCAATATAAATTACAATGAAAAGTGTGTACCATCACTGTATATAGGCAGCAATCACATTAACTTATAATAACATTTTTAAAAGATCGCTTAAAGATAGTCCAACATTTCCTTCCCAATTGCTGCAGCATCCTGCCAGCAAAGTACCGCTCCGGGCTTCCTAGCCCACTCCATGTTCCAAGTGTCCCACTCTGGGCTTCCCAGTCCATGCCATGTCACCGAGAGTCTCCTGCTCCAGGCTTCCCAGCCCACACCACAGTGCCGCCAAGGGCCCACTCCAGGCGAAAGCAAGAGTCCTGCTTCAAGCTTCACAAGTTGGCTGACTGACTCTGTAGCAACAGTGTCTTTGAAGATGTTGCCGCCACCACTCCAAAGCATATCAAAACCGCCTCCTGCTGAAGAACACTCCTTATCAGGTAAGTTTGAGAAAAAAGAAGGGGAAGAAAGAAAAAGAAAAGGACAAGCCCGGGCACAGGAGCCTGTATGTTGCCTGCTTTGCTGCAGTCATCTTGGTGGCAATTAAGTGAGATTACTTGTTTAGAAACACGTTAATACAAAGAACAAACATTGAACAGTTAACTTCTGGTGAACAAATCCACAATTCATTGTACAAAAAGAACTCTGGTTAGCTCCTCTCCAGCAACACTAGTTTGTATCTTGTTACATGGAGCTTATCTTGTGATGTTAGTTAGCCTTTCCAGGCACTAAATGCCTTAAACAACAAGAAGCAGCTGCCAGTCACAGTCAATTACATTCCGAATACACTTACAGTGCTCAGTCAGACAATGGGTTCCACTGTCCTGGTGAACGCCATTCCTTGAACAACTTTCCTCAGGAACTCTTAGTCTTATGATTTTCAGGTGTCTAAATGTTAGAAATTTTCTTGAGTCAACAAACAAGACTGTTCTCTGAGCACAATGTACCAGTTGTAGTTGGTACTGAGCCAACAGGATCTTCCAGAGAATGGTACAGGCTTTGGCTGATGGTGGATAAATAAGACTTGTTAAACAGAAAATTGGGAAGTGAAACAAGCAATCTATCTCAAATGGGATAAGACTAATAGATGTTTAATAGGACAAAATATGACTTGTAGCCAATAAGTTGTCAGCTATACAGTTGGCCAAATGTTCCCCTTCACTGGAGTCAATAGGAAAGAATATCAATGTCCTGGCACTTTCTGTTGATCAGAAACTGAGCTAGACTATCCATATAAATATAGTGACTACAAGAGCGGGTCAGAGAATAGGGATCTTACAGTGAGAAACTCACCTCCTGACTCCCCAAAGTCTGACCACCATCTACAAGGCACAAGCCAGGAGTGTGATGGAATACTGTCCATTTGCCTGAATGAACATAGCTCTAACAATACTCGAGAAGCTTGACACCATCCAGGACCAAGCAACCCGCCTGACTGGCAGCACATCCACAAACATTCATTCCCTTCATCACTGATGCACAGTAACAACAATCATGTACCATCTACAAGATCCACTGCAGAAATTCACCAAAGCTCCTTAGAAAGCACCCTCCAAACCCATGACCACTGCCATCTAGAAAGACAAAGGCAGCAAATACCTTGGAACACCACCACTTGCAAGTTCCGCAACCCGCCACTTACCATATTGACTTGGAAATATATCACTGTTCCTTCAGTGTCACGGGGTCAAAATCCTGGAACGCCTGTCTTACAGCATTGTGAGTCTACTCACAGCACTGGATTGCAGTGGTTCAAGAAGGCAGCTCAATACCATCTTCTCCAGGGAATCTTGGGATGTGCATTAAATGCCAACCCAGCAGGTAGCATCCACACCATGTGAGTGAATAAAAGAATCACAAAAAGGAGAGTCCTCACTTTCTCCTAGTTGATCTTAACCTTCTGCGAATCCTCTTGCAAGGATGCCTACCTTGAAGAAACCGTCCTCCTCCTTCTACAAGGATCTCTCACTGCACCCCCCCCCCCCCCCCCAGGTCATCTCCTCTTCCCTGAAGCCGCCAACACCCCCTCTCCAGCCTATCACCCTCACCTCCTTCCACCTATTGTATTCC
>NC_057754.1:559406-579996 GCF_004010195.1 Chiloscyllium plagiosum
CTTATGCCCGAAACGTCGATTCTCCTGTTCCCTGGATGCTGCCTGACCTGCTGCGCTTTTCCAGCAACACATTTTCAGCTCTAAGTCTCGTGTATGTTAGTTTCTGCTGGAATCATCTGAGAATCCTTGGGTATATTCACTGTCACCAATCCTACTGTTGTATCAGTCTATGCTATTGCTAGAGTGGTACCACACAAAGTCTTCAGCAGAAGGTAGGCCAAATCTTGATAAATGATGATTCGGTTTATTACATATTATTTAGTAGCTAGTTACATTACATCTCTAATACATGCTTGTCTCAGAAAAGATTTTCATGTTCAACTTAATATTAGAATGTAGAATATCCTTTATTGGCGCACATATTCAATATAAATTACAATGAAAAGTGTGTACCATCACTGTATATAGGCAGCAATCACATTAACTTATAATAACATTTTTAAAAGATCGCTTAAAGATAGTCCAACATTTCCTTCCCAATTGCTGCAGCATCCTGCCAGCAAAGTACCGCTCCGGGCTTCCTAGCCCACTCCATGTTCCAAGTGTCCCACTCTGGACTTCCCAGTCCATGCCATGTCACCGAGAGTCTCCTGCTCCAGGCTTCCCAGCCCACACCACAGTGCCGCCAAGGGCCCACTCCAGGCGAAAGCAAGAGTCCTGCTTCAAACTTCACAAGTTGGCTGACTGACTCTGTAGCAACAGTGTCTTTGAAGATCTTGCCGCCACCACTCCAAAGCATATCAAAACCGCCTCCTGCTGAAGAACACTCCTTATCAGGTAAGTTTGAGAAAAAAGAAGGGGAAGAAAGAAAAAGAAAAGGACAAGCCCGGGCACAGGAGCCTGTATGTTGCCTGCTTTGCTGCAGTCATCTTGGTGGCAATTAAGTGAGATTACTTGTTTAGAAACACGTTAATACAAAGAACAAACATTGAACAGTTAACTTCTGGTGAACAAATCCACAATTCATTGTACAAAAAGAACTCTGGTTAGCTCCTCTCCAGCAACACTAGTTTGTATCTTGTTACATGGAGCTTATCTTGTGATGTTAGTTAGCTTTTCCAGGCACTAAATGCCTTAAACAACAAGAAGCAGCTGCCAGTCACAGTCAATTACATTCCGAATACACTTACAGTGCTCAGTCAGACAATGGGTTCCACTGTCCTGGTGAACGCCATTCCTTGAACAACTTTCCTCAGGAACTCTTAGTCTTATGATTTTCAGGTGTCTAAATGTTAGAAATTTTCTTGAGTCAACAAACAAGACTGTTCTCTGAGCACAATGTACCAGTTGTAGTTGGTACTGAGCCAACAGGATCTTCCAGAGAATGGTACAGGCTTTGGCTGATGGTGGATAAATAAGACTTGTTAAACAGAAAATTGGGAAGTGAAACAAGCAATCTATCTCAAATGGGATAAGACTAATAGATGTTTAATAGGACAAAATATGACTTGTAGCCAATAAGTTGTCAGCTATACAGTTGGCCAAATGTTCCCCTTCACTGGAGTCAATAGGAAAGAATATCAATGTCCTGGCACTTTCTGTTGATCAGAAACTGAGCTAGACTATCCATATAAATATAGTGACTACAAGAGCGGGTCAGAGAATAGGGATCTTACAGTGAGAAACTCACCTCCTGACTCCCCAAAGTCTGACCACCATCTACAAGGCACAAGCCAGGAGTGTGATGGAATACTGTCCATTTGCCTGAATGAACATAGCTCTAACAATACTCGAGAAGCTTGACACCATCCAGGACCAAGCAACCCGCCTGACTGGCAGCACATCCACAAACATTCATTCCCTTCATCACTGATGCACAGTAACAACAATCATGTACCATCTACAAGATCCACTGCAGAAATTCACCAAAGCTCCTTAGAAAGCACCCTCCAAACCCATGACCACTGCCATCTAGAAAGACAAAGGCAGCAAATACCTTGGAACACCACCACTTGCAAGTTCCGCAACCCGCCACTTACCATATTGACTTGGAAATATATCACTGTTCCTTCAGTGTCACGGGGTCAAAATCCTGGAACGCCTGTCTTACAGCATTGTGAGTCTACTCACAGCACTGGATTGCAGTGGTTCAAGAAGGCAGCTCAATACCATCTTCTCCAGGGAATCTTGGGATGTGCATTAAATGCCAACCCAGCAGGTAGCATCCACACCATGTGAGTGAATAAAAGAATCACAAAAAGGAGAGTCCTCACTTTCTCCTAGTTGATCTTAACCTTCTGCGAATCCTCTTGCAAGGATGCCTACCTTGAAGAAACCGTCCTCCTCCTTCTACAAGGATCTCTCACTGCACCCCCCCCCCCCCCCCCCAGGTCATCTCCTCTTCCCTGAAGCCGCCAACACCCCCTCTCCAGCCTATCACCCTCACCTCCTTCCACCTATCGTATTCCCAGCTCCCTTCACCCAAATACCCCAGCCCCACCTTTTATCTCAGCCCGCTTGGCACAGCAGCCTCATTCCTGAAGAAGGGCTGATGCCCGAAACGTCGATTCTCCTGCTCCACGGATGCTGCCTGGCCTGCTGCGCTTTTCTAGCACCACACTTTTCAACTCTGGTCTCCAGCATCTGCAGTCCTCACTTTCTCCTAGTGCTTATTTTTCCCCTGCACCCATATTGTGTGTGCAGGTGTGAGACACAGTGAAAGACACAAGGTGTACAAATCTTTATTCTATTTCCACCAGCAGGAAGAAAAGAAACACCCAAGTGGCCAGTGACAAGCAGTGCCCTTCACATCGAAGGGCAATGCTGTGTGATCAAACAGTGAAGGGGAGGGCAGGGATTAAATCAAAATAGAATTGGAGGGGATCTCCTGTTTATATTGGTGAGCCAGGGCTTCCTAATTGGCCCAGTTAACAACCCCAATCAAGGATCTCATAGTCAACAAGATCAAGCTGGTTCCATTCACAATATGGGCTTCCACCATTCTCTGGTGCATTTCACTCAGAAAAGCATTTTCCCCTTAAGCCTGAATATCCCTCAATGAGTGCATCTGATCTGTTGTAGGAATGTTATCACTAGAACAGATAGGCTTACTTAATTCAAATCCAGGTGCTGGAGATAAATCAAGTGCTTTAACATTCCTCAAATACTGGAAATGCAGCCAAATACATGCATGGTTCATTTTCAATTTAATGTAGCTGTAAAGAATTACTTGAGAAAAACGTATGGCTTGCAAAGGTTTTCACCATGCTAGTGTCAGCTTCACGTGATTTCTGAGCTGTGACCAGTAGACAGGATGTGTGTCTATATAAATACTCTTATCAACAAACTTTCTCACTCACATCCCCGAAATTTCAGAATGATAAACAATGTGTGCGCAATTATTGCTATCGTGCTGCTTGTATTTACTGGTGAGAGATTTTTTTAAGTCTCTATATTAAGCATTGGAATCTCCGTGAAAGGATTTTATGTCTGACTATATTTATTGCACATTTATAGAGGTTTACAAAATTATGAGGGGCATGGATAAGATAAATAGACAAAGTCTTTTCCCTGGGGTCGGGGAGTCCAGAACTAGAGAGCATAGGTTTAGGGTGAGAGGGGAAAGATATAAAAGAGACCTAAGGGGCAACTTTTTCATGCAGAGGGTGGTATGTGTATGGAATAAGCTGCCAGAGGATGTGGTGGAGTGGGATATCTGGTCGGCATGGACGGATTGGACTGAAGGGTCTATTTCCATGCTGTACATCTCTATGACTAAATGCTTTTGTGTAATAAAGAGATTGCTCTTAGTGGAAATATTTTAAAATTAATTGAGAACAATATGCGGTTGAAATTACAATTTGAAGAAAAGTGTACTGTATAATTATTCATTACCTGTGAATCAGTTGAAAAGTTGTAAGGATGTAAAAGGTGCTATATAAATACAAACATTTGTGTATTATTAAACAAGATTTCTGCACCAACCATTTTCTGGTATTGCTGATTGGGTGAGCAATGTGAACGGGACATGAGGGTGGTGATGAAACTTCAGGTCAGGCACAGAGCACTGTTTGAGTAGATGCATGCAGCGCAGTGTAGTATGAGCGTGTACAGATGTCGTAGGAGTCAGTGCACTGTTTGTGTTATCTTTTTTTTAAGTACTGTTTTAATGAGATGGCTGTCTGATTGCGGGCTGGATGAAGAAGCATCTGTCTCCCTATCCCCTCGCCTCCCACTCTGGAAAGCTGCAGGACAGGCAGCCAGCATTCTGCCTTTGGTAGAATGGGAACATGGCAGAGAGGTTTAGGCCAGGTTTAATTTGTGAATTACTGAGGAAGCACTGCACTGTGAAAGCGGCAATGCTAATGGAGTAACACATTGTCAGAGGGTCAGTGCTGAGGGAGTGCTGCACTGTCAGAGGGTCAGTGCTGAGGGGGTGCCACACTGTCAGAGGATCAGTGCTGAGGGTGTGCTGCACTGTTGGAGGGTCAGCACTGAGGGAGCGCTGTATTGTCGGAGGGTCAGTGCTGAGGGAGTGCCGTATTTACAGTCATGCCATCTTTCAGAAAGGACATTACTGACATAGATGGAGTGCAACAAGCTATTCACCAGACTTGTTCCTGGTTCCTGGGATGGTAGGGCTGTCCTGTGACGAGAGAATGTGGAACCTGACCTGTAATCTTTAGAGTTTTAAATTAGATTACTTAGATTAGATTAGATTACTTACAGTGTGGAAACAGGCCCTTCGGCCCAACAAGTCCACACCGACCCGCCGAAGCGCAACCCACCCATACCCCTACATTTACCCCTTCACCTAACACTATGGGCAATTTAGCATGGCCAATTCACCTGACCTGCACATCTTTGGACTGTGGGAGGAAACCGGAGCACCCGGAGGAAACCCACGCAGACACGGGGAGAATGTGCAAACTCCACACTCCTGAGGCGGGAATTGAACCCGGGTCTCTGGCGCTGTGTGTGGCAACAGTGCTAACCACTGTGCCACCGTGCCGCCCCAGGAAGTGATTTCATTAAATCGCATAAAGGGATGGACAGAATAAGTAGAGATGTTTCCCTGATTGAGGAGTCTAGAACAATGCAACCCAATTTAAAAATAAGGGAGATGTCGCTTAGGTCTGAGATTTGGAAAAATATTTTTGCTCAGAGGGTTTTAAATCTTTGGAATACCACAAGGGCTGTGAAAGATCAATCTTTGAATATGTTTAAGGTAGAGATTGATAGGTTTCTGATGACCAGTGGCATACAGGGTAATATGGATGAGTTTTGTCAAAAAGAAAATGGAAGCATATGTAAGGTTTAGGAAATTGAAATCAGACAAGGTCCTTGTAGAATATAAAGGAAGCAGAAAGAGCTTAAACAAAGAACTCAAAGGGCTAAAAGGGCCATAAATAGTCAAGGATTTTATACTTATTTTAGGAGCTGGAGGAAGTGGGTGGGATTTTTTTTATAGATATTTTTATTAGAAATTTTACATTTTTACAAGTTTACAAAAATAAACAAAACTCAACTGTCTACTAATCTAACCTACAACTAACCAGAGTGTATATTTAAGTCTCTTACATGCTCGGAATGTGTTAATATCAGATGTAATAAAACCCGCATTCGTGCGGGATTCCTCTCCTAAGGGGCCCCGGACCAGCCAGATTTGTAATCTCAATTAAATAAAAGCCCTTGTTAGGATAGCCGAAATATCTGTATTTATGTAATTCAAGAAGGGCTGCCATATTTTATAAAATAATTCGGTCTTTCGGTGCACCATATTTGTAAGGAAGTCAAGGGGAATACAATCCATAATTAATCTGTGCCAATTTGAAAGTCCAGGGGGACCCTCAGCCACCCAGTTCACCAAAATATTTTTCCTTGCACAGAAAGAGAGAATAGGAAATAGTCTCTTCCCGTACATGTGCAGGGAGGGAAAGTTCGAAAAGCCCAAAAGGAGAGATACAGGGTCCACTTTAATTTCCGTTCCTAAAATTTCTGTCAGGGTACTTGCTACTTTAGTCCAATATCTACGGCACTTATGACAGGTCCATAGGCAATGTACAAGAGTACCCACCTCTATTTTGCATTTGGGACACATTGGAGATGCTCCTGCCTTAAATTTTGCCAATCGAACCGGTGCTATATGGGCCCTGTGAAGTATCTTCAGCTGGATAGCCTGGGTTCTGTTACAGATAGTAATTCTTCTAGCATATTCCCAAATATCATTCCACGTTTCTATAGAGATTTCTAGTCCCAAATCCTGATCCCATGTTTTAAGCAGATTATCCATATCTCCCGATACTTCATCATGTAGTAAATGATAAATAGTACTGATGGAAGATACCCCCCACTGGTCGTAGGACACTACATTCTCCATCTGATTTATAAAGACTATCTAATAACGTAGTCTTCTTCTGTATATAGTCTCCAATTTGGAAGTATCGAAAGAGGTCACCATTAGGTAATCCGAATTTCTGACGCAGCTGTTCAAAAGACATCAGGACCCCATCCTTAAATAGGTTCCCTAGACATGAGATATCCCTGGATCTCCAGAGTTTAAAAGTGGCATCTGTAAATCCCGGTTGGAATCCCCATGCTCCCACTATCGGGGCATAGGGGGATGTTTTATGTGAATTGCCCTCATTTTGCTGCATTATATTCCAAACCTTAATTGTGTTTAGTATTATAGGGTTTTTACAGTGATCTGTAATGATTTTCCTCTTGTCTGAAAATAAAAGGTTAATAAGTAGGTATTTTACTTGAGAGGCCTCGATGTCCAACCAGATTGGGTCTTGTCTGATCCACAATCAATCTGGTTGGACATCGAGGCTTCTCAAGTAAAAAACCCACTTCTTAACCTTTTATTCTCAGACAAGAGGAAAATCATTACAAATCACTGTAAAAACCCTATAATACTAAACACAATTAAGGCTTGGAATATAATGCGGCAAAATGAGCGTAATTCACATAAAACATCCCCCTATGCACCGATAGTGGGAACATGGGGATTCCAACCGGGGTTAACAGATGCCACTTTTAAACTCTGGAGAGCCAGGGGTATCTCATGTCTCGGGGATTTATTTAAAGATGGGGTCCTGATGTCTTTCGAACAGCTGCGTCAGAAATTCGGATTACCCAATGGAGACCTCTTTCGATACTTCCAAATTCGAGACTATATACAGAAGAAGACTACGTTATTAGATAGTCTTTATAAATCCGATAGAGAATGTAGTGTCCTACGACCAGTGGGGGTATCTTCCGTCAGTAATATTTATCATTTGCTACATGATGAAGTATCGGGAGATATGGATAATCTGCTTAAAACATGGGATCAGGATCTGGGACTAGAAATCTCCACAGAAACGTGGAATGATATCTGGGAAAATGCTAGAACCCAGGCTATCCAGCTGAAGATACTTCATAGGGCCCATATAGCACCAGTTCGATTGGCAAAATTTAAGGCAGGAGCACCTCCAATGTGTCCTAAATGCAAAATAGAGATGGGCACTCTTGTACATTGCTTATGGACCTGTCATAAGATCCGTAGACATTGGACTAAAGTAGCAAGTACCCTGACAGAAATTTTAGGAACGGAAATAAAAGTGGACCCCAGATCTCTCCTATTGGGCTTTTCGAACTTTCCCTCCCTGGACACGTACGGGAAGAGACTATTTTCTATTCTTTCTTTCTGTGCAAGGAAAAATATTTTGATGAACTGGGTGGCGGAGGGCCCCCCTGAACTTTCAAATTGGCACAGACTAATTATGGAATGTATTCCCCTTGACTTCCTTACAAATATGGTGCACCGAAAGACCGAATTATTTTATAAAATATGGCAGCCCTTTTTGAATTACATAAATACAGATATTTCGGCTATCCTAACAAGGGCTTTTATTTAATTGAGACCACGAACCTGGCTGGTCCGCGGCCCCTCGGGGGAGGAATCCCGCACGAATACGGGTTTTATCATATCTGATGTTAACACATCCCGAGCATGTAAGAGACTTAAATATACACCCTGATTAGTTGTAGGTTAGATTAGTAGATAGTTGAGTTTTGTCTGTTTGTTCTTTTTTGTTGTTTTTTTTTCCGGGTTTTTTTTTGTTGTTTTGTTTTTTTGTCAAATTTTGGCTATTGTATATTTGAGCTAATTATACCAATGTTTATATCTGAGAGTTTTGTTTATTTTTGTAAACTTGTAAAAATATCTATAAAAAAAAAGGCATTCAACAAGGTTCCTCATGAGAGACTTGTTAGCAAGGTTAGATCTCGAGAAATACAGGGAGAACTAGCAATTTGGATACAGATCTGGTTTGAAGGTAGTAGACAGAATTCATATAACCTTTGCTTTGCAAATAATATTTCCCTCTTAGCCGTTTGAGTAAGTGTAGTATTTAGAGCTGTCCTATGAGCTGTAATCCTTTGCAATTTAATAATAGAGGGTCTATCAGTGTATGCTGTTTCAGCCGCTTTTAAGCGGGCTTCAAGCAAACGCTGTTGTTCTCCTTTTAATTTCTTCTGGGTCGCTGGGTAGGAGATGATCAAGCCTCGCGTGTATGCTTTGATGGTCTCCCACATCATTGACGGGTTGCTAGCTGTACCTGAATTAATTTCTAAAAAAGTTTTAAATTCTTGTGAGAAGTACTTTACAAATTTACTATCTTTCATTAGGAAGGGGTCCATACGCCAATGCCGAGGGGATGTCCCACTGTTCCTCGCCTTAGTTTCCATATATACAGCAGCGTGGTCAGAAATTGCTATATTACCTATTTTACAGGGTGATATGGAATTTTAAGAAATTGAGGGGGCAAAAAACATATCAATTCTGGTATGACATTTATGTGGATTAGGGTAGAAAGAAAAATCTCTACCCTGTGGATGAAGACATCTCCATACATCTACTAATCCTAATTCTTTGTTCAGATCCATCAATTGTCTAGATCTGGGAGATATTCCTGCAGTACTCTTGGGAATCCTATCTCTTTCCGGATCCATAATGCAATTAAAGTCTCCCCCTATAATTGTATGACGGGCACCAAAAGTCATCAATTTTGAAAAGGCTTCCATTATAAATTTAAAGGGGTGTGCCGGGGGGCAGTACAAATTTAAAATCCTCTCCATTTATGAGGGCTTTAATCAAAATATATCATTCAGATTCGTCTTTTATCTGCTTTAGGATTTTGAAAGGGAAATTCTTCTGAACAAGAATAACAACTCCCCTGCTTTTTGAGCTAAAAGAAGAGAAAAAAGGCCTGATCAAATCCACCCTGTCGTAATTTCAAGTGTTCTTTATCCGACAGGTGTGTCTCCTGTAGGAGAGCTATATCAACTCTTTCTTTCTTAAGATTTGATAATATTTTCTTCCTTTTGACTGGCGAATTACTCCCCTTGACATTCCAAGTGCACCACTTAACCAACTGATCAACCATAATCATCTGGGCAAATCCAAGACCCCTCGGGATGGGAAACCCTATCCAGAACATCCCGAGCATAGAGCATATAACATTTACAAAAATAAAGGCTCTCTAATACACTCACAACAGTATAATAAAAAACTATTTCTAAATTTAAAAAATATAAAACGTATCTAAGTGGAGATTTTCCCCCTCATTCCCAGGGGGTGTCACTTCCTCTCCAAAAGTCCATCATATCCTCTCCCAACCAATGCCCCACCCTTGACCCAGGCGCTCCTCAATAAAATGCGGAGAATTCAGATATAATACAAAGCTAGAGTTAACAGTGAGCACCCTACCCCCACCCATACCAACACCTCGATATATTTGGTAATGTTAATACCATATATAAACATATAACTATAAAATTACAACCTCAACAAATAATAATTAAAAGCGGGGGAAAGGCAAACCAACATCCATTATCACTTACAGTTTATCTAAGAGAGTGCAAGAATTCCTTAGCCTTTTCTGGCGATCTGAAGTTATACACGGATCCTTCATGGTTAAAGCGTAGCGTCGCTGGGTAGCGTAAGGAGTACTGAATATTTAAGTCCCTTAAACGCTTCTTCGCCTCGTCGAATGCCTTCCTCTTTCGGACCAGAACTGGGGAAAAGTCCTGGAATAACATGATCTTGGATCCTTTATAGATCATAGCTTCGGGGTCTTTTCCAAGATTTCTAGAGGCTTCTAGGAGTATCTGCCTCTCCTTGTAGCTCTGCAGCCGGAACAGGACTGGGTGTGGGTGCTGGTTCGAGCCGGGCCTACGTATTGCGACCCGGTAGGCCCATTCCACCCTTACCTGGCCTGATCCAGCCTCCAGATTTAAAAGCTGTGGCAGCCACTGCTCGAGGAATGCTGTAAGCTGGCCTTCCTCTTCCCGTTCGGGAAGGCCCAGCAAATGAATATTTTATCGACGACCTCGATTGTGCTGTAGTTTCGGAGGTCGGGGCCTTGAGCTCCGCCCCGCCGACTCGGCGCTCGATGTCTTTAATGTCTCGGTCGTGCTTCTGCAGCGCGGCCGAGAGTGAGTCCCATCGACTTCGGGATTCTTCAATGAAAGCGTTGATCTTCGCATCCAGTTTAGAGATCATTTCTACAAGGCTTGTCACCGTAGGTAAGTCCCCCGTGACGGCTGTGGACACCTCAGCTGCAGCTGGAGAGGGTGGGGGAGGGGTTCCTGCTTGCTGAGAGCTGCGGGCTCCCTTCCCTTTAGTCATTTTTACTAAAAATTAGATTGTTTAAATTTAATATTAAACAACTAATTGAATTAAACAGCTATTATAAATGATTTGGTGATTGTGGTGGGGGTGGCTGATCCACTTTACCCAAGTCTTGGGAGGAGCACTGTAGACTCAGACTTGCTGGGTCGCTGCCATCTTGGATCCCCGGGTGGGATCCTTAATGTGTCTCAGAAGGGGTATGTTGACATCCTAGAACATGTTAATATTAAGAAGATGGAGGTGCTGGGTGTCTTGAAAAACATTAAAGTAAATAAGGCCCCAGAGCCTGATCCTCTATCCCAGGATACTGAGGGAGACAAGGGAGGAGATTGCTGAGGACAGAGACATTTGTATCCTCTTTCACTACAGGTGAGGTCCTGGAAGACTGGAGAATAGTCACTGTTGCTCCTTTGTTTAAGGGAAACCGGGATAATACAGGAAATTATAGGCTGGTGAGCCTTACATCAGTGGTCAGGAAGTTATTGGAGAAGGGCCTCAGGATTTACTTGCATTTGGAAAAGAACAGATTTATTAGGGATAGTATGGCTTTGTGTGGGCAGTTCTTGAGAAAATGATGAAGATGATTGATGAGGATAGGGTGGTGGATATTGTCTACATGGACTTTACTAAAGCATTTGACAAGTTCCTTTGTGGTAGGCTGGTCCAGAAGATTAAGTCACACAAGATCCACCGTGGGTTGGTAGGTTCGATTACAAAATCGACTTGGTCATAGAAGATAGAAGTTTGTGGAAGGGTGTTTTTCAGAATGGAGATCTGTGACCAATTGTATTTCTGCAAGGCTTAGTGGCAGGACCTCTGTTCTTTGTAATATGTGTATATAACTTATTTGGATGAAATTATAGGTGATATGATAAGTTGTAGATGACAGGAAAATCGATGGAGTTGTGAATAGTGAGGAAGATTGTCAAAGATCACAGCAGGACATAGACCAGTTGGAAAATTGGGCAGAGAAATGGCAGATGGAGTTTCATCCTGACAAATGTGAAGTGATGCATTTTGGGAGGTCAGATGAAAGAGGAACATATACTGTAAATAGCAAGACCCTGAGGAACATTGATATCCAGGGGATCTTGTGGTTCAAGACTATAGTTCCCTGAAAGTGACAACACACCTGAATAAGGTGGTAAAAAAGGCTTATTGTGTGCTTGCTTTCAGCAGTTGGGGCACTGAGCATAAAAGTTGGCAAGTCATGTTGCAGCTGTACAAAACTTTTAGTTAGACCACATTTGGAGTATTGTATGCAATTCTTTTTGCCACAGTATAGGAAGGATGTGGAGGCTTTAGAGAGGGTGCAAAGGAGGTTTACCACGATTTTGTCCGAATTGGAATGTATTAAGTATAAGAAGAAGTTGGACAAACTTGGATTGATTTCACTAGAGCATTGGACGCTTATGGATGACCAGGTGGATGTATATAGAATTATGAGAAGCATGGATAGGGTGGATCATCAGAGGTGGAAATGTCAAATATGTAGGCTTAAGGTGAGGGAGAAAGTTAAATGTTTGGCAAAGCTTTTACACAAAGGTTGGAAGTGCCTGGAACATAAGGGATGTAGTAAAAGCAGATATGATAGCAACATACAAGAGCCAGTTAGACAGGCTCATGAACAGGCAGAGAACAGAAGGAGACAGATTAGTTTAGAATAGCACCAGGATTAGCACAGACATGGTGAGCTGAAGGGTCTGTTTCTGTGCTGTTCTGTTCTATGTTCTAGTAGGCTTTGGTTTGTTCAATCAGCCATGATCATATTGAATGGCAGGCAGGCTTGGTGGGCTGAATGGCCTACTCTTGCTTTGTCCTTAATAGATTAGTTTATGAGATCCTGTTCCTTGCAAATTGACTGTTATATTTCTTACATTATGAGGGCTGCAGGTCAAAGTAAAAAGTCGTTTAGCTCTATTCGAGGTCTTCAGTACATAACATTACTGTCCAGTGTTTGTAACTCTGTTAACAGACTTGCTGTGCTGAAGTGTTCTCCTACATGTAGAATGATACAACAGCACAAACGTGTAAAACTGCATGTTTGTTTTAGTTAAGATAAAAGTATTCTTATCTAAAAATGTTGAGTTAGCGATAATATTGTAGCCACTAGCTTTATTCAAAAACAATAGGAACTCTTCATTTTTATTACAGAAATTGTAGTTCCCTTTCAAAATAGGAGCTGCAACAATTAGATAATTTACCAGAAAGAAGAGATTAACAGATATTGAAGGGAACATCTAGCTAATTTGTCAATGATTTCACTCATTGAAATGGTTGGTATGTGTTTAGTCAGAAATTCTCTGGCCAGCTCAGTTAGCAGCTGATTATGAGTGGTCTGTGTCTCTGTATCTTTTGTAACAGTCTCCATTTTTCTATTGCAGACCTGGCAACAACTCAACTTTATACTTCTGCTTCTTCTGATGAAGAGGTGAGGTCCTGCATCTAATTTTACCTGGAGTTTTCTGTAATGGTATTAATAATGCTTGTTGCCTGTAGCAGTGTGGGCTTTGACTAGTTTTCTCTCTCCAATTCCTATCATTATTCCATAACTCTGGTGAGATCCTATGCTCTTAGTTAATTTCATTACTTGTCAATAATGAATGAATCTGTTAATCTCATCTCTCGTAGCCTGACTGCCAAGATTTCCCTGATATCCCAGTCTGCCCCATGTTTACAAAGCGAGTCTGTGGAACTGATGGCATGACCTACATAAACCGTTGTAATTTATGCCTTTATAATTGGTGAGTGATTTTAAAACTCTGGGATCAGGTGACACCTTATCACAAGTTTAAATCTCTGTTAATAATGAAAAGGAAATGAGATGTCCAAATGGAAGAACTTGACTTTGGGTAAATTAATTGATTAATTGATTCCCCTGATGATGAGTTCAGAGCTCAAAATGACATTTCAAAATGATGTTTTCTGTACCTTTGCAACTTCCCATAATAGCACCATATACGGAATATACTATCAATATGATGATTCAAGCATGTAGGAGGGGAGATCCGAGCCCGAAACTTCATCACAACGTAGAGTCTGTCTGGCATTTCTGATTTGTGTAGGTGCTGTAATTAGATCTGATCAGTATTAATGTATGCGTGGCATACAAGCTGATCTTGGAAGTAAGAAGTCAAATGTGCAGAGCAGGCATAGTAAGATCAGAGTTGAGAGTGTGTTGCTGGAAAAGCACAGCAGGTCAGCAGCATCCGAGGAGCAGGAAAATTGGCATTTCAGACCGGAGCCCTTCATCAGGAAAGTGGCCTGATTCCTGATGAAGGGCTCTGGCCTGAAACGTCGATTTTCCTGCTCCTCAAATGCTGCCTGACCTGTTGTGCTTTTCCAGCAACACACCCCCAACTCTGATCTCCAGCATCTGCAGACCCTCACTGTCTCATAGTAAGATCGGGTCTGGATTTTCTGTATTTCTTTGGAAAAACAAGATATCCCTTTGGAAAGGCAAGTTAGATATATCCCAGGTCACGTTTCGAGGAGGTAAGGTACCCTTTTAAATGGTTAAAAGTAGACATGAATGAGCACAATTTCATTAAATGTCAAGCTCTTTGGAAATGCCAAAATCAAGAACCACCGTCAAAAGACCTATCATAAGTAACAAGAGGACTTGTTATCAATGACAGGACTACCTGTCAAACATGAAAAATAGATGGGAAGGTGAATAGTGAGGATAACACACAGAGTCTGCAGAGAGATATAGACAGGTTAAAGCTAGTGGGCAAATACTTGGCAGAAGGAATATGATGTGGGAAAGTCTGAGGTTATGCAGGAAGAATAGAAGAGCTGAGTATTATATAAAATGGAGAGACACTGTGGAATGCTACAGCACAAAGGGATTTAGGAGTCCTCCTGTATAAATCACAAACTGCCAGCATTCAGGTTAGCTGGTAACAGGGAAGGCAAATTAACTGTCTGTATTTATTTCAAAGGGAACAGAATGTAAAAATTGGGAGGTCTTGCTAATATTATACAATGCACTACTTAGACTACACTGTGAATAGTTTTGGTCCCCTTATCTAAAGAAAGATATCAAGGCATTGGAGGCAGTTCAGAAAGGGTTCCCTCTACTGATCCCAAGTATGGAGGGATTGTCTTATGACCAAAGGTTGAATCGGTTGGGCCTGTACTCACTGAATTTTAAAAGCATGAGAGGAGACTTTATTGCAATATATAAGATTCTTAGGGAACTTGACAGGGTAGATGGGGGGATGTTGTTTCCCCTTTTTGCACAGTCTCGGACCAGAGGACATAATCTCCTATCTTGATGCATCACAGAATGGTATGGTAACTGCTGTTCCCAAGACCTCGAGAAACTACAGGGAGTTGTGAACAGAACCCAGTTTATCATGCGAATCATCCTTTGATCCATTGACTCCACCTACATTTCCCGCTGCCTCAAGAAAGTAACCAACATAATCAAAAACTCCGACCACCATCTCCACCCCTCCTGTCCCACGCCCCAGTTATACTGTCTTCCATTCTTCCGTCCGACAGAAGATATAAAAGTTTGAATACACATACAAATAGATTCAAGAACAGCTTATTCCCTACTGTTATCAGACTTTGGAACAGACTTCGCAAATATTAATAGTGATCTCTCTTTCTACACTTTCTGTGCAGCTGCAACACTGTTATCTGTTCTGCTACCCTGATGCACTTTGTATATTACAATCTGCCTGATGCAAAACAACGCTTTTCATTGTATCTCAGTACATGTGACAGCAATGAATCAAACTCATAATCTTGGAGTAAGGGATCATCCATTTAAAACAGATGATGAGGAATTTCTTTTCTCAGAGCCTAGTGAATCTATGAAATTCTTTACTGCAGAGGGCTGGGTCATTCAGTGTATTCAAGGCTGAGACAGATTTTAATCAGGTGGGACATCAAGGGTTATGAGGGAAAAGGCAGAAAAGTGGAGTTGAAGACTATTAAATCAGGTATGTTTTCAGTGAATGATAGAGCAGACTCAGTCAGTTGAATGAACTACCTCTATTCCTATGTCTCATGGTCAAGAGGATCTGTGAAAGAGATCTGTCAAAAGTAACAAGAGGATCAACTTCAAGTGGAGTTGTCAAGCTGTGAAGGCATTTCAAACCTCCTACCTATTATTCATTGAAAAAAATGTCTGGAGTGTTTATTTTAGAAACTATTATGTAAAACTCCATTTTGTCTGTTGACATTACTAGTGCATGCTTGATTTAAAGTCATCCATTATCACAATGGGTGCCTTCCAATTCACAGTTACAAGTGGTTAAAGGTTTCTATGGTATTATTTTGTTTTACATTAGCACATCTCCACTAGTATCCTGACTTCTGCCCATATTGAAAACAAGATGAGTTGGATGTTGTCAAGCTTCTTAATTGTTGTTGGAACTGTATCCATTCAGGCAAATGGGAAGTATTCCATCACACCCCTGACTTGTGCCTTGTATGTGGTGGACAGGCTTTGGGAAGTCAGGAGGTGAGTTACTCACTGCAGGATTCCTGGCCTCTGACCTGCTCTTGCATTTATATGGCTCAGTTTCTAATCAATGATAACTCCCAGGATGTTGATATATGAGGGATTCAACAATAGTAATGCTATTGAAAGTTAAGGGATGATGGTGAGATTTCTGTCTTGTTGGAGATGATCATTGCCTGGCATTTGTGTGACAAAAATTGTCTCCCCAGGGCCCATTTCACCTCCCTAGCCTGAACCTTAGATAGCTCATGGAAACAAGGCTGCTGCCATCAATCAGACGAGAGAATCATTCTCAAGACTTTTTCTCTTACTGTCAAAGTGATTGTCTAATGCTATGCATTCCCATACCTTTATATCCAAGTTTTATACCACGCTGACAAATTAACAATCTACCTCAATGTATCTCTCCATGCTTAATGGATAGTAACTTCCTTGGGTTTTTGTTTCAGGTTGAATAATGCAGATGTTAAGATCAGGCACAATGGATTTTGTACAAAGACACAACCAAAAGAGGAAGAATACTGACTGAGTTGGCAAAAGTTCTAGTGTTGAGCTGAAGTCTTTTTTTGAAAGTCTTCATTTGATTGGTTGAATGAAGAATAAACTGAAATAAATATGAATTGGGTGTATTGCCAGTTAATTTTCCAGCCTTTTACTGCTGGCCTCATGAGATAACACTGTATTTGTTTGTTTACTGCTTATTAAGCTGCATTTGATGTGTGATTTTCAAATTTAATCAAGATTTAATCAGTCAAAGCTAACTGTGATGTTACACCTGGCATTGGTGGAGAGACAAGGAGATCACATAATTTAAACTTGACATTTCTTCCAGCTCATCTGTTTCTGAAATCCTGACCCGCACGAAGTTCCAACTATTCATTCCTTGTGTCCTCACCAATGTACTTCGACTTTCGGAACCTAGTGCACCCAGTTCAAATCTTTAATTCTTATGTTTAAATCCACCCAAAGACAGTGTCTTTTTGAAGTCATCTATGACATCCTATGCAACTGTGACAAAGATAAATTATCCTTCCTTGTCCTTCTGAACAAAGCTGTCTGCGGGCTCTGACACAGTTGATCACTGTTAACAGATTCTAACCGAGCTGGTCAAACAGAGATTAAGAGACGGTCTTTCTTTGTGCAGAGTTAATTGACTTTACCAATCCCACAGTTCTCTCACCCAATCCCAAATGTTCCCCTTTTATACATCTAGACATTGATTAATAGACATCAAATGTTTATCTTCCAACCTTAATTACTTGTTATTATTAGTCACCTCTTCAAATGCCACTCCAGATATTTTATGATCAGCTATTTCAGAGAAGTTATAACACTTCTGGAGCAGTTGAAACTTAAACCCAGGCCTCCTGGTACAGAGATAAGAATACCACTGCTGCGCCGCATGAGTTCTCAAAAGCCACTCCATCTAAATCAGTGGAATTGCTCTTATCTGGATCCTTTCTAACTGATCAGATTATCTCCTACAGTGGTTTATCTTCCTGTTCCCGCTCCTGGCCTGTTACCACTGATGTTACCTGAGGAACTATCCTCAGTTCTCTGCATTTCTCAGCTATACGTTGTACATGTTGTTTACATTTTTGATGGTATGGAACTAAATGGTCTTGCTAATAAAAGAAACGTTTAATATATTTGCTGTTTTTGAATACATAGCTGCAGTGAAGACAAGAAGCAAAATATTTGTTCATTACAGCCACCATCTCCTTATTATCAACTATTAACTCCCCATTCTCATTCTCAAGAGGACTAAGGCTCACTTTACTTACTCTTTTCCTTGTTAAATACTGTAGAAAATCTTGATATTTATAATGTTTTCACTGTATATGATGCAAATTCATAAATGGACCAAAGACGATCATTTTTGGTCCTGACATTGTGCCATCAGATTACCATGGAAGGGTGAGGTATCTTAAAGGTTTGAGAAGGTGAAGCTAGCTGTTTCACACTGGAACTATACAACAGCAACATTAGTGGTAACTCGTGGTAACCACGAGTAGAGTGCTACTATCAAGCCAAAAAGCCATGGGCTTGCCTTGATTGTGTCTTGTTCACTTTGTTCCCAGCAGAACAGACCTATTGTCTCCCTTTCACACCTTTAGTTACACCATTCTACATCTCTATTTCTCTTTCACCCCAACTAGCAACCATTTTGTCTTTTACACTGGGCCTGTACACCATCTTTTCCCCTCATCTCAAGACTCAAAACATTATTTCTTTTTCTATCCTCAATTGCTGCATTTCCCAGCATTTTTTTGTGTTTGTTTTAGACTTCTAGTATTTGCAGTATTTTCCTTTCTTCCGCTGACGTCATTGTTTGCTGGAGTCCATCCCACTTCCTGGTAATAGTCTAAGTCTAAACCAAGCTGTTATCTACCTTAAACACAGAAAGAACTGTGGATGCTGTAAATCAGAAACAAAAACAGAAATTGCTGGAAAAGCTCAGCAGGTCTGGCAGCATCTGTGAAGAGAAATCAGAGTTAACATTTCAGTTCCAGTTCTGAGGAAGCGTCACTGGACCTGAAATGTTAGCTCTTAGTTCTCTCCACAATTTCTGCCAGACCTGCTGAACTTTTCCAGCAATTTCTAATTTCTACCTTGTTGTAATATTGAGCTTGAGATGAATTTCAACCACAAATCCATACCAGCAATAAAACTACCTTTTTTCACCTCTGCAATATCACTGACTGTCTCTGCTTCAACCCGTCCAGCATCAACACTCTCTCTAGTTTGGGATTGACTGATTGGATCAAAAGATCTGTTTCAGTACTGTATGGCTCGAAGACTCTCATGCCCCATTAGTTCTGAACTTGACCATTCCGACCTAAAGCTGGCTGTTCTCCCAAATTCTACACTCTGTAAGTTCGAGATCTCCCCAAACTTTGCTGTCTATGATCTAACTCACACCATTTCACTCTACCATCACTGTGTTTGTTACATTGATCAGGGTTGGATTCTAGTCATGTCTTGGTTTTAAAACTCCTATCCTTGTTTCCAGTTCCCACAATGTCTTAACCCCTTTTCCATGCATCTCTGTATTTTTCTCCAGCTCCTTAACCATCTGAGATATCTACGCTCCTGCAACTCTGGCCCTTGGTACAATCTCAATTTTAATTGGTCCACTAATGGAGTGGCTACATCAATATAAGTTGTTGTTGGCTTTGCTCACACACCAAGAATGAATTTAAAAACTGGGCTTGAGGGCATTGTAATGTTGCAGTGAACTGCAATTAATAATGGTGCACTAATTCACTGGAATGTGATCCCATGAGGGTGAGGATGACAGGAAGCAACAAAATCCTCTTCCCTGTTAAAAGGTTGAGATTCTTTCCTCTTCACCCCAACCTACCAGATCCAGAGAATGAAATGCAGAAAACCATGCTGGACTTATTCGGTATTTGCCACCAGCTGTTCTGCCACAGTGGCAACTGTAAAAGGGAATGTTGTGCATTGTTTTCACTGTCTGTATTGCTGAGTTTCATAGACTATATATATTTCATTGAGTGTAAAATATTATTTTGGTAACTAAAGATAGTTATTGTTTTGTCATTGTTAGCTCATGAGGCAACAGGTTAAAGAACAGCTTCTTCCCTGCCATTGTAAGACTACTGAAAAGACCTCTCTAACCTCAAATAATGTTGATCTTGTTTTGCGCACCTCCTGTGCAGCCATAACCCTGTGTGCCTTGCTCTGTCTAAGCACCCTGTGATCTGCCTGTTCTGCTTGCAAGACAAAACTTTTCACTGTACTTAGGTGCATGTGACTACAGTAAATCAAATCAAATAAATGATCATTCATCTCCTACAGTGTAGATTTGTCTTAGCTAACTTGTTGTAATAATTCAGTCATTACTTCTTTACAGGCTGAATACTGGCTGCATTTAATACCACTCATATGAAGCTATTCAGGCCAACCAGACACACATACTATTTCCTGTATTTACATAGCAATGTTAAATCATTGGCTCACACCACATTCTGACATAACTGATAATCTCATTCGTTCCTCACCCAGGTAGACTCCCTTCATTTCCAACCTTTCAGTGTATGACAGCCTCTTATTTCTGCTGGTCTCTGTGTAGTGGAGCCAGTAACCCAGTAGTTGTGACACTCCTACATTACAAGTGAAAGATTAAACGTGACTCTGAGAGTATGCTAAGAGACAATAAGTGTAACCAGGCTACAGTTCATTCATAGAGTCATAGAGATGTACAGCACGGAAACAGACTCTTCGGTCCAACCCGTCCATGCCGACCCCGACCAGGTATCCCAACCCAATCTAGTCCCACCTGCCAGCACCCAGCCCATATCCCTCCAAACGATACGAAAGTCGGAGGAGTTGTTGACAGTGAGGAAGGATGTGGCAGGTTACAGCAGGATATAGAGAAGCTGCAGAGCTGGGCAGAAAGGTGGCAAATGGAATTCAATGTAGCTAAGTGCGAGGTGATTCACTTTGGGAAGAAAAACAAAAAGATGGGG